>NC_091286.1:666157976-666498393 GCF_032444005.1 Ranitomeya imitator
TTTGTGAGTACGTCAGGTTATGATTGGTCACGGGAATTTTTATCCGTTCAAATTCTTGGGTGACAAGTTTGACAAATAACTCAATATTGGGAAATAGGTTGAGTGGGGGGAATTTTTTGGGGATGGGAGGAGTGAATTTACCTGGAGGCGTAGGGTCTGGTGGCTCGTCACTGAGTTCCTCAAGGATAGCGATGGCACGTAGCTCATCCTCAGACCATGTCTCCTCAGATTGTGGCTTGTCATGGAGTTTTTTCAAGACTAGCTTGCGGGCAAAAAGCTGGAGGTCTTTGATGGCTAGGAAGGGATCAAATGAGGATGAGGGTGAAAAGGATAATCCTAAACCAAGTACCTCAATTTGAGATGGCGAGAGGGTGACATTTGATAGGTTAATTACCTGCATTTTAGAGGAAGGTGGATTGCTTGGTCGTCCGTGAGTTTTAATTGGCGTATTGTTCCTTTTAGTGGGATAGTTTTTACGCAGATTGTAGGCTCGCTGCTGGGAGCTGCCACTCTCACGTGAAGAAGTGGATGATATAGAGGAAGAGCGCGTAGGGGTGCGCTCATGTCTCTCGCCAGAAGGCCATTTGTAAATGGAGCCGTTGTTAAAGTCAGTCAAATCCCTTTGAAATTTCCTGGCCTTTGTTTCTTTTACTTCTTTCTCCCATATTGTAAATTGGCTATCAATATCCTTATTGATAGCCTCAATCTCTGCTGATGGTAGATTCTCAAGTAGCTTAGAGCGGGTCGACTCTATGTCGGTGTCTAGTTTTTCAAGGGTTTTTTTATTATTCCCTATTAAGAGCTCAATCAGAGATCTAGAGCAGGAGGTACATGATTCCTCCCACCTTGTCCTAAAAACGACATCCTCAATAGGAAAAGAGGGCATTATACGTATGCGTAAACCCCTAGGAATTAAGCCCTTGGCCAGGTAGCTTTCTAGGGAGGCTTTGTTCCACCAGGTCCTAGTCCTTTTCTTAAGGAGATATTTCAACGTATTTCTCAACTCAGTTTTTTGCCCATTCTCAGTAGTACTAAATTGCACAGTGTCCCCACAAAATACCGTATCAACGCAAGAGAGCCAGGTTTTGTCCCTTGCTTTATAATCCATCCTGGCACGTGGATGAAAACCTGTAACTGGTACAGAAAATAACAATAGCCTCAGAAAAATACATGCCTAGGAAAGGCAGCTTTTGTAATAGATAAATACATCCAAACAGAGAACAAGAGAAAGCTATAGCCTTAAAATGATATACATACTTTATTTCAATCAATTAAGAATAAACAAAAGAAAACAACGTAATAACGGTAAAAAGGCTGTGTGGAAACAAAGTGCAACTGATGCAATCGTTCCAAGCTGGAAACAGGCAGTGTCATGGGTCATCAAATAAGGGTATATATAAAGTGCAAAATGCAGCCAAAAGCGTATAAGTGCCAATGTTAGTTAGTAAAAGTGCTAATGTGCTATAGTGCAAAGTACCTATGCGGCAGAGGGAGGCTGGTAGGGAAAATCATGCGATGGAAAAACAACATTCTCCATCACGCAGCATATCACATGTGACACCTTTGGTGTAGTCTACTACATCTCCTGCCCGTGCCCGAAAGTATATGTGGGCCTTACATCAAGACCCCTAAAAACAAGAATTAGGGAACACTATCGTGATAATATACATGCCAGGGAAATTGAAGATCTGACCCTCCTAAAACCGGTACCAAAGCATTTTAAAGTGGCACATGGCTGTGATGCATCCCTTTTAAAAGCAATGGGCATAGATAAAATTCATATAGACGCTAGAGGCGGTAATTGGAGAAAATCCCTTACCCAACTAGAAGCCGGGGGGATTCACAGGATAGGCTCGGTTCAGCCCTCCGGTCTAAACGAAATTCTCAGTTTCGCCCCATTTCTCTAATATATTTTATTATTCTTTTTAGCTGTTTTATCATGATTTTAATTCTTGTACCTTTCCTTCCATAATAGATCTATACCTCATCACCTATATCCTGCTTATGTTTTCCTCCTTACCATTGAACATTGCGGACATATTGGACACCTGCTGCTGGCACCAGAAGACTGCATCGAGTTTCAGTGATTTTATCTACTCTTTATGGGGACTACATTTTTCAACTGCGGAATTTTGGAAACGGTTATGTCATGTTGTTTATGTCTCCTACATTTGCATATATGTCTCTCCAAACACTTTTCGTTTTGTCTTTATTTTTACATGTATTGTTATCAATATATATATATATATATATATATTTGAATAGTTGTCTTATGGAATGTAAGATGGCCTTTTCTTCCCTTCCCACCTTTGCTATATATTTCACATTCCCTTAGAGTCGGCAGACAACTGCCCTTGTATTAACCATACATTCCCCACGGCACATTAGTTTTTGTATTTTCCCCTATCACACTTTAACCCCATCGTGGGCTCACTCTTGGATACCTAAGTATTATGTCCACGCCATCAGGCTTTCCCTGGTATATCTATCCCCTTTAGACAGCCAGCCGTTCTCCTCTTCGCTAGCCCCATATACACTGCCCGATGCACATACCCTTTCATCTACAAGCCGCTCTTGCAGCGGTGAGCGCTCCCGCCGGGCTTCCTGCTCTGGCGTTGCTGGGGCAACGCCTCTGCTGTGGCGCGGTACCACCTCCCCGCTCTGACGCGTCGAGCGGGGAGGAGCGCCGCTGCCGCGTGACACCAAGGCCCAGTGACATCTGTGGACTCCCCCGGCGGGAGCGCCACCTCAGCCGCTGCCAATCATGATATAAGCTGCAAGCATGCCCTTTCCACACCTTACCCCTCGTAAAAGCTACACGCGAAACGCGCGTCGGGGATTCGCTCCACTGCTGGCAGGTAAATGTGTCTTTGCCACTGTGCGCTACTGTTTCAGGGTCATCACCCTTAGTTGTTGCATTAGGACTCGCTCACTCTCTTGGAGTCTATTTAGGCCATATATCCTACTCAGATAACTTCCATTTATGTGAAGCCCCATAGTCCTTCCCCTACCAGCCTCCCTCTGCCGCATAGGTACTTTGCACTATAGCACATTAGCACTTTTACTAACTAACATTGGCACTTATACGCTTTTGGCTGCATTTTGCACTTTATATATACCCTTATTTGATGACCCATGACACTGCCTGTTTCCAGCTTGGAACGATTGCATCAGTTGCACTTTGTTTCCACACAGCCTTTTTACCGTTATTACGTTGTTTTCTTTTGTTTATTCTTAATTGATTGAAATAAAGTATGTATATCATTTTAAGGCTATAGCTTTCTCTTGTTCTCTGTTTGGATGTATTTATCTATTACAAAAGCTGCCTTTCCTAGGCATGTATTTTTTCTGAGGCTATTGTTATTTTCTGTACCAGTTACAGGTTTTCATCCACGTGCCAGGATGGATTATAAAGCAAGGGACAAAACCTGGCTCTCTTGCGTTGATACGGTATTTTGTGGGGACACTGTGCAATTTAGTACTACTGAGAATGGGCAAAAAACTGAGTTGAGAAATACGTTGAAATATCTCCTTAAGAAAAGGACTAGGACCTGGTGGAACAAAGCCTCCCTAGAAAGCTACCTGGCCAAGGGCTTAATTCCTAGGGGTTTACGCATACGTATAATGCCCTCTTTTCCTATTGAGGATGTCATTTTTAGGACAAGGTGGGAGGAATCATGTACCTCCTGCTCTAGATCTCTGATTGAGCTCTTAATAGGGAATAATAAAAAAACCCTTGAAAAACTAGACACCGACATAGAGTCGACCCGCTCTAAGCTACTTGAGAATCTACCATCAGCAGAGATTGAGGCTATCAATAAGGATATTGATAGCCAATTTACAATATGGGAGAAAGAAGTAAAAGAAACAAAGGCCAGGAAATTTCAAAGGGATTTGACTGACTTTAACAACGGCTCCATTTACAAATGGCCTTCTGGCGAGAGACGTGAGCGCACCCCTACGCGCTCTTCCTCTATATCATCCACTTCTTCACGTGAGAGTGGCAGCTCCCAGCAGCGAGCCTACAATCTGCGTAAAAACTATCCCACTAAAAGGAACAATACGCCAATTAAAACTCACGGACGACCAAGCAATCCACCTTCCTCTAAAATGCAGGTAATTAACCTATCAAATGTCACCCTCTCGCCATCTCAAATTGAGGTACTTGGTTTAGGATTATCCTTGTCACCCTCATCCTCATTTGATCCCTTCCTAGCCATCAAAGACCTCCAGCTTTTTGCCCGCAAGCTAGTCTTGAAAAAACTCCATGACAAGCCACAATCTGAGGAGACATGGTCTGAGGATGAGCTACGTGCCATCGCTATCCTTGAGGAACTCAGTGACGAGCCACCAGACCCTACGCCTCCAGGTAAATTCACTCCTCCCATCCCCAAAAAATTCCCCCCACTCAACCTATTTCCCAATATTGAGTTATTTGTCAAACTTGTCACCCAAGAATTTGAACGGATAAAAATTCCCGTGACCAATCACAACCTGACGTACTCACAAAGGACAGCCCTTTCTGAACTCAAAAGGCTTAAAGGGGTCGTGATCAAACAGGCAGATAAGGGGGGTAACGTGGTGGTCTGGCCCGTACAAATGTACGAGAGAGAGGCCTTCCGACAGTTAAGGGACACCTCCTGTTACAAAAAACTAACTTTCAACCCCTCGGTCAAATTTAAAGGGGAGTTGCAGGACATCTTGGACAGAGCGTATGATCAGGGCATCATAACCATGGACCTAAAAAATCACTTAATACCTCTCTATCCTAGAATGGCGTGTATATACTTTATACCCAAAATTCATAAAAACGCCCACAACCCCCCTGGACGCCCTATAGTCTCGGGTAACGACAGTTTGACGGAAACCATCTGTAAGTATTTGGATCACCATCTCAAACCTCTGGTCGCGGATCTCCCTTCATACGTCAAAGACACCAGTGACGTTCTTAGGAAGATAGAGGGCATTCCTTTGGACTCCGATATGTGGCTGGTAACTATGGATGTAGAATCCCTGTATACCTCTATCCAACATCAGCACGGTATTAGGGCTACGCAAACCTTCCTGGAAATGTCTGAACATCCGCCCGACTTTGTTAACTTTCTTCTCACCCTCCTCAGGTTTGCTCTTGAACATAATTTTTTTATCTTCAAACAAAGCATCTACCAACAACAGCAGGGGACCGCGATGGGTGCGGCTTTCGCATCATCCTATGCGAATCTTTTTATGGGAATGTGGGAGAGGGACATCTTTTTCTCCAGACCTGTAGCACATATTGAGCGGGTCCTGTTCTGGGCCCGCTACATTGATGACATCCTCATGGTGTGGCAGGGCCCAGAGCGGGATCTCCTTGAATTTATAGGGATACTAAATGACAATATGTATAACATCAGGCTCACACACAAACATAGCCAAACTGCCATTGACTTTCTTGATATCCAAATACTAGGCTCTCCGGGTGGATGCCTAGAAACCAACATATACCGAAAAGACACGGCGGTAAATTCACTCCTGCACGCCACTTCCTCCCACCCTCTGCCCCTTATCACCAGCATACCCATAGGGCAATTTCTCAGGGCAAAGCGTATATGCTCAGATGATAAGCTTTTTAGTGAACAGGCAGCTGCCCTAACCACCCGTTTTCAGGATAGGGGCTACTCAAATAGGAGCATAAAGAGAGGCCTCAAAAGAGCTGAAAGGGCCAATCGTATTGGCTTACTAAAACCCCGTAACAAATCTGCATTTGGCACCCAAATCCGTTTCATCACGACATATAATCACAATTGGAAGGATATGAAAGCGGCCCTTACAAAATACTGGCCACTATTAAAAGTTGACCGCACCCTTGCCAGGCATCTTCCGGATAAGCCCTCTGTCACATACAAAAAATCCCCGAACCTCAAAGACCAATTGGTCCGGAGCTACTACTCTGGGTCTACCCCGGACAAGGCATTTTCGTCGAAAGGACCCAAATGGGGTTTTTACCCATGTGGCAATTGTATCACTTGCCCCAATATGCTACGGTCCACCACCTTCAAATCATGCGATGGAAAAACCACATTCTCCATCACGCAGCATATCACATGTGACACCTTTGGTGTAGTCTACTACATCTCCTGCCCGTGCCCGAAAGTATATGTGGGCCTTACATCAAGACCCCTAAAAACAAGAATTAGGGAACGCTATCGGGATATTATAAATGCCAGGGAAATTGAAGATCTGACCCTCCTAAAACCGGTACCAAAGCATTTTAAAGTGGCACATGGCTGTGATGCATCCCTTTTAAAAGCAATGGGCATAGATAAAATTCATATAGACGCTAGAGGCGGTAATTGGAGAAAATCCCTTGCCCAACTAGAAGCCCGGTGGATTCACAGGATAGGCTCGGTTCAGCCCTCCGGTCTAAACGAAATTCTCAGTTTCGCCCCATTTCTCTAATATATTTTATTATTCTTTTTAGCTTTTTTATCATGATTTTAATTCTTGTACCTTTCCTTCCATAATAGATCTATACCTCATCACCTATATCCTGTTTATGTTTTCCTCCTTACCATTGAACATTGCGGACATATTGGACACCTGCTGCTGGCACCAGAAGACTGCATCGAGTTTCAGTGATTCTATCTACTCTTTATGGGGACTACATTTTTTAACTGCGGAATTTTGGAAACGGTTATGTCATGTTGTTTATGTCTCCTACATTTGCATATATGTCTCTCCAAACACTTTTCGTTTTGTCTTTATTTTTACATGTATTGTTATCAATATATATATATATTTGAATAGTTGTCTTATGGAATGTAAGATGGCCTTTTCTTCCCTTCCCACCTTTGCTATATATTTCACATTCCCTTAGAGTCGGCAGACAACTGCCCTTGTATTAACCATACATTCCCCACGGCACATTAGTTTTTGTATTTTCCCCTACCACACTTTAACCCCATCGTGGGCTCACTCTTGGATACCTAAGTATTATGTCCACGCCATCAGGCTTTCCCTGGTATATCTATCCTTTTAAGACAGCCAGCCGTTCTCCTCTTCGCTAGCCCCATATACACTGCCCGATGCACATACCCTTTCATCTACAAGCCGCTCTTGCAGCGGTGAGCGCTCCCGCCGGGCTTCCTGCTCTGGTGTTGCTGGGGCAACGCGTCTGCTGTGGCGCGGTACCACCTCCCCGCTCTGACGCATCGAGTGGGGAGGAGCGCCGCTGCCGCGTGACGCCGAGGCCCAGTGACGTCTGTGGACTCCCCCGGCGGGAGCGCCGCCTCAGCCGCTGCCAATCATGATATAAGCTGCAAGCATGCCCTTTCCACACCTTACCCCTCGTAAAAGCTACACGCGAAACGCGCGTCGGGGAATCGCTCCACTGCTAGCAGGTAAATGTGTCTTTGCCACTGTGCGTAACTGTTTCAGGGTCATCACCCTTGGTTGTTGCATTAGGACTCGCTCACTCTCTTGGAGCCTATTTAGGCCATATATCCTACTCAGATAACTTCCATTTATGTGAAGCCCCATAGTCCTTCCCCTACCAGCCTCCCTCTGCCGCATAGGTACTTTGCACTATAGCACATTAGCACTTTTACTAACTAACATTGGCACTTATACGCTTTTGGCTGCATTTTGCACTTTATATATACCCTTATTTGATGACCCATGACACTGCCTGTTTCCAGCTTGGAACGATTGCATCAGTTGCACTTTGTTTCCACACAGCCTTTTTACCGTTATTACGTTGTTTTCTTTTGTTTATTCTTAATTGATTGAAATAAAGTATGTATATCATTTTAAGGCTATAGCTTTCTCTTGTTCTCTGTTTGGATGTATTTATCTATTACAAAAGCTGCCTTTCCTAGGCATGTATTTTTTCTGAGGCTATTGTTATTTTCTGTACCAGTTACAGGTTTTCATCCACGTGCCAGGATGGATTATAAAGCAAGGGACAAAACCTGGCTCTCTTGCGTTGATACGGTATTTTGTGGGGACACTGTGCAATTTAGTACTACTGAGAATGGGCAAAAAACTGAGTTGAGAAATACGTTGAAATATCTCCTTAAGAAAAGGACTAGGACCTGGTGGAACAAAGCCTCCCTAGAAAGCTACCTGGCCAAGGGCTTAATTCCTAGGGGTTTACGCATACGTATAATGCCCTCTTTTCCTATTGAGGATGTCATTTTTAGGACAAGGTGGGAGGAATCATGTACCTCCTGCTCTAGATCTCTGATTGAGCTCTTAATAGGGAATAATAAAAAAACCCTTGAAAAACTAGACACCGACATAGAGTCGACCCGCTCTAAGCTACTTGAGAATCTACCATCAGCAGAGATTGAGGCTATCAATAAGGATATTGATAGCCAATTTACAATATGGGAGAAAGAAGTAAAAGAAACAAAGGCCAGGAAATTTCAAAGGGATTTGACTGACTTTAACAACGGCTCCATTTACAAATGGCCTTCTGGCGAGAGACGTGAGCGCACCCCTACGCGCTCTTCCTCTATATCATCCACTTCTTCACGTGAGAGTGGCAGCTCCCAGCAGCGAGCCTACAATCTGCGTAAAAACTATCCCACTAAAAGGAACAATACGCCAATTAAAACTCACGGACGACCAAGCAATCCACCTTCCTCTAAAATGCAGGTAATTAACCTATCAAATGTCACCCTCTCGCCATCTCAAATTGAGGTACTTGGTTTAGGATTATCCTTTTCACCCTCATCCTCATTTGATCCCTTCCTAGCCATCAAAGACCTCCAGCTTTTTGCCCGCAAGCTAGTCTTGAAAAAACTCCATGACAAGCCACAATCTGAGGAGACATGGTCTGAGGATGAGCTACGTGCCATCGCTATCCTTGAGGAACTCAGTGACGAGCCACCAGACCCTACGCCTCCAGGTAAATTCACTCCTCCCATCCCCAAAAAATTCCCCCCACTCAACCTATTTCCCAATATTGAGTTATTTGTCAAACTTGTCACCCAAGAATTTGAACGGATAAAAATTCCCGTGACCAATCATAACCTGACGTACTCACAAAGGACAGCCCTTTCTGAACTCAAAAGGCTTAAAGGGGTCGTGATCAAACAGGCAGATAAGGGGGGTAACGTGGTGGTCTGGCCCGTACAAATGTACGAGAGAGAGGCCTTCCGACAGTTAAGGGACACCTCCTGTTACAAAAAACTAACTTTCAACCCCTCGGTCAAATTTAAAGGGGAGTTGCAGGACATCTTGGACAGAGCGTATGATCAGGGCATCATAACCATGGACCTAAAAAATCACTTAATACCTCTCTATCCTAGAATGGCGTGTATATACTTTATACCCAAAATTCATAAAAACGCCCACAACCCCCCTGGACGCCCTATAGTCTCGGGTAACGACAGTTTGACGGAAACCATCTGTAAGTATTTGGATCACCATCTCAAACCTCTGGTCGCGGATCTCCCTTCATACGTAAAAGACACCAGTGACGTTCTTAGGAAGATAGAAGGCATTCCTTTGGACTCCGATATGTGGCTGGTAACTATGGATGTAGAATCCCTGTATACCTCTATCCAACATCAGCACGGTATTAGGGCTACGCAAACCTTCCTGGAAATGTCTGAACATCCGCCCGACTTTGTTAACTTTCTTCTCACCCTCCTCAGGTTTGCTCTTGAACATAATTATTTTATCTTCAAACAAAGCATCTACCAACAACAGCAGGGGACCGCGATGGGTGCGGCTTTCGCATCATCCTATGCGAATCTTTTTATGGGAATGTGGGAGAGGGACATCTTTTTCTCCAGACCTGTAGCACATATTGAGCGGGTCCTGTTCTGGGCCCGCTACATTGATGACATCCTCATGGTGTGGCAGGGCCCAGAGCGGGATCTCCTTGAATTTATAGGGATACTAAATGACAATATGTATAACATCAGGCTCACACACAAACATAGTCAAACTGCCATTGACTTTCTTGATATCCAAATACTAGGCTCTCCGGGTGGATGCCTAGAAACCAACATATACCGAAAAGACACGGCGGTAAATTCACTCCTGCACGCCACTTCCTCCCACCCTCTGCCCCTTATCACCAGCATACCCATAGGGCAATTTCTCAGGGCAAAGCGTATATGCTCAGATGATAAGCTTTTTAGTGAACAGGCAGCTGCCCTAACCACCCGTTTTCAGGATAGGGGCTACTCAAATAGGAGCATAAAGAGAGGCCTCAAAAGAGCTGAAAGGGCCAATCGTATTGGCTTACTAAAACCCCGTAACAAATCTGCATTTGGCACCCAAATCCGTTTCATCACGACATATAATCACAATTGGAAGGATATGAAAGCGGCCCTTACAAAATACTGGCCACTATTAAAAGTTGACCGCACCCTTGCCAGGCATCTTCCGGATAAGCCCTCTGTCACATACAAAAAATCCCCGAACCTCAAAGACCAATTGGTCCGGAGCTACTACTCTGGGTCTACCCCGGACAAGGCATTTTCGTCGAAAGGACCCAAATGGGGTTTTTACCCATGTGGCAATTGTATCACTTGCCCCAATATGCTACGGTCCACCACCTTCAAATCATGCGATGGAAAAACCACATTCTCCATCACGCAGCATATCACATGTGACACCTTTGGTGTAGTCTACTACATCTCCTGCCCGTGCCCGAAAGTATATGTGGGCCTTACATCAAGACCCCTAAAAACAAGAATTAGGGAACGCTATCGGGATATTATAAATGCCAGGGAAATTGAAGATCTGACCCTCCTAAAACCGGTACCAAAGCATTTTAAAGTGACACATGGCTGTGATGCATCCCTTTTAAAAGCAATGGGCATAGATAAAATTCATATAGACGCTAGAGGCGGTAATTGGAGAAAATCCCTTGCCCAACTAGAAGCCCGGTGGATTCACAGGATAGGCTCGGTTCAGCCCTCCGGTCTAAACGAAATTCTCAGTTTCGCCCCATTTCTCTAATATATTTTATTATTCTTTTTAGCTTTTTTATCATGATTTTAATTCTTGTACCTTTCCTTCCATAATAGATCTATACCTCATCACCTATATCCTGTTTATGTTTTCCTCCTTACCATTGAACATTGCGGACATATTGGACACCTGCTGCTGGCACCAGAAGACTGCATCGAGTTTCAGTGATTCTATCTACTCTTTATGGGGACTACATTTTTTAACTGCGGAATTTTGGAAACGGTTATGTCATGTTGTTTATGTCTCCTACATTTGCATATATGTCTCTCCAAACACTTTTCGTTTTGTCTTTATTTTTACATGTATTGTTATCAATATATATATATATTTGAATAGTTGTCTTATGGAATGTAAGATGGCCTTTTCTTCCCTTCCCACCTTTGCTATATATTTCACATTCCCTTAGAGTCGGCAGACAACTGCCCTTGTATTAACCATACATTCCCCACGGCACATTAGTTTTTGTATTTTCCCCTACCACACTTTAACCCCATCGTGGGCTCACTCTTGGATACCTAAGTATTATGTCCACGCCATCAGGCTTTCCCTGGTATATCTATCCTTTTAAGACAGCCAGCCGTTCTCCTCTTCGCTAGCCCCATATACACTGCCCGATGCACATACCCTTTCATCTACAAGCCGCTCTTGCAGCGGTGAGCGCTCCCGCCGGGCTTCCTGCTCTGGCGTTGCTGGGGCAACGCGTCTGCTGTGGCGCGGTACCACCTCCCCGCTCTGACGCGTCGAGTGGGGAGGAGCGCCGCTGCCGCGTGACGCCGAGGCCCAGTGACGTCTGTAGACTCCCCCGGCGGGAGCGCCGCCTAAGCCGCTGCCAATCATGATATAAGCTGCAAGCATGCCCTTTCCACACCTTACCCCTCGTAAAAGCTACACGCGAAACGCGCGTCGGGGAATCGCTCCACTGCTAGCAGGTAAATGTGTCTTTGCCACTGTGCGTTACTGTTTCAGGGTCATCACCCTTGGTTGTTGCATTAGGACTCGCTCACTCTCTTGGAGCCTATTTAGGCCATATATCCTACTCAGATAACTTCCATTTATGTGAAGCCCCATAGTCCTTCCCCTACCAGCCTCCCTCTGCCGCATAGGTACTTTGCACTATAGCACATTAGCACTTTTACTAACTAACATTGGCACTTATACGCTTTTGGCTGCATTTTGCACTTTATATATACCCTTATTTGATGACCCATGACACTGCCTGTTTCCAGCTTGGAACGATTGCATCAGTTGCACTTTGTTTCCACACAGCCTTTTTACCGTTATTACGTTGTTTTCTTTTGTTTATTCTTAATTGATTGAAATAAAGCATGTATATCATTTTAAGGCTATAGCTTTCTCTTGTTCTCTGTTTGGATGTATGCAGCTATAAAAGGTTCACATGGCCGCACGGCCATGCGCTAGTATCAACCTATGTTATGAGCTTTGCTATCTTGTGGTCATGAATGCATGTGGTCAGGGTTGGCTGAAATAAGCCCCTAGAATACCGGCATCTCCGGTGAGTATGTATTCAGGGCTGGCATATAGCCACTAGAACTCCGGCTCCACCGGAGAGGAGTTGTTCGTGTGCTAGGCTGACTGCATGACCACTCTTTGCTTTTGCTCAGTTAGGTAGCTGTGATCCTCTGTGAGCTTAACAGGGCACAGCGTTCTCATATCTTTGCGATTCTGTGAAGTAACAGAGTTCACTTATCCCGCCATATAGCGCTGCCATTTGCTAGCAGCAGGTTTCTCTCCTGCACGGTGAACCCAGGGTTGTGAACGCACCTATTTAACATATATATTTACTCTGTGCGTTCCGCCTGCCCTAATATATATATATATATATATATATATATATATATATATATATATATATATAGTGGTGAAATGCTACCTGAGTGGGGGGCACTCGCTTGGCACGAGATTTAAGCACTCAGGCACGGTTTCTCTACTTAAACAGTCTTATTCGGTTTATTAGACATCATAAACCATAACACAAACAGTTCTTTACATACATCAACGGAACATTTTCACCACCGACAGTCTGTTTCAATGGCAGATACATCTGTGCCCATAACCACTTGTTATCTGAAGTTACCTTACAGGAGCTCCGGCTCCATACACTGACTCCTGTCAGTGCTGGTTCACAGGGGAAAACTGTCTCACTGGGATCACCGTCCTTGTGACCAGGGCACCTTGGATAGTCCAGACCCGCAGTAGGAACTGTAGCTTCACCAACACAGAAGCTGTCACACACTCTGTAGATGCAGCCTATCCATGAGCTTTCAGGAAGTCCCGTCACAGGCACTTCCAACACAGGCCATCAGTCCATGGTCTTACCAGGTGCTTGCAGGACTCCAGTCCTTCCCAGGACAATCCAATACCCTGAGCATTCCAGGACTCACACTCTCACCAGGCGTTTGCAGGACTCCAGTCCATCCCAGGACAATCCAACACCCTGAGCATTCAGGTCCACAGTCTTTCTAAGTTCTTCCAGGACGTCTCCACTCCCAGGAGACTCCAACACAGACCTGACCTTGCACATGGTCCATACAGATCCATACACTCTTCAACCACGTGACCAGACCTCAGTCACATTTTATGGTTGTAACCACTCCCCTAGATGGGAGCGTGTGTGGTTAGCCAGCCCCGCCCAGCTCACCAGCTAACCCTATAAGCCCACCCTTATAAGTAAACACAACAAACGCTTGTGGAACTATAAGTCACAGCATAACCATATCATTTTGGACTTACAGCACAGAGCACCTCTGCGACACATACCGGCCATTTACAATCCTGCCAGACTTTGTCTCATCCCCATTATTATGCCTCCAAGCGCATCCTTAAGCACACACACAGCACCCCCTGGCTGTAACAATATATATATATTTCAAATACAAAATTTTTATTATGAAAAAATAATCAAAGTACAATGAACCCTATACATTTTTGGTATTACCATTAGAGCAGTTAAAATGTAAGTAAACAAAAATACGAATAACTTGAGGAATTTGACTTCATTTATATGATAAGCAGAGTGTTCACAGGAGGACAATGGGTCTATAAGCACCAAAATCAGAATATCTGTGAACATTTGTTAAATGAATGGAAAATACCTGTCCATAAAGGGTTATACAATACTTATCACTATGTAGAAAATAGGCACATGGTGGTTTCAAAAAAACAAAACATCATCTCTTGGACCTTTGACGTTCCTCTGCACCACTGCCCATGCCCTGAATCTCCTCCTTCCTTTTCTGTCTGATTGCTTCACAAAATACTCCATCCATACTGATTGAAACATAACATGAGAACACCAACTGGATGAGGAAGCAAGGAGACTGGCTGGGGAAACTGGCCAAAGGCTGCCAAGTGATTATCTATGCCAAAGTAAATAGTGGAGACCACTTAAATTTGGCGCTACAAACAAATAAGGATCAATATTTATTTTTCTTACTTTGGGAAGGAGATATCCTCTGAAGTTTACATCTTGAGTAGTAGCGTGGGACATATTGGCTGGAAGAATGTTTCCAAATCGCTGAATCTCGTGGATGACGGCATCAGTATACGGCATCTCTTTACGATGAATGACCTGGGGCTCATTTGATCCAATAACTTTATCGATCTCACTTTGGACCTTTTCTATTTCCAACACAAACACATAAAACTATATGTAAAAAAAGGATATTTGGTGAGAACTTTCATCCATAAAACTAGGTTCACATTTCGTTAACAGCAGCCTGTTTAACACATGTGTTAACTGGCTGCTGTTAACGCAAGTGCCAATATGCCATATCGCTAGCGCAGATAGAGCTAGCAGGTGCTCTATCTGCGCTAGCAGTGACGGACCCAGAATTGCTGCAGCCCGCATTTTGGGCGTGCGCCAGCGATGGGCCCGAAATAGAGCTAAATGGCAGCGTTAACAGACTGTGTTACACTGCGTTATGCCATGGTGTAATGCAGTCCATCTGACGGACTGATAAAACGCAATCTGAACCTAGCCCAAAAGTGAAAACATTTCAGCCTGATTTCCATTTTGGCATTTGATATCATCAAGGTTGTCATGAAATTGTAGGTTACGTAACCTTAATTTCCCCCCTGTATTAAAAATTCTTACCATATTCTTCTGTAGACAAATTTTGAGATTGTAATTTTCCCTAAACGGAAAGTTATTTTTGTTTGAATAATTTTTATTTGGGGAAATTTTACAATATCAGGGTAGGGGGAAAGGTTAAATGCGACAATATTACATGAGTTGAAATTCAACATTTATAATATTATCGGAGTATGTCGAATAATACCATAGAAACAATATGAAGAATAATAATATAAATTTACACAGGATAATGGGAAAAGGGGAAAGGGAAAAAGAGAAGAAAAAAAAGGGGGTAGAGGTGAACTTGGATACGGTAGGATAAAGGGGAAATTAGGGATAAAACAATTAAAAGAAAGGGGAACAGGGCAAAACAATAGTCCACTGAGAGTGGTGACACGGTAAAGAGCAACAATCTTAAAAGATTTCCACTTGACATATCTACTGGCTATAGAGCCGTATCAATCAGCTGTAAAGGACTCTGCATGGGTAGAAAAAAATGAATTCCATAAGACATATACTTTGTAAGGCAGTTGTTGTTCAAGGCAAAAACTAATTTGAAGGTGTTGTCGGATGCTAATCTGTTTAGTAGCATATTGAGACTGGGAATGGTCTCGGATTTCCACCTGGCACCTAGAAGCATTTTGGCAACTGAGAAAATATGAGAGAAGATTAATTTAATATCTATGGGAAGAGAGTCAGAGTCTAGGGACAAAAGAGAAAGTTTAGGAGACATAATTAATTTGTATTTCCATATTTTAAAAATAAGATCATAAACCTCCTTCCAAAAGGGTTTTATTTTTAGACACAACCAAAAAATGTCCATTATATTGTCTTTAGATCCACATCCTCTCCAACATGTGTCTGGATCAGACAAGAGAGCTGAGATGAGTCTAACAGGGGTAAGATACCATCTTGCAAGAATTTTAAATTAAATTTCCTGAATGTTGGAGTTCATATTGTTTTTATACATCAATTTGAAGGTTTGTTGCCAAGTTTTAGTAGAATTTTTTTTTTTATTTACATCTGGTTCCCATTTGATTATGTGATTTTGATTGACAAATTCTGTGTCTAAATGAAAAAGAGTTTATATACTTTTCATATTCCACACTGAAACCAAATGGGGATTTCTTAAATGAGTATTAATAGCCTTAGATAAAACTAAGGGGAGAGATATTTTGCTGCTAATAAATTTTCTAAGATCTAGGAGGTTGTAGAGTTTCTCATCTGGTAGAGTGAATGCAAATTTTAACCCCTTTACCCCAATGGTGGTTTGCATGCTAATGACCGGGCCAATTTTTACAATTCTGACCACTGTCCATTTATGAGGTTTTTAACTCTGGATTGTTTCAAAAGATTCTGGTGATTCTGACACTGTTTTCTCGTGACATATTGTACAATACAGACCAAAAGTTTGGACACACCTTCTCATTGAAAGATTTTTCTGTATTTTCATGATTATGAAAATTGTACATTCACACTGAAGGCATCAAAACTATGAATTAACACATGTGGAATTATATACTTAACAAAAAAGTATGAAACAACTGATACCCCATATGTGGGGGGTACACCACTGTTTGGGTGCATGGCAGAGTACGGAAAGGAAGGAGTGCCATTTGACTTTTTTAGCGCAAAATTGGCTTAAATTGAGATCGGACGCCATGTTGCGTTTGAGAGCACCTGATGTGCCTAAACAGTGAAAACCCCCACAATTGACACCATTTTGGAAACTAGATCCTCCAAGGAACTTATCTAAATGTGTGGTAAGAACTTTCAACCCCCAGGTGTTTCATTAAAATTTAGAATGACCGGGCATGAAAATAAAAAAATCATATTTTTTTCAGAAATATGATCTTTTAGTCCTCAGTTGTTTTATTTTCCCAAAGGTATCAAGAGAAAGTGGACCCAAAAAGTTGTTGTACAGTTTGTCTTGAGTACGCTGATACCCCATATGTGGGAGAAAACTACTTTGTAGGCACACGTCAGTGTTCGGAAGGGAACTAGTGACGTTTTGGAATGCAGACTTTGATGGAATGGTCTGCGGTCGTCATGTCGTGTTTGGAGATCCCCTGATGTGCCTAAACAGTGGAAACACCCCACAAGTGACCCAATTTTGGAAACTAGACCCCCCAGGGAACTTGTCTAAATGTGTCGTAAGAACTTTTAACCCCCAGGTGTTTCATTAAAGTTTATAATGACCGGGCATGAAAATAAAAAATCATATTTTTTTCAGAAATATGATCTTTTAGTCCCCAGTTTTTTTTATTTTCCCAAGGGTATCAAGAGAAAGTGGATCCAAAAAGTTGTTGTGCAATTTGTCCTGAGTATGCTGGTACCCCATATGTGGGAGAAAACTACTGTTTGGGAAGAAGAGGTGTTTTGGAATGCAGACTTTGATGGAATGGTCTGCGGGCATCATGTCACATTTGGAGAGCCCCTGATGTGCCTAAACAGTGGAAACACCCCACAAGTGACCCCATTTTGGAAACTAGACCCCCCCAGGGAACTTATCTAGATAAGTGGTGAGAACTTTAAATTCCTAAGTGCTTCACAAAAGTTAATAACGTAAAGCCGTAAAAATAAAAAATCATATTTTTGCCCCCAAGTTTTTTAGTATGCTGCTATCCCATATGTTGGGGTAAACCACTGTTTGGGGACATCGCAGAGCTCAGAAGGGAAGGAGCGACAGATTTTACTGTTATGCTTTGCAGGTGCCATGACCCACTGGGAGAGCCCATGAGATTCCAAAACAGCAAAACCCCCATAAGTGACCTCATTTTACGAATTACACCTCTCACTGAATTCATCTAGGGGCGCAGTGATCATATTGACACCATGGGTGTCCCACAGAAATTTATACCATTGGGTAGCGTTGCTTTGCAGGCAAAAGTATCATAGTTCTGTGTGCTAGCCGTGTTCAACTTTTTTTTTCTTAAAATTCACCCAAAACCCAAAAATAATTTATACAGTCTATGTCAGGCTGAGTCCTGGTGTATCTATATTTGAAAAATTTTATTTTTGCAAAAATACATAGCATACTTCTGTGTGCTAGCCTTGTTCTACTCTTTTTTTTACATTCACCAAAAATCCCCCTCTAAAATTAATACAATCTGTTGTGTCAGGCTGAGGTCTAGTGCTTCTGTGTTCAAAAAATTGTATTTCCGCAGGCATATGTAGCATAGTGCTGTGTGGTAGCCTTGTTCAAATTTTTATTTTGTTAAATTCACCAAAAAATTATTTATACAGTCTATGTCAGGCTGAGTCCTGGTGTATCTGTGTTTGAAAAATCATATTTTCACAGGCATACATAGCATAATTCTGTGTGCTAGCCTTGTTCTACTCTTTTTTTGTTTTTTCTAAATTCACCAAAAACAATTTTTTTTTTATAAAGTCTGTTATGTTAGGCTGAGGCCTGGTGTATCTGTGGTGGAAAAGTCATAGTTTCGCAGGCATACATGGCATAGTTCTGTTTGCTAGCCTTGTTCTACTTTCTTTCTTTGTATTTGTTTTTTTTAAAATTCACCAAAAACAAAAACATATTTAATACAGTCTGTTATGTCAGGCTGAGGCGTGGTGTTTCTGTGTTTGAAAAATCGTATTTCTGCAGGCGTACGTGGACAAATGCTTGTATCCAGGGCTGCTACATCTCACTGACGGCACACTTGGTTAACGTAGTGGACGCCGGGACCCAATCAGACCTTGGGATGGAACACATCTTCCCCACATCGAGGATTGCAGGCCCAACATCAATCAGGATTGCCCCCACAGTCTACAGCTCCTGCACCTCCTCCTCCTCTTCAGCCTCCATCTCTGAAATGAACACATTCAGAAGCTGGAAGCACTGCAGCATTGCCTCAGGCTGTGCTGTAGCTATTCTGCTTAGGTGACAAAACGCACAATGCAGAAGAGTAGTGGACAGCGCTGACAGAGCAGTCAGATATTTGGAGGACACTGCTGATCCTACAGCAAGGCATGGTCATGTGTGACAATGGCCGGAACCTGGTGGCGGCTCTGAGTCAAGGTGAGCTCACACACGTACCTTGCCTGGCCCATGTGCTTAACCTTGTGGTTCAACATTTTCTGAAAAGCTATCCGGAGCTGCTGGATCTGCTAGTGAAAGTATGTAATCTGTCTGCCCATTTTAGAAAGTCAGCTACAGCTTCAGCTACCCTTGCTGTGCGTCAGCAGCGTTTGCAGCTTCCAGCTCACTGACTGGTTTGTGATGTCCCCATGCGCTGGAACCCTTCGCTGCATATGTTGGAAAGGATTTGTGAGCAGAAGAGGGCAGTTGTTGACTACCAACATCAACAAGGCCGTCGATATTCAGCTCAGACTCCACACATAAGACATCAGGAGTGGATATGGATGTCAGACATATGTACAATCCTACAAAACTTTGAGGACTGCACCAAGATGGTGAGCGGCAATGACGCCATAATCACCATCCCACTTCTCAGCATTCTGAAAACCTCTCTGCTCACAATTAAAGAGGATGCATTGCAGGCAGAGCAAGAGGACATGGAGCAAGGAACCATTCAGGGAGATTACACTCAGTCCAGCTTCATGTCTTCCCAATGTGGAATGGTAGGCAATGAGGAGGAGGAGGAAGAACAGCAGCTACTTTCATGAGCTATAGATGATAATACAAGCACAGCTGTCATATGGTCTGTTCAGCATGGGATGGCCTGAGCACAGGGAGGAGGAGGACAGCATAGTCAGTCATCCTGTTTGAAAGTCTGGCCTTTTAGCAGTCTGGCACGCATGGCTGACTTTATGTTGCACTGCGTTTCACGTGACCTTCGCATTATAAAAAGTTTTGGTGAAGCTCATTACTGGTTGTTGACACTTCTAGACCCACGCTACAAGGAGAACTTTAAATCTCTTCTGCCAGAGGCAGAGAGGTGTACTAAAATGTTGCAGTACCAGAGGGCCCTTACTTAGAAAATTTCCATGTGAGAACACTGGCAGCAGACGTCAGAGTTTGTTGTACAACCAAGGAGTCCAAACGAGAGAGACAGAAGTACAATCCAGCTCAGGCAGGTGAACAATGACAAAGTTCTGGGACAATTAAAATAAAAAATAGTTATATACTCACCTTCCGGCGGCCCCCGGATCCAGCCCAGGCCTTTAGCGATGCTCCTCGCGACGCTCCATTCCCAGTAATGCCTAGCAGCAATAACCCGTGATCATGTAGCAGTCTCGCGAGACCTCTACTTCATCATCTCGCGAGACCGCTATGTGATCTCGAGTCTTTGCTGCAATGCATTCTTGGGACCGGAGCATCGCGAGGAGTGGGAAAGGCTGTTTTTGTATTATTATTTTTAACATTATATGTTTTTACTATTGATGCTGCATAGCCAGCATCAATAGTAAAAAGTGAGGTGGTGTTTAAATCCCGCCCCAATATCACCCCAATATCGCTGATTGGTCGCGGCCGGCTGGCCACGACCAATCAACGACCCAGGATTTCCATTATGGAAGTTACTGACAAACAGACGAAAGTACCCCTTAGACAATTATATATAGAGATAAGCGCATCCGCCTGTCAACTGAAAATGCTGACAGGTTAACTTCCCCCATTATGTAGAAGGCAAACCTCTGTTGCGTCACAGAGCTGCAATACCGCAGAGTGAATGCTAATGTTCTGGACACAGGTCTCTTCCCCAAGGACACCGGGTTACAGTCCCTCCAGACCCACTAGCGTTCGGCGCCGCAACTGCGGTGCCATGGAAAACTGAACTAAAGACTTACCAAACTATGTGCATACAGTGCCGCTCTGGCGGATGCCTCTAACCACCCTATCTAGGGCCAGGAAAGTGCACTAGTTGTGCACGGCGCCGCACTGGCAGTCGCTGCTGTAAGACAAAGTATGCTCGTGCCTAGAGCTGGATGGCACAGACTGGCGCTAGATAGCTCCAACATTTGCAAGCATTCAACACTAGGGATGGGAATGATTGGGAGCTTTCATCAGTAACAGGCATACATCCACACACACAGGAGTATAATTCTATACTAGCACAAGGCCGAGCGGCCATGCAAGCCTTTTATATATGTAGCCTTCAGGGACCTTCCTAGTGGTCCAATCGGAGCTGCTACAGGACCTGAGTATGTGACTTTCGACCTCCAATGAGAGGTCGTCCTACGGGCATGCTCAGTAGATGAAAAGCAGGACTTAGTCCCTGGAATGTCTGCTTGTCTCTGAACAGTGCTGGTCACAAAGGCTGAGCCTGGAAAGGCAGCAGTAACCAAGCACACAGTATCATCTTGAGCCAGACGCTGGAATCGACATCTCCGCTGAGCAGGTGTCACTGCGGTTGGAGGAGAATGGGAGACCTCAGCAGACATGGTTCGAGATTCCCCCTGTGCAACGGTGGGAACTCGACACATAACACCTCCTTCCCCATGTGTGCTGCTGTCCTTGCTCTGCATGTCCTCCTTCCAGGTTGGATCAGTCACTATGTCATCCACCACCTCGTCTTCCACATCCACACCCTGCTCCTCCTCAAGATTTGGGCATCGCTACATGCGATCTCATCTGGCTCCACTTCACGCTGACTGGCCGAGAGTCTGGAATCATTAAAGGGTAAACTGAACAGCTCTTCAGAGTGTCCAAGTGTGGGATCAGTTGTCTCAGGGCATTTGGCATGGTGGGAGGAAGGAGGATCAGGGTTAGCAATATCCTGTCCACACTCATGGCTACTCAGACTTGACCATGTGGAAGACATGGTGGAAGTGGTGGTGGTGGCTAAGTGACTGGAAGCATTATCCGCTATCCAACCAGCAACCATTTCACACTGCTCTGGCTTCAATAGTGATGTGCTGCGGTCCCCTAGAAACTGGGACATGAAGGTCGAGCGAGATGATGTGGGTCTTTGTTTTGACAAATATATTTCTTTGGAGAAAAATTATATGTGATCAGTATGCCTGCAAAGCTTACATTTTTCCACCACAGATACACCAGGCCTCAACCTGAAATAACAGACTGTATAATTGTTATAGTTTTTTTAATTTGGAAAAAAAAAAATGAGTAGAACAAGGCTTGTGCACAGAACTATGCTACGTATGCCTGCAAAGCTACAATTTTTCCAATATAGATACACCAGGCTTCAGCCTCAGATTTAGGGCTTGTTTTCACTTGCGAGGAACAAGTCCGTGTCCCGCATGTGGAAACGAAGCTCTGGTGCCGGCACTCCGGAGCGGAGCGTGCGGCTCCATGTGTTGCTATGCGGCCGCACGCTCCTCTACACAGTGCCGGCACCAGAGCTTCGTTTCCACGTGCGAGACACGGACGTGTTCCTCGCAAGTGAAAACAAGCCCTTAGACTGTATAATTTTTTATTTTTGTTTTTTGTAAATTTGGAAAAAAAATTAAAAAATGAGTAGAAGAAGGCTAGCACAGAGAACTATGCTACGTATGCTTTGGAAGCTACGATTTTTACACCACAAATACACCAGGCCTCAGCCTCAGATAACAGACTGTATAATTTTTGGGTGAGTTTTTTTGTGAATTTTTGAATAAAAAAAATGAGTAGAACAAGGAAAGCAGACAGAACTGTGCAACTTATGCCTGCGAAGAAAAGATTTTTCCAACACTGATACACCAGCTGTCAGCCTGAGATAGCAGACTGATCTAAATGTGGCCTTGATTTTTTTGGGGCCCAACAAAATTGTATCAATAACTAGGCTATGACACAAAAAATAAAAAAAACTACTAAAATTGTAAGATATTTTGCACAATGATATGCGATGTGTGTGGTGTACAACTCACAGTGATAAATCTAAGAACTTTAACTATTATATTTTTAGACCAGCTACAGATTTTTGGGGCAGCAAAAAAGTGTCTAAAAATGTTGTAAGACTCTACCAAATAGTAGATAGTACCAAAAAAAATATATAAATATATTTTGGCGCACTCACATCTGATGCCTGGGACAAAAATAAATAAATTTTACAATTCTTAGATTTGAACGCACTTCAATTACAATGACCAATGCTGTAGTCTGCAGCGTGACCAAGAAAATAAATGTAGAACAAAATGGGGCTATGGATTGCTTTACAATGAAAGACAGGTATAAGATGCAAAAAAAATGCCATGGATAACTGCAACTAGGTATATATTAAAGAAGCAGCAGAAGAAGACAGTAATGGAGCTATTGGAGGTATGCAGTGAGAGCTATGTACACACATACAGTGCCTGTAGGCCTTGCACTGATGTGGATATGTGCACATAGACTCCCCTGCCTACCTAGCACTGCAATCTCTGGACCCCCGAATTAGCCCTAAAAAGGACTGTTGGTTTATCATGACTTTTGGATATGGGATGGACCCCACTCCATCTTAAAACCACCATAACTACTGTAAACCAAGGTACTAAAATAAATACACAAAACGTTATTTTGGTTGTCAAAATGGCCACAACTTTCATTCAAATCACAGGATTAAATAACCACAGTAGGAGTCAGGTGGAGTCCTAGTACATTGGGATTCACAAGTACTGTGATATCCCCAGCTGACTGACATACAGCCCCAGGACAGACAGCCATAAAGGGGCGGCACACACTGGCTTGCCATTCGAGCAGAGCCAGTAAACTTTCAGGGCACCAATGACCCTATTATCCTCACTCCTGTGCTTAACCACTGTGCCCGCCTCTGATTGATGTTACTATTACAACGTCCTTGAGGCTGGCCACCAAAGCCGAGCCTGCTCACCACCATGAGCATTTACATACTCTATTAGTTAAAATGAGTCCACTTTAACTTGTCTGCAACTTTCACCTGACTCCTAAACCACAAAACCGTGACAGGTTATAAATTCCAAGTCTTATTTGCCACTTTTCTTTTTTTTTTTATAATTAAATCATTTTTGTAAACTTAAAAACAAGAAGTACCTGCAAAAGCATTAATGGGATTAAACTTGGCAAACCTCCAACTCACAAAGAGTCATTCTACAGCGCTCAGGAGAAGAAAAACCCCCTGTGGAGGAAACCTCCAGGGAACCATGGCTTAAGGATTGCCCTTCCCTTGGGCTTAGAAGGTTACCACAAATAATAACTCTTTATAGCCAATATACAATTGAACCTGGTACAAGATATACAATGACAAATTCAAAAATACAATAAAGCATTTATCATTATACAAGCAATAATTAAAAAGTTTTAGGACAGAGATTATAAACAGGGTGGGAGGGCGGGTAATGTTTCCTCCTGTCCATCGTGTGAGAGAAAGAGGGGGAGCCAGAGTTGCCTCCCCTATATAAGCCTCACCCTCTTCACAGAAATACAACAGGCACAAACATCTAAACTCCTTCCTCTTAAAGCAACAACACTCTTGTTTAAAATCTACACCGCAATACAAACAAAAGCTGCAGGAGTTCTCGGTCCACCCATCCCAAAGTCATATCCACCTCCATCTAGTCTCCGGTGGTTTCTGGATTTGTGGACTGAACAGTAGCAGACCCACAGTAACTATTAAAAGCATGATTCTGACCCTATCTCAGCAGCAGCTCGTCCTACACTCGCTAAGTCGGAGCAGAATGCGGCGAGCAGGGGAGTGCCACATCTCTTATAGACCTGATGATGCTGTGCGGCCAGCCAATCACTGTAATACCACAACAAAGATGGCTGCGACATTACAGTGCATGGCAGCCAATCCCTGCATTGTCATTGGCACTCTAAAGAGCGTCAGAATTGCAGGGCAGAGACATGAGCTCCCGCCGAATAATCCCGGAAATACTCGGTGCATAGTGATACTCGGGCGAGTGCTGAGTATTGGCTAGTACATTTGCTCATCACTAGTTTTGATTATTTTGGTCTTCTTCCAAAGTAACCCAATTGTGCTTCATGTTGGGTATAAACCGTTTTCCACTCTGTAGGGTAATATTTGCGTCATAATAAGCTTGTAAATTAGGGAGGGCTATACCCCCTTTTTCCTTATGTTTGAAAAGGAAATTTATACTTATTCTTGGTGGTTTTTTATGCCATATGAAACTTGGCATTTGTTTGTGAAATTTTTGAATCCAGGATGAAGAGATAATTAAAGGGACGTTCCTAAACCTATATGGAAGTCTAGGATTACCATTTTGGCATTTGATGTAATCATGGTTGTTGTGAAATTAGAGGTTATGTAACCTTTTTTTACCCTGTAGTCAATTTTTTTCCCATATTCTTCTGAAGAGAAAAGTTGAGATTGTAATTTTACCTAAACGAAAAGTTATTTTTTACTCCATGGAGTTGTATTTGGAATTAGTTCTCTCTTAGATAAGCATCATTATTCCAAAATCTCTTCTTTCTTCTGGTGGGAATCTATACTATTATGGTTAGTAGGCCAAAGTAGTAAACCATTAAATTTCATGATGGATGCCTCGTCTGGTCCTCAGAAATGCTCTGCCTAGCCTCTTTTTTTCTTTAGTGCATAACAATAGGCATCCTAAATATTAACCGAGGTTTTCGGTGCCGAGAAGGCCCCAATGTCATGACACACAACATGCGGTTGTAACATCACACCATGCATCTCCTAAAGTTCTGACTTTTTGCTAAGGTGACACATCATGACTACACAACGTGTGTTGGGATGTCAGAGGCTGAATTGTAGCTGGAAGAGGACAGATTGCTGGCGCCATGCTACAAAGGAAAAAAAGGGTCAGATGTAGGTAGACAGCAGCTATGGTCGAGGGTCACATGAGCAAATAGGTGAATATTATTATTTTTTATGGTATGATTGCTATGATCTGGGGCCTTCAGTTCTGTCTAGGGCCATAGCTACTTGGTAGATAAAGGATCTATAAGAAGTTCGATCTTGTGCAAGCCTAGATAGGTGCACTGTCATGTTGATAGTATAAAGCCATCGAAATGCAGGACTTCCTCTTTGACTTGTTCCTTATATTTAAAGGACCATGATATCCTTCTTCAGTGATTTTTGTCTTCATATGATGTGTCCAAAGTAGGAAAGGCATATGTCGCTGGTGTAAAATAAATGTCTGACCTGCTGAGCATTGTAGAAGAAATATGGCTGCCACAATAATCATCCACAGAAAATAATATAAATACAGATAATGAGAAAAGCATGTGAATTACTGTTTGATTTTAATTAGTAAAAGCAAAATGAAGTAAAAATTATACATTCCCACACATAAAGTGGGTCTCTTACTTTGGATTTCTGGATACTTCATCATTAGTAGAAGGCCCCATCTCAGGGTCGTTGAGGTTGTCTCCATGCCAGCGTCAAAGAGATCCGCAACCAGCTGTGTTAGGTTTTCATTGGTGAAGTATAATTTAGGATTTGGCTTTTCCTAATGTAGAAAATACATAAACATGTTCTTTGAGAAGCCACTTTGAACTGCTGCTCTAGCAAAAATCTAAACTCAAGCATTCATTACAAACACGGAGCATGGAGGAGGGGAGTAGAGAAACTAGCAATAGGAGAGTGTTTGTAAATATTGTTTGCACATGGATTCTTGCCAAAGCAGCAGATCAGAGCAGCTTCTAAAAGAGCATGAACTTGGTAGATAAAACAACACTTTTAGCATTGTTTTACAGTGCCTTGCGAAAGTATTCGGCCCTGGATCTTTTCAACCTTTTCCCACATATCATGTTTAAAACATAAAGATACCAAATGTAAATTTTTGGTGAAGAATCAACAACAAGTGGAACACAATTGTGAAGTTGAACAAAAATGTATTGGTTATTTTACATTTTTGTGGAAATTCAAAAACTGAAAAGTGGGGCGTGCAATATTATTCCACCCCTTTACTCTCAGTGCAGCAAACTCACTCCAGAAGTTGATTGTGGATCTCTGAATGATCCAATGTTGTCCTAAATGCCTAATGATGATAAATATAATCCACCTGTGTGTAATCAAGTCTCCATATAAATGCACCTGCTTTGTGCGCTAGTCTCAGGGTTCAGTTTGAAGCACAGAGAGCATCATGAAGACCAAGGAACACAACAGGCTGGTTCATGATACTGTTGTGGAGAAGTTTAAAGCTGGATTTGGATACAAAATGATTTAAAAAAAATGTAAAAGTTCCAAGGAGCACTGTGCAAGCGATCATATTGAAATGGAAGGCGTATCATACCACTGCAAATCTACCAAGACCCGGCCGTCCCTCTAAACTTTCATCTCAAACACGGAGAAGACTGATCAGAGATGCAGCCAAGAGGCCCATGATCACTCTGGATGCACTGCAGAGATCTACAGCTGAGGTGGGACAGTCTGCCCATAGGAAGACAATCAGTCGTACACTGCACAAATCTGGCCTTTATGGAAGATTGGCAAGAAGAAAGCCATTTCTCAAAGATATCCATAAAAAGTGTTGTTTAAAGTTTGCAACAAGCCACCTGGGAGACACACCAAACATGTGGAAGAAGGTGCTCTGGTCAGATGAAACCAAAATCAAACTTTTTGGCAACAGTGCCAAACGATATGTTTGGCGTAAAGGCAACACAGCTCATCACCCTGAACACACCATCCCCACTGTCAAACATGGTGGTGGCAGCATCATGGTTTGTGCCTGCTTTTCTTCAGCAGGGACAGGGAAGATGGTTAAAATTGACGGGAAGATGGATGGAGCCAAATACAGGACCATTCTTGAAGAAAACCTGTTAGAGTCTGCCAAACACCTGAGACTGGATCGGAGATTTATCTTCCAACAAGACAATGATCTCAAACACAAAGCAAAGTCTACAATGGAATGGTTCACAAATAAACATATCCAGGTGTTAGAATGGCCAAGTCAAAGTCCAGACCTCAATCCAATCGAGAATCTGTGGAAAGAGCTGAAAACTGCTGTTCACGAACGTTCTCCATCAAACCTCACTGACCTCGAGCTGTTTGCCAAGGAAGAATGGGCAAGGATTTCAGTCTCTCGATGTACAAAACTGATAGAGACATACCCCAAGAGACTTGCAGCTGTAATCGCAGCAAAAGGTGCGCAACAAAGTATTAAGTTAATGGGGCCAAATAATATTGCACGCCCAACTTTTCAGTTTTTAAATTTCCACAAAAATTTAAAATAACCAATAAATTTCGTTCAACTTCACAATTGTGTTCCACTTGTTGCTGATTCTTCATCAAAAATGTACATTTGGTATCTATATGTTTGAAGCATGCTATGTGGGAGAAGGTTGAAATGTTCTAGGGGTCAGAATACTTTCGCAAGGCACTGTATATCATTAGCGTTATAGCAGTGTGATAAAATGTCTTTGTATATGAAACTTTTCCCACTATTTCTACAATATATTTTATTGTATGTGCTGGACATAACCATATGCTCCCATTTACTAGATCAAATTAAACTATCTAGTAGTAAAAAACGGAAGGCAACACTCCAAAAAGTAGTTTCAAAATAGGGTGGACTTTATTAGGTCCACATGGCGTGGCGACCTTTCGGCTATAAGGAAAAAGGCTTATAGCCGAAACGTTGCCATGCCATGTGGACCTAATAAAGTATATAACACAGTACACCCAAGATTGTACGCAAATACAATAATAATAGAAATAAAATGGTATAAAATATTCAAAGACTGTATAGGGTGCGCTGTGCAGAAGTACAGTGAAAACCCACTGTGAAGAAGACCTAACAACCGACGTAAAGTGACATGGGACAGAGTCCGAAAAGACACAACCAAGGCTGGGATAAGGATGAATCAGGCTTTATTGATAGGATGCCTATGATTACATATAATCAAATTTAATATATGAATTAAGTAAAAATCACAAAAAGTAGATAAAATAAAAGCTTGCGCACACTGATATTGTATATATCAAAAACCAACCAGCAGGATATAAATTATTATATGACTGCACCAAAGAGTAAAAATTGTAACTATATACAAAAATAAAATGAAATATTATAAAAAAATATATATATATAGAATATGAGTGCAAATAATTTAATATATTATTTCAAAATATTGTGAAAAAAAGGGGGGAAGGGGAAGAGGGGGGCAGCTTACTAAATACCTCAGAATGTACACTGTGCCAAATCAAAGTGACTAGTGAAAAAAAGAGCAGCAGGAGGAGGGATATAAAATTCCTGATATCTATCAATATCTCTATTATATTACCCGGACAATAAAATGTGCAAATAAGCAAAAGTGTATTGTGTATAAAAATTAGTTATAAAAACCATCCACTGCATATGCCATAATATTTAAAGTGCAAATATGCTAATTAAAGTGACAGGGTGCAAAGCATACAAAGAAGGAGGAATAAAAAAGAAAGGGAACAAAATGAGAGATAAAGGGATATATACCCTATCCTACTGCTGTTTGTCCACTCCAGGGACTCAATTATAAAGGAACTTATAGAACTCCAGATGCACTGCGACTATCGGTGGTGGTTTAAGTAAAGTGCACAGGTGCCGGTGATAAGCCGAACTAATACCCATCAATAGAAAAGTACTCACAAATTGGTGCCAAAGAAATAGTCAATATGTACCTGCGGTGGTTAGGATAGTGTGAGCGCTCACCCGACGCGCGTTTCGGAAACGATCCTTCTTTCCTTCATCAGGGGTGGCTATCGTTTGCGCTGAGACGCTTTATATAGCGTCTACATCCGAGCGCTGCGGCCCGGGTATGTCCGGCGCATGCGCAGTCAGGAGGTCCGGAACTTCCGGTCCCCGCGTCACATGACCGGCCACATGGGAACGGAGTACCCAGCGTCACCACGGAAACATGGACGCGGGGAACCGGAACTCCAGGACACAGACCACACACGCGCACAGCCAGGGGCGCAGTGTGGGAAAACAAATATACTAGGGAACATATGGAGATAAGTGGACAAGGAAAGGAGGGGGTAATAAGGAGCTGTTACCGCAAATAAATGATCAACGGGGCCATAACCATATATATAAGGGTTTCATGTGCTGCACAATCCAATTGCTGTGTTACAATATAAAAAAAACAGCACCTCACTAAAACTACCATGTGGATATAGCCCCCAAGGAAAAATAATAAAAGAAAAAAAGGGGGAGAAAAAAAGGGGGGGAAAAAAAGGGGGGATTCAACCAATCACAATTACCATGCTAATACCCAATATGTAGAAATAAATACAAATGAATAATAATAAACATAATAGATAATTAATGAATAATTACTTCATAATAAAGCAAAATTAATTAAAGAAAATAAAAGAGAAAATTAAAAAATTAATAATAAAAAATATTATTATTTTTTATTATTAATTTTTTAATTTTCTCTTTTATTTTCTTTAATTAAAAATATTATTATTTTTTATTATTAATTTTTTAATTTTCTCCTGCTGGTTGGTTTTTGATATATACAATATCAGTGTGCGCAAGCTTTTATTTTATCTACTTTTTGTGATTTTTACTTAATTCATATATTAAATTTGATTATATGTAATCATAGGCATCCTATCAATAAAGCCTGATTCATCCTTATCCCAGCCTTGGTTGTGTCTTTTCGGACTCTGTCCCATGTCACTTTACGTCGGTTGTCATGTGGACCTAATAAAGTCCACCCTATTTTGAAACTACTTTTTGGAGTGTTGCCTTCCATTTTTTACTACTATATGTTTGCAAATATGGATTGATTGCTGGGAGACTCTGCTCCCATTTAATCTTTTAGTGCTGTTCCATTTTTTCTAACTATCTATCTATCATCTATCAGAACAAAAAATGGTGCAGCACCAGAAACATCTAAAAATGGAAATAGTGGGTGCAAAGCCCCCCCAGGCAAATCCTTTAATTAATGATATCCTAGCAAAAACAGGCAGCACTCCAAGGTGAAAAAGTATAAATGGTTTATTGACTTATTGTGATGGCGACATTTTGTTCCAAGTGTGGACCTTTCTCAAACCAAGTGCTTGAGAAAGTTCCCAAGGCAAGGACTGGAGAAGTTTCCACACTTGGAACAAAATGTTGCCATCACAATGGGTCAATAAACCATTTATACTTTTTGAACTTGGAGAGCTGCCTCTATTTGCTTGAAAATTAGCATCATTTGGTATTGTCTGGGGGGCTTTACACAAACTGCCTCTATTTGCTTGCATATTATCACTGTTTGGTATTGTCTGGGGGGCTTTGCACCCACTGCCTCCATTTTTTGCTGTTGCTGTTGCTGCACATTTTTTTTAGCTGTCTAGCTGTCTAGCTATCTAGCTATCCAGCTGTCTAGTTATGATCAAACCTTTTGAAATTCAAATTTGCCATCTTTGACTATTTTTTCCCCAAAATTTGATTTTCAAGCCAATTGAATGGGTGTAAAAAAGAAAGAGAAAAAAACAAAAAGAGGAATAGAGAAAAGAGAAAGAGAGGTAGAGAGAGTAAAAAGGTGGGTGAGGGGGAGATTGAACCTAAGCTTTTGCATTGGAAAAGTGAAAAGAAATGTGTGGATACTTGAATACATCAAACTATTACACTCTGACGCCACCTTTCGTATCTCTGTGTCGCTATTGATACAAATAAGGGCAGGTGCAGACAATAGTATTTTCTCTCATCCTAGAGAGATTCACTGTGGGAATCACATTCTGATCATAGTTTTAACAGAGTGTGGTCATAGTGTGATCTGATTGGAGGGTTCAACCATAACTCCCAAGCAGCATGCCCGCTGTCTTGGGGTCATATTCAACACCGAACTTTTCTTTACTCCCTATATCCGATCACTCACTCGCTCCTGTCACCTGCATCTTAAAAACATCCCCAGAATCCGACCTTTTCTCACCTTTGGAACTGCTAAGACTCTTACTGTCGCTCTCATTCATTCCCGTCTGGACTACTGCAACTCTCTTCTGATCGGTCTCCCTCTTTCCAAACGTTCTCCTCTCCAATCCATCTTGAATGCGGCAGCCAGGGTCATATTTCTGTCCAGCCGCTTCACCGATGCCTCCATCTTGTGCCAGTCATTACACTGGCTACCCATTCGCTACAGAGTCCGGTATAAACTCATCTCTCTCATCCACAAAGCTCTCCACAGTTCTGCACCATCTTATATCTCCTCTCTCATCTGCGTCTATCGCCCTACACGTGCCCTCCGTTCTACAAATGACCTAAGACTAACATCCCCCGTAATCCGAACCTCGCACCTCCGTCTCCAAGACTTCTCTCGTGCTGCGCCAGCTCTCTGGAATGCACTTCCCCAGACGATCAGACTGATACCTAGCCCCGACCTATTCAAGTGCGCTTTAAAAACCCATCTCTTCAAACAAGCCTACCACATCAACTACTCAGTAAACTAACTTTGTCCTGTTCCTTCCTTCCAATATTATCTGCATCTAAATCTGCACCCTACTATTCATCTGTCTCCACACCCTCCATGCACACGATAACTGCACTTGAAAATTGACTATTGCACTTAAACACACGGGCTGACGACCGGATCATGCAGCTTTATATAGAAATCCCTACTTATAATTGCCAGACCTGAAATAACAAGCACTTTTCACCTATTGTGTCCCCCATTTCCTTGTAGATTGTAAGCTTGCGAGCAGGGACCTCACCCCTAATGTCACTGTTTAAATTGTCTTAACTTATACTCAATTTATTGTCTGTACATGACCCCGCTTAATTGTAAAGTGCTGCGGAATTTGTTGGTGCTATATAAATAAAAATTATTATTATTATTATTATTATTATTATTAAATGGGGAGAAAATGGAGATTAACAATTCTCCATCTTCTCCATTCTGTCAGTCCATGGAAATCTGACTGCACTCGGATGTCATTCAAGTGTGGTCCTTTTTTTTTCCATGGACTTATTGACTTGCATGGCCGACTGCGATCCGAATATTGGATCAAACTTGGGCTTTCTTCAAATTTTTGCTTGGATCGGCACTGTCCGAGAATTAAATTGGACATGGGTACGGTTCCATAGACTAACATTGGTCCCAGTGTAATCCAATGTATTGTCAGATCTCTCTCAGATCAATAATATGGTAGTATGGTTGTTTTTCAGCTGTATTGTCTTTTTCTGTCCCTATGCCAGAAGAGCTGTGCATTCTGACCAGCCAATCCCTACTCTCTAAATGCAGAAAATGGTGTTAATCTTTTATACAGGCCGTCTTAGCCTCCCATGGTTGGATGTGCTACAGAATGCTATGGGATAGCTAGAGGACAAAAAGGGAAGCTCAATCAGGTTAGCACTAGTGTTGAGCATTCCGATACCGCAAGTATCGGGTATCGGCCGATACTTGCAGTATCGGAATTCCGATACCGAGTTCCGATATTTTTGTGATATCGGGAATCGGTATCGGATCCATATTAATGTGTAAAATAAAGAATTAAAATAAAAAATATTGATATAGTTACCTCTCCGGAGGCCCCTGGACATCACCGCTGGTAACCGGCAGCCTTCTGTGCTTAAAATGCGCGCGTTTAGGGACTTCCATGACGTCACGGCTTCTGATTGGTCGCGTGCCGCTCATTTGACCGCCACGCGACCAATCAGAAGCCGCGACGTCATTCTCAGGCCCTAAACTCCTCATTCTAGGAATTTAGGACCTGAGAATGACGTCGCGGCTTCTGATTGGTCGCGTGGCGGTCACATGAGCGGCACGCGACCAATCAGAAGCCGCGACGTCATTCTCAGGTCCTAAATGCGCTCATTTTAAGCAAAGAAGGCTGCCGGTTACCAGCGGTGATGTCCAGAGGCCTCTGGAGAGGTAATTATATCAATATTTCTTATTTTAATTCTTTAATTTTCACATTAATATGGATCCCAGGGCCTGAAGGAGAGTTTCCTCTCCTTCAGACCCCGGGAACCATCAGGATACCTTCCGATACTTGGTGACCCATTGACTTGTATTGGTATCGGATATCGGTATCGGTGATATCCGATACTTTTCGGGTATCGGCCGATACTATCCGATACCGATACTTTCAAGTATCAGACGGTATCGCTCAACACTAGTTAGCACAACCTTTTTATTAATTTTTCTGTTTTATTCCAGGTAAGACCCTATTGTGCTTTTCTGCTCCCTGGCGTCTATACATACAGTATATTAAAATGGCAATAGGCAGTTTTCATTTTTGGCTGCATATTATTATTATTATTATCATTATTATTTTATTGCCGTTTATTCCATGGCACTTTACATGTGAAAAGAGGTATACATTGTTTAAAGGAGATATCAGAGTCAAGGGTTACCTAGAGGCAGCCAGCTTGCAGGACTGAGGAGAGTGAGCATCCATTCACTTTAATGGATAGGTCTATTGGGGGGATTACGGTAAGTGAGCTGGAGGAAAGATAATGAATTCTGTTTTATCCATGTTACGTTTTAGAAATCTAGCAGAGAAGAAAGATGAAATAGCAGATAGACATTGTGGGTTTCTGGCTAGTAAGGAGGTAATATCAGGACCAGTTAGTTAATTCTGTGTGTCATCAGTGTAGATGTGATACTGAAAGTCGTGGGACTCTATGAGCTGTCTCAGACCAAAGGCATAGATTAAGAAGAGCGCGGGTCTTAGAACTGAACCTTGGGGGACACCAACAGATAGGGAGTGAGATGAGGAGATGGTGTGTGAGTTGGAGACGTTAAATATCCGGTCTGTAAGGTTTGAGGAAATCCAAGATAAGCTCAAGTTTATGATGCTAAGAGATCAGAGAATCTGTGTCGAAGCCAATGAACGGGTGCAGGAGGAGGAGGAGGACAGAGTAGTGTCGCTTGAATTTGGCAGGTAGTAGAAGTGATGCTAGTCACTTCTCACCCCAAGCCTTTAGTCAGAGTGGTCAAGGAGTCCAAGGTCAGAAGCCAGGAAGGTACGACATAAACAGCAGGAAGAGACAAAAGCGTAGTCAGGTAACGTTCCGAGGTCAGAGTACCGGAAAGGATAACGGATCAGAGATGAAGGGGTTAAACAGGCGGATGATCAGAACGAAGTCCACAGTCAGGCAACAGATCAAGCATACAGAACTCAAGGCGCAGGAAAGCACAAAGCACAAACCTCGCAAGATGAATTTTACATCTGGCAGTGTTCTGGGAAGCTCAGCTCAGTTAAGAAGCATGGCCATTAACTGGAATAATGAACACATTAATAGGGATTTATGGAATACATTAGGGATGCGAAGGGATGGAGGAAGCTTTAATCTACTACCCTGTGCCAGTCATTACACTGGCTACCCATCCACTCCAGAATCCAGTACAAAACTACTACCCTCATCCACAAAGCACTCCATGGCTCAGCACCACCCTACATCTCCTCTCTGGTCTCAGTCTACCACCCTACCCGTGCCCTCCGCTCCGCTAATGACCTCAGGTTAGCATCCTCAATAATCAGAACCTCCCACTCCCATCTCCAAGACTTTACACGTGCTGCGCCGATTCTCTGGAATGCACTACCTAGGTTAATACGATTAATCCCCAATCCCCACAGTTTTAAGCGTGCCCTAAAAACTCATTTGTTCAGACTGGCCTACCGCCTCAATGTATTAACCTAACGATCTCTGTGTGGCCTATTTAGGGAAAAAAAAAACCTATTGTTTTTTTTTGTTTTTTTTTTTAAATAGGCAATCGGGTTCCTCGCATCATGTTCTCATTCACTTTATGCAGTTAATAGCCCTCTGTGTCTGTACTGCTACATACTTAGGCAGTTAACTGGTTCATGCAGCTTTACATGAACACCCGAGCCTTACACTATGGCCGGTCCGAATAACTAAAGCAATTGTTACCATCCACCTCTCGTGTCTCCCCTTTTCCTCATAGTTTGTAAGCTTGCGAGCAGGGCCCTCACTCCTCCTGGTATCTGTTTTGAACTGTATTTCTGTTATGCTGTAATGTCTATTGTCTGTACAAGTCCCCTCTATAATTTGTAAAGCCCTGCGGAATATGTTGGCGCTATATAAATAAAAATTATTATTATTATTATTATTGTTATTATCTACTGTAAATGCCACAGGATTGACCACCTCCAGGATCTCATATGGACCAATGAAGTTTGGACCCAACTTTGCTGACGTCTCTTTAACTCTAATATTTCTAGAAGATAACCAAACCTTATCCACAATCTTAATAACAGGACCCACCAAACATCTCCAAACATCTTCTATCTCCCTTTTGTTTTTGGCAAATCAGGGCAGTCCCAATATTCTTTTGAACCTCCGTCCGACATCCCCAAGTCTCTGCATGGCAAACACCACCCCAGAGCATTCAGAACTGATCCTAGAAAACTCACCAAAATGGGGATGAAAACCACATTTGCAGAAGATTGGTGAGGTCTCGATAGATTGATTTACATGACTGTTACAGTAAAAGCAAACTCAGCAAGAGTTAAAAATGAACACCAGTCCTGCTGCCGAGCTGCCACAAAGCACATTAAAATTTGTTCCAAAGGCTGATTTGTCCCCTCAGTCTGACCATTGGTTTCAGGGTGATTATCAGAAGTAAAATCCCTGCAAAAAGCTCTACAAAATTTAGAGACAAATTGTACGCCCCTATCAGACACAATGTTCAGAGGGATCCCATGTAACCTTACAAAATGAGAAACAAATAACCTGAAATGTGTCTCTGCATTAGATAATCCTGACAAAGGAACAAAATAAGCTTGTTTACTGAATCGATCAACTACCACCCAGATAGCAGTCTTCCCATCAGACAGAGGTAAATCTATAATGAAATTAATGGACAAATGAGTCAATTGTCTTTCAGGAATATTCAATGGAGCCAATTCCCCAGCCAGCCAGCTATGACTGACTTTGGCGCATGCGCAGACTTCACAAGCAGATATGAAATCCTTAATATCATTATGCATGGATGGCCACAAAAAAATTTAGCAACGTCTTTCCTTGTGGCAGTAAACTGAGGATGACCACTTAAAATGGAATTCTGACATTCCTGTAGCACCCGCAATCTTAGGTACACAGGCACAAATAATTTAGACCCTGGGGAAGTGGAAGGAGCCAATGACTGGACTTTACGAATCTCTTCTTCCAATTCCAAGGTTACCACAAACACCATAATACCCTGAGGAATAATGGAGGTGAAATGAGATAAAGCATCAGCTTTCACATTCTTAGACCCTGACCTGAAAGTAATAGTAAAATGAAACAGAGAAAAACAAGGACCATCTGGCCTGTGTATGAGTTAACTTTTAGCCAATTCAATGTAAGCTAAATTCTTGTGATCCGTGATCAATGTAACTGGATGAACTGCCCCATCCAAAAAATGCCTTCATTCCTCAAAGGCCAATTTGACAGCAAGTAATTCCCAATTCCCAACATCATAATTTCTCTCTTGCTGTGAAACTTTTTTATACAAAACATGCACATGGACGCAGGTTTGTCAGAGTTTTGGGCCCCTGCTATTAGACTGCCCCCACTCTAATCTCCGAAGCATCCACCCAGGGACGGATTATAATAGGGTCAATCTGGGCAGTAGCCCAGGGCCCGGTGGTGTGGGGGGGCCCTGGGCTCCCGTTCAGATTGCCCGCCGCCATAAGGGCATTACTGCCCTGACTGGCATATGGGCCCGGTGGGCAGAGGGGGCCCGCATCGGGCCCCGTCTCATCTGCTCAACGGGCCCCTACCGACGCTGCAGCAATTTCACCTACTGACGTGCGGGTGCGCGCCCGCACGTCAATAGTTAACAGCCACCAGCCAATTGGAGGCTGGCAGCTGAAGTCGGATGCAGGCGCAGCGCACACGTCGGCCGCGTCTGACATCATTGTCAGTCGCCGGCGAGTGCGCGCTGCTGGAGGGAGCTTTGCCGCTGGAGCGATCTTCGCCACTGCAGTGCAGGTCAGGTGAGGATAACTCATTTTTTTTGTTTTTTTGTGAATGGCCAGAATGCTGGACACTATCTGGGGGCAATGTGCTGGAGTCTGGACACACTGGGGGCAATGCTGGAGAAGAGACACTGGGGAAGATTGCTGGACACACTGGGGCAGATTGCTGGACACACTGGGGCAATATGCTGGAGACACTGGGGCAGATTGCTGGACACACTGGGGGTAATATGCTGGACACCCTGGGGCAGATTGCTGGACACACTGGGGGCAATATGCTGGACACACTAGGGGCAATATGCTGGAGACACTGTGGCAGATTGCTGGACACAGTGGGGCAGATTGCTGGACAGAATGAGTGCAATATTGGAGACACTGGGGCAGAATGCTGGACACACTGGGAGCAATATGCTGGACACACTGGGGGCAGATTGCTGGACACACTGGGGGCAATATGCTGGACAAACTGGGGGCAATATGCTGGACACACTGGGGCAATATGCTGGACCCACTGGGGGCAATATGCTGGACACACTGGGGGCAATATGCTGGACACACTGGGGGCAATATGCTGGAGATACTGGGGCAGATTGCTGGACACACTGGGGGTAATATGCTGGACACACTGGGGGCAAAATGCTGGACAAACTGGGGGCAATATGCTGGACACACTGGAGGCAATATGCTGGACACACTGGGGGCAATATGCTGGACACACTGGGGGCAATGTGCTGGAGATACTGGGGCAGATTGCTGGACACACTGGGGGTAATATGCTGGACACACTGGGGGCAGATTTCTGGACACACTGGGGGCAATATGCCGGACACACTGGGGGCAGATTGCTGGACACACTAGGGGCAATATGCTGGACACACTGGGGCAACATGCTGGACACACTGGGGGCAATATGCTGGACATACTGGGGCAGATTTCTTGACAGACTGGGGGCAATATTGGAGACACTAGGGCAGATTGCTGGACACACTGGGGCAATATGCTGGACACACTGGGGGCAATATGCTGGACACACTTGGGGCAGATTGCTGGACACACTGGGGGCAAAGTGCTGGACACAGTGGGGGCAATATGCTGGACACAGTGGGGGCAATATGCTGGACACAAAGGGGGCAATATGCTGGAGATACTGGGGCAGATTGCTGGACACACTGGGGGTAATATGCTGGACACACTGGGGGCAGATTGCTAGAAACACTGGGGGCAGAATGCTGGACACACTGGGGCTGACTGCTGGACACACTGGGGCAGATTGCTGGACACACTGGGGGCAATATACTGGACACACTGGGGGCAATATGCTGGACACACTGGGGGCAATATGCTGGACACACTGGGGGCAATATTGGAGACACTAGGGCAAAATGCTGGACACTGTGGCAGGATGCTGGACACACTGGGGCAATATGCTGGACACACTGGGGCAATATGCTGGACACACTGGGGGCAATATTGGAGACACTGGGAGCAGAATGCTGGACATACTGGGGGCAATATGCTGGACACACTGGGGGCAATATGCTGGACACACTGGGGTCAATATGCTGGACACACTGGGGTCAATATGCTGGACACACTGGGGCAGATTGCTGGACAGACTGTGGGCAATATGCTGGACACACTAGGGGCAATATGCTGGACACACTGGGGGCAATATGCTGGACACACTGCAGCAGATTGCTGGACAGACTGGGGGCAATATTGGAGACACTGGGTCAGAATGCTGGACACACTGGGGCTGATTGCTGGACACACTGGGGCAGATTGCTGGACACACTGGGGCAGATTGCTGGACACACTAGGGCAATATGCTGGACACACTGGGGCAATATGCTGGACACACTGGGGCAATATGCTGGACACACTCGGGGCAATATGCTGGAGACACTGGGGCCGATTGCTGGACACACTGGGGGTAATATGCTGGACACACTGGGGGCAGATTGCTGGACAGACTGGGGCAATATTGGAGTCACTGGGGTAGAATGCTGGACACACTAGGGCAGATTGCTGGACACACTGGGGCAGATTGCTGGACACACTGGGGGTAATATGCTGGACACACTGGGGCAGATTGCTGAACACACTGGGGGCAATATTGGAGACACTGGAGCAGAATGCTGGACACACTGGGGCAGATTGCTGGACACACTGGGGCAGATTGCTGGAGGACACTGGGGCAGATTGCTGGACACACTGGGAGCAATATGCTGGACACACTAGGGGCAATATTGGAGACACTGGAGCAGAATGCTGGACACACTGGGGGCAATATTGGAGACACTGGGAGCAGAATGCTGGACATACTGGGGGCAATATGCTGGACACACTGGGGGCAATATGCTGGACACACTGGGGTCAATATGCTGGACACACTGGGGTCAATATGCTGGACACACTGGGGCAGATTGCTGGACAGACTGTGGGCAATATGCTGGACACACTAGGGGCAATATGCTGGACATACTGGGGGCAATATGCTGGACACACTGGGGGCAATATGCTGGACACACTGGGGTCAATATGCTGGACACACTGGGGTCAATATGCTGGACACACTGGGGCAGATTGCTGGACAGACTGTGGGCAATATGCTGGACACACTAGGGGCAATATGCTGGACACACTGGGGGCAATATGCTGGACACACTGCAGCAGATTGCTGGACAGACTGGGGGCAATATTGGAGACACTGGGTCAGAATGCTGGACACACTGGGGCTGATTGCTGGACACACTGGGGCAGATTGCTGGACACACTGGGGCAGATTGCTGGACACACTAGGGCAATATGCTGGACACACTGGGGCAATATGCTGGACACACTGGGGCAATATGCTGGACACACTCGGGGCAATATGCTGGAGACACTGGGGCCGATTGCTGGACACACTGGGGGTAATATGCTGGACACACTGGGGGCAGATTGCTGGACAGACTGGGGCAATATTGGAGTCACTGGGGTAGAATGCTGGACACACTAGGGCAGATTGCTGGACACACTGGGGCAGATTGCTGGACACACTGGGGGTAATATGCTGGACACACTGGGGCAGATTGCTGAACACACTGGGGGCAATATTGGAGACACTGGAGCAGAATGCTGGACACACTGGGGCAGATTGCTGGACACACTGGGGCAGATTGCTGGAGGACACTGGGGCAGATTGCTGGACACACTGGGAGCAATATGCTGGACACACTAGGGGCAATATTGGAGACACTGGAGCAGAATGCTGGACACACTGGGGCAGATTGCTGGAGACACTGTGGCAGATTGCTGGACACAGTGGGGTAGATTGCTGGACAGACTGAGGGCAATATTGGAGACACTGGGGCAGATTTCTGGACACACTAGGGGCAATATGCTGGACACACTGGGGGCAATATGCTGGACACACTGGGGGCAATATGCTGGAGATACTGGGGCGGATTGCTGGACACACTGGGGGTAATATTTCTGGACACACTGGGGGCAATATGCCCGACACACTGGGGTCAATATGCTGGACACACTGGGGCAGATTGCTGGACAGACTGTGGGCAATATGCTGGACACACTGGGGGCAATATGCTGGACACACTGGGGGCAATATGCTGGACACACTGCAGCAGATTGCTGGACAGACTGGGGGCAATATTGGAGACACTGGGTCAGAATGCTGGACACACTGGGGCTGATTGCTGGACACACTGGGGCAGATTGCTGGACACACTGGGGCAGATTGCTGGACACACTAGGGCAATATGCTGGACACACTGGGGCAATATGCTGGACACACTGGGGCAATATGCTGGACACACTGGGGCAATATGCTGGACACACTGGGGCAATATGCTGGACACACTCGGGGCAATATGCTGGAGACACTGGGGCCGATTGCTGGACACACTGGGGGTAATATGCTGGACACACTGGGGGCAGATTGCTGGACACACTGGGGGCAATATGCTGGACACACTGGGGCAGATTGCTGGACAGACTGGGGCAATATTGGAGTCACTGGGGTAGAATGCTGGACACACTAGGGCAGATTGCTGGACACACTGGGGCAGATTGCTGGACACACTGGGGGTAATATGCTGGACACTGGGGCAGATTGCTGAACACACTGGGGGCAATATTGGAGACACTGGAGCAGAATGCTGGACACACTGGGGCAGATTGCTGGACACACTGGCGCAGATTGCTGGAGGACACTGGGGCAGATTGCTGGACACACTGGGAGCAATATGCTGGACACACTAGGGGCAATATTGGAGACACTGGAGCAGAATGCTGGACACACTGGGGCAGATTGCTGGAGACACTGTGGCAGATTGCTGGACACAGTGGGGTAGATTGCTGGACAGACTGAGGGCAATATTGGAGACACTGGGGCAGATTTCTGGACACACTGGGGGCAATATGCTGGACACACTGGGGGCAATATGCTGGACACACTGGGGCGGATTGCTGGACACACTGGGGGTAATATTTCTGGACACACTGGGGGCAATATGCCAGACACACTGGGGGCAGATTGCTGGACACACTGGGGGCAATATGCTGGACACACTGGGGGCAATATGCTGGACACACTGGGGCAGATTGCTTGACAGAATGGGGGCAATATTTGAGACACTGGGGCAGATTGCTGAACACACTGGGGCAATATGCTGGACACACTGGGGGCAATATGCTGGACACACCAGGGGCAATATGCTGGAGACACTGGGGCAGATTGCTGGACACACTGGGGGTAATATGCTGGACACACTGGGGCAGATTACTGGACACACTGGGGTAGATTGGTGGATGACACACTGGGGCAGATTGCTGGACACACTGGGGACAATATTGGAGACACTGGGGGCAAAATGCTGGACAGACTGGGGGCAATATGCTGGACACACTGGGTCAGATTGCTTGACAGACTGGGGGCAATATTGGAAACACTGGGGCAGATTGCTGGACACACTGGGGGCAATATGCTGGACACAGTGGGGCAGATTACTTGACACACTGGGGTAGATTGCTGGACGACACACTGGGGCAGATTGCTGGACACACTGGGGCAGATTGCTGGACACACTGGGGGCAATATGCTGGACACACTGGGGGCAATATGCTGGACACACTGGGGGCAATATGCTGGACACACTGGGGCAGATTGCTGGACACACTGGGGCAGATTGCTGGACAGACTGAGGGCAATATTGGAAACACTGGGGCAGAATGCTGGACACACTGGGGGCAATATGCTGGACACACTGGGGCAATATGCTGGACACACTGGGGGCAAAGTGCTGGACACAAATAAGCATACACTAGTGCTCCCCTGCAATCAAATAATAACCCAATGGGTGCCAAGATGTAGGAAAAAATGGGGGGAGTAAAGAGAGGAAAAAATGTTCCAAAGGAACAGCATGAACACTGAGCAATGGTATACCATGAGCCCAGATGCCTAATGGAGACAGGAGACAGGAGACAGGCTTAAGGCTATAGCCATTTCCTGCGCACTCCATGCGGCGTCCCCCAGTGTGCGTCTCGTCAGAACTACACACCGGTTAGTACTTGACTCATTTCTATCATTATCGCATCTATATACACCTCAGAACTGGCTGATTCTCTCACTTCCCCTGACGAAGCTGTGTCCGCAGCGAAACGCGTGGGGCTCTCGCCTCACCCCTTAAGCCTGTCTCCTGTCTCCATTAGGCATCTGGGCCCATGGTATACCATTGTTCAGTGTTCTGTTATGGCTGGCAATCAGGCAACACAGCGTGCAGTAATCAGCGCACATACAGAGATCTGACAATAACCAAAAACAATAGGACGAGCTCTGAGACGTGGAATCTCTGTAGACTGCAGTACCTGATCTATCCTCACACAACTATAAGCAGCAGTGGATTGCGCCTATCACTACCTATGCAACTCGGCACTGCCTGAGGAGCTGACTAGCCTGAAGATAGAAATACAAGCCTGACTTACCTCAGAGAAATACCCCAAAGGAATAGGCAGCCCCCCACATATAATGACTGTTAGCAAGATGAAAAGACAAACGTAGGAATGAAATAGATTCAGCAAAGTGAGGCCCGATATTCTAGACAGAGCGAGGATAGCAAAGAGAACTATGCAGTCTACAAAAAACCCTAAAACGAAAACCACGCAAAGGGGCAAAAAGACCCACCGTGCCGAACTAACAGCACGGCGGTGCACCCCTTTGCTTCTCAGAGCTTCCAGCAAAAGTTAATAGCAAGCTGGACAGAAAAAACAGAAAACAAACTAGAAGCACTTATCTAGCAGAGCAGCAGGCCCAAGGAAAGATGCAGTAGCTCAGATCCAACACTGGAACATTGACAAGGAGCAAGGAAGACAGACTCAGGTGGAGCTAAATAGCAAGGCAGCCAACGAGCTCACCAAAACACCTGAGGGAGGAAGCCCAGAGACTGCAATACCACTTGTGACCACAGAAGTGAATTCAGCCACAGAATTCACAACAGTACCCCCCCCTTGAGGAGGGGTCACCGAACCCTCACCAGAACCCCCAGGCCGACCAGGATGAGCCACATGAAAGGCACGAACAAGATCTGGGGCATGGACATCAGAGGCAAAAACCCAGGAATTATCTTCCTGAGCATAACCCTTCCATTTGACCAGATACTGGAGTTTCCGTCTAGAGACACGAGAATCCAAAATCTTCTCCACAATATACTCCAATTCCCCCTCCACCAAAACAGGGGCAGGAGGCTCCACAGATGGAACCATAGGTGCCACGTATCTCCTCAACAACGACCTATGGAATACATTATGTATGGAAAAGGAGTCTGGGAGGATCAGACGAAAAGACACCGGATTGAGAATCTCAGAAATCCTATACGGACCAATAAAACGAGGTTTAAATTTAGGAGAGGAAACCTTCATAGGAATATGACGAGAAGATAACCAAACCAGATCCCCAACACGAAGTCGGGGTCCCACACGGCGTCTACGATTAGCGAAAAGCTGAGCCTTCTCCTGGGACAAGGTCAAATTGTCCACTACCTGAGTCCAGATCTGCTGCAACCTGTCCACCACAGAATCCACACCAGGACAGTCCGAAGACTCAACCTGTCCTGAAGAGAAACGAGGATGGAACCCAGAATTGCAGAAAAATGGAGAGACCAAGGTAGCCGAGCTGGCCCGATTATTAAGGGCGAACTCAGCCAACGGCAAAAATGACACCCAATCATCCTGGTCAGCGGAAACAAAACATCTCAGATATGTTTCCAAGGTCTGATTGGTTCGTTCGGTCTGGCCATTAGTCTGAGGATGGAAGGCCGAGGAGAAAGATAGGTCAATGCCCATCCTACCACAAAAGGCTCGCCAGAACCTCGAGACAAACTGGGAACCTCTGTCAGAAACAATATTCTCAGGAATGCCATGTAAACGAACCACATGCTGGAAGAACAAAGGCACCAAATCAGAGGAGGAAGGCAATTTAACCAAGGGCACCAGATGGACCATTTTAGAAAAGCGATCACAGACCACCCAAATGACCGACATTTTTTGAGAAACGGGAAGGTCAGAAATGAAATCCATCGAAATATGTGTCCAAGGCCTCTTCGGGACCGGCAAGGGCAAAAGCAACCCACTGGCACGTGAACAGCAGGGCTTAGCCCTAGCACAAATTTCACAGGACTGCACAAAAGCACGCACATCCCGCGACAGAGATGGCCACCAGAAGGATCTAGCAACCAACTCCCTGGTACCAAAGATTCCTGGATGACCGGCCAGCACCGAACAATGAAGTTCAGAGATAACTTTACTAGTCCACCTATCAGGGACGAACAGTTTCTCGGCCGGACAACGATCAGGTTTATTAGCCTGAAATTTCTGCAACACTCTCCGCAAATCAGGGGAGATGGCAGACACAATGACTCCTTCCTTGAGGATACTCGCCGGCTCAGATAACCCCGGAGAGTCGGGCACAAAACTCCTAGACAGAGCATCCGCCTTCACATTTTTAGAGCCCGGAAGGTATGAAATCACAAAATCAAAACGAGCAAAAAATAACGACCAACGGGCCTGTCTAGGATTCAAGCGCTTGGCAGACTCAAGATAAGTAAGGTTCTTATGATCAGTCAAAACCACCACGCGATGCTTAGCACCCTCAAGCCAATGACGCCACTCCTCGAATGCCCACTTCATGGCCAGCAACTCTCGGTTGCCCACATCATAATTACGCTCAGCAGCAGAAAATTTCCTGGAAAAGAAAGCACATGGTTTGAACACTGAGCAACCAGAACCTCTCTGTGACAAAACCGCCCCTGCACCAATCTCAGAAGCATCAACCTCGACCTGGAACGGAAGAGAAACATCAGGTTGACACAACACAGGGGCACAGCAAAAACGACGCTTCAACTCCTGAAAAGCTTCCACGGCAGCAGAAGACCAATTAACCAAATCAGCACCCTTCTTGGTCAAATCGGTCAATGGTCTGGCAATGCTAGAAAAATTACAGATGAAGCGACGATAAAAATTAGCAAAGCCCAGGAATTTCTGCAGACTTTTTAGAGATGTCGGCTGAGTCCAATCCTGGATGGCCTGAACCTTAACCGGATCCATCTCGATAGTAGAAGGGGAAAAGATGAACCCCCAAAATGAAACTTTCTGCACACCGAAGAGACACTTTGATCCCTTCACGAACAAGGAATTAGCACGCAGTACCTGGAAAACCATTCTGACTTGCTTCACATGAGACTCCCAATCATCCGAGAAGATCAAAATGTCATCCAAGTAAACAATCAAGAATTTATCCAGATACTCACGGAAAATGTCATGCATAAAAGACTGAAAAACAGATGGAGCATTGGCAAGTCCGAACGGCATCACCAGATACTCAAAATGACCCTCGGGCGTATTAAATGCCGTTTTCCATTCATCTCCCTGCCTGATTCTCACCAGATTATACGCACCACGAAGATCAATCTTAGTAAACCAACTAGCCCCCTTAATCCGAGCAAACAAGTCAGATAACAATGGCAAGGGATACTGAAACTTAACAGTGATCTTATTAAGAAGGCGGTAATCAATACACGGTCTTAGCGAACCATCCTTCTTGGCTACAAAAAAGAACCCTGCTCCCAATGGTGACGACGATGGGCGAATATGTCCCTTCTCCAGGGATTCCTTCACATAACTGCGCATAGCGGTGTGTTCAGGTACGGACAAATTAAATAAACGACCCTTAGGGAATTTACTACCAGGAATCAAATCGATAGCACAATCACAATTCCTATGCGGAGGTAGGGCATCAGACTTGGACTCTTCAAATACATCCTGAAAGTCCGACAAGAACTCTGGGATGTCAGAAGGAATGGATGACGAAATAGACAAAAATGGAACATCACCATGTACTCCCTGACAACCCCAGCTGGTTACCGACATAGAGTTCCAATCCAATACTGGATTATGGGTTTGTAGCCATGGCAACCCCAACACGACCACATCATGCAAATTATGCAGTACCAGAAAGCGAATAACTTCCTGATGTGCAGGAGCAATGCACATGGTCAGCTGGGCCCAGTACTGAGGCTTATTCTTGGCCAAAGGTGTAGCATCAATTCCTCTCAATGGAATAGGACACCGCAAAGGCTCCAAGAAAAATCCACAACGTTTAGCATAATCCAAATCCATCAGATTCAGGGCAGCGCCTGAATCCACAAACGCCATGACAGAATACGATGACAAAGAGCATATCAAGGTAATGGACAGAAGGAATTTGGACTGTACAGTACCAATGACGGCAGAGCTATCGAACCGCTTAGTGCGCTTAGGACAATTAGAAATAGCATGAGTAGAATCACCACAATAGAAACACAGTCTGTTCAGACGTCTGTGTTCTTGCCGTTCTACTTTAGTCATAGTCCTGTCGCACTGCATAGGCTCAGGTTTACTCTCAGACAATACCGCCAGATGGTGCACAGATTTACGCTCGCGCAAGCGACGACCGATCTGAATGGCCAAGGACATAGACTCATTCAAACCAGCAGGCATAGGAAATCCCACCATTACATCCTTAAGAGCTTCAGAGAGACCCTTTCTGAACAAAGCCGCTAGTGCAGATTCATTCCACAGAGTGAGTACTGACCACTTCCTAAATTTCTGACAATATACTTCTACATCATCCTGACCCTGGCATAAAGCCAGCAGATTTTTCTCAGCCTGATCCACTGAATTAGGCTCATCGTAAAGCAATCCGAGCGCCAGGAAAAACGCATCGACACTACTCAATGCAGGGTCTCCTGGCGCAAGAGAAAACGCCCAGTCCTGTGGGTCGCCGCGCAAAAAAGAAATAATAATCAAAACCTGTTGAATAGGATTACCAGAAGAATGAGGTTTCAAGGCCAAAAATAGCTTACAATTATTTCTGAAGCTCAGGAACTTAGTTCTGTCACCAAAAAAACAAATCAGGAATCGGAATTCTTGGTTCTAGCATCGATTTCTGATCAATAGTATCTTGAATCTTTTGTACATTTACAACGAGATTATCCATTGAGGAGCACAGAGCCTGAATATCCATGTCCACAGCTGTGTCCTGAAGCACTCTAATGTCTAGGGGAAAAAAAAGACTGAAGACAGAGCTAAGAAAAAAAAATGCTGTCAGGATTTCTTTTTTCCCTCTATTGGGAATCATTGGTGTGGCTCCTTGTACTGTTATGGCTGGCAATCAGGCAACACAGCGTGCAGTAATCAGCGCACATACAGAGATCTGGCAATAACCAAAAACAATAGGACGAGCTCTGAGACGTGGAATCTCTGTAGACTGCAGTACCTGATCTATCCTCACACAACTATAAGCAGCAGTGGATTGCGCCTATAACTACCTATGCAACTTGACACTGCCTGAGGAGCTGACTAGCCTGAAGATAGAAATACAAGCCTGACTTACCTCAGAGAAATACCCCAAAGGAATAGGCAGCCCCCCACATATAATGACTGTTAGCAAGATGAAAAGACAAACGTAGGAATGAAATAGATTCAGCAAAGTGAGGCCCGATATTCTAGACAGAGCGAGGATAGCAAAGAGAACTATGCAGTCTACAAAAAACCCTAAAACGAAAACCACGCAAAGGGGCAAAAAGACCCACCGTGCCGAACTAACAGCACGGCGGTGCACCCCTTTGCTTCTCAGAGCTTCCAGCAAAAGTTAATAGCAAGCTGGACAGAAAAAACAGAAAACAAACTAGAAGCACTTATCTAGCAGAGCAGCAGGCCCAAGGAAAGATGCAGTAGCTCAGATCCAACACTGGAACATTGACAAGGAGCAAGGAAGACAGACTCAGGTGGAGCTAAATAGCAAGGCAGCCAACGAGCTCACCAAAACACCTGAGGGAGGAAGCCCAGAGACTGCAATACCACTTGTGACCACAGAAGTGAATTCAGCCACAGAATTCACAACAGTGTTCATGCTGTTCCTTTGGAACATTTTTTCCTCTCTTTACTCCCCCCATTTTTTCTTACATCTTGGCACCCATTGGGTTATTAGTTGATTGTAGGGGAGCACCAGTCTATGCCTATTTGAGGCTTTCTGGCTCATGCTTGTACCCCACATTTATATATCTATCTTGGTACTGCCATCATCTTGGCTAAACAGCATGCTGATATAACACTTTATATTGTTATATACCAAACACTGAATTGCAGTAATTTGCTAGATTATCTGTCAGTGTGCGACTACAGGTTTACGTATGCATTTGTTTCGGCCTTTATATGTTCATGTATGTCATATTTGAAGCTTTCTGGCACATGCTTGTACCCCGCATTTATATACCTATCCTGGTACTACCATCATCTTGGCTAAACAGCATGCTGATATAACACTTCACATTGGTATATACCAAACATTGAATTGCAGTAATTTTATTGCTAGATTATCTGTCAGTGTGCGACTACAGGTTTAGGTATGCATTTGTTTCGACCTTTATATATTCATGTATGTCATATTGGACCGTTACATGTTTAGACAGGACACATCTTGTATATACATAGAGCACTTTATCCATGCAGTGTTGTTATTTCATGATATTTGTGCTTAGGGGTGGTGACTTATGGTTCTGTATTCAGACCTTTTTAAATGGTTTTATATGTTTGTCATGTTCTTTGAGGTGTAATTAAACATTGTTTGATATTTTCACATATTTTATGGGTGTGCATACCCTTATTGGTCGAGTCTTTTTTCTTTTGTGTTTATAGCTCCGTGTTATGTTCCTGAAGTCGTTCTGTGTCTGGAACCCTGTAACCAGTATTGTGAACTACCTGGGTACATCTTTTAAAAATGTTGTCCGGTGTTTTTGCTGAGCGTTTACTATGGTGTGCTCAGCCTGCTATGTGGAGATAACTCTGTCCAGCCCCGGTTCAACCAGGCAGAGCATGCACCATCCCACTTGAGTTCCTTCCTAGGTCCGATGCCTGGAGCCTGACAGCTGTAGTTAGGAACCTGATGACCGCTGCCTGGTGCCTCTAGATGGTGTCCGATGTCAGGAGTTTGGCCACCACTGTCTTATTCCCGAAGCTCGATCACCGCTACCTGGTTCTGCGCCATCTGTCTCCCAGCCAATGACCTTGGCCGCCATGCCAGCGTCCTGATGTCCTGCCTGTGTCCAATGTCCTGATGTCCAGATTGTGTCCTGATGTTCAGATGTCCTGCCTGTGGCCAGATGTCCTGATGTCCAGCCTGTGTCCTGATGTTCTGCCTGTGATCCGATGTTCCACCGGTTCCCTGGGGTCCACCCTGTGATAACATCTGTCCTGGTTCGGTGTCTGATGTTCTCCTGCTGAACCTGTGCTATGCCTGAGGCATGAGAGAGAGGCCATCCTAGTAAGCCCATTCCAGATGACCCTGGACTGCATGAACCCGTGATGACCGCTGCCATTGTCTGATGTCTGTCCTGGGTCAGTGTCTGATGTTCTCCTGCTGAGCCTGTGCTACACCTGGGGCCTGAGAGTGAGGCCGTCCCAGTAAGCCCATGTCAGATGACCCTGGACTGCATCAACCTGTGATGACCCCTGCCATTGCCTGACAACTGTTCATGGTCAGTGTCTGATGTTCTCCTGCTGAGCCTGTGCTATGCCTGAGGCCTGAGGGAGAAGCCATCCTAATATGCCCATGTCAGATAACCCTGGACTGCATCAATCCGTGATGTTCTCTGTTGTGAGTTCTGTTTTTGGGCTCCCTCTGGTGGTTACGGATGGTACTGGGTGACTTGTCTTTCCTGGGTCTCTGGGTTCCACCTGTTCCATCAGGATATGGGAGTTTCCTATTTAACCTGGCTTTGCTGGCATTTCCTCGCCGGTTATCAATGTATCCAGTGTGTCTTGTTACCTCTGCTCCCTGCTCCTAGAACCTTCTGGTCAAGCTAAGTTTGGATTTTCCTGTTTTGGTGTTTTGCTTTATTTGGTTTTTAGTCCAGCCTGCAGATATGTGATTCTTTGCTGCTGGTTGCTCTAGTGGGCTGAAATTGCTCCTCATGTACCATGAGTTGGCACATGAGTTCAAGTAATTTCAGGATGGTTTTTTGAAGGGTTTTTCGCTGACCGCGCAGTTCACTTTTGTATCCTCTGCTATCTAGCTTTAGCGGGCCTCATTTTGCTGAAACTGTTTTCATACTGCGTATGTGCTTTCCTCTCATTTCACCGTCATTATATGTGGGGGGCTGCTATTTCTGTGGGGTATTTCTCTGGAGGCAAGAGAGGTCTGTGTTTCTTCTAATAGGGGAAGTTAGATCTTCGGCTGGAGCGAGACGTCTAGGATCATCGTAGGCATGTTCCCCGGCTACTTTTATTTGTGTGTTAGGTTCAGGGTCGCGGTCAGCTCAGGTTCCATCGCCCTAGAGCTTGTTTGTATCTGTGCTTGTCCTTTAGTGATCCCCTGCCATTGGGATCATGACAGTTCTCCTGCTTTCATCTGTTTCCTTGAGATGAGTACCTTCTCTTGAGGAGCGGAATTGAGTTCCAGGCATAGTTATGTTCTGTTTATGTACTGTGATTTCGTTTGAGTGAACTTTATCTTTCTTCATACCTAAAGTTGTGTGGTATTATCTAGTTGTGCAAGTCATCATCTTATACACAAGTTCAGCTGCCACAGAACCTGATCGCTGCACTTCCCTAGACTGTGTTCGTCCAGGTTCCCTACTGTGGTCCAGTGGGTCCACATTCCATTCCCACTTGGGACGCTTGCCCCACACCATTGAGATCTGGTGACATGGAGGCATTAGCTGGGCCACGTCTGTGGTCGCAGTCGTTACACCCTCTTCTGCTCACAAATAAAATACTTCCCAACATCTGCAGTGTAGAGTTCCAACACGTGGGGATATTGCACACCAGTCGGTAAGCCAGAATCTGCAAATGCTGCTGAAGAACGCAAGGGCGACGGAAGCTGTGGCAACTTTCTAAAATTGGCACACAGGTGGCGTGCTTTGACATGCATATCCGGCAGCTCCAGGTAGGGTTTGAGAAACCACTGAACCACGAGGTTAAGCACATGGGCCAGGCATGGTGCGTGTGTAAGCTCGCCTCGCTTCAGAGCCGCCACCATTTTCCGGCCATTGTCACACACGACCATGCCTGGCTGTAGGTTCAGTGGTGTCAACCACAGATCTGCCTGCTCCTTCAGAGCTGTCCACAACTCTTCAGCATTGTGTGGTTTGTCACCTAAGCATATTAACTTCAGCAAAGCCTGTTGCCACTTGGCTGAGGCAGTGGTTCAGTGATTCCAGCTTTTGACAGATGTGGTCATTTTGGAGATGGAGGATAAGAAAGGAGGAAGAGGGGGATGAGGTGCAGGAGCTGTAGACTATGGGGGAAACCCTGATTGACTTGGGCCCACAATCCTTGGCGTCTGGAGTATGTGTTCCATCCCAAGGTCTGAGTGGGTCCCGGCTTTCACTATGTTAACCCAGTGTGCCGTCAGCGAGATGTATCATCCCTGCCCACAAGCACTTGTCCACGTGTCCGTGGTTAGGTGGACTTTCCCAGTAACTGCATTGTTGAGGGCATGGCTAATGTTGTGGAACATGTGCTTGTGTAATGCGTGGACGGCACACTGGGAGAAATAGTGGTGACTGGGGACCAAGTACCGAGGACAGGGGTTTGGATTTCACGCACAACAGCGGAAGAAGTAGTGGTGTCACCTGCCGACACTGTTCCAGGACCCTTGTAAGGATTCCGGACTTTCCTGGTGTCTGTTCGCCCTGATCCAAGATGGAGTCTTGGATTTCATCCTGTCATGGAACTTTCTGTCTGTCCTGATTATTTAAGTCCAGGTCTTGTCTTCACTTGTGCCTGAGTATTTTGTGCTGCTGGCTCCTGAGCATCTGCCTGTTTGCTGGTTAACTCCCTGCTTTTGCTGCTCACTACTCGGTGGTCTGCCTCACCCCATTCAGCTACCTCTCGCCTCTGGAACTGCTGCGACAGGCAGCACACAAGTGGAAGGATTTCCTTTGTGTACAAAACTTTTCCCAGTGTTGTGCCTCTTTGCAGAACCACACCAGGTGAGCAAGATTCAAGCTGTGTTTTCTCTCCAAGCAAGATCTACTCATCTACTACGCATAGATGGCACTCTCCCTCTTTCTCCCCTCGTCCTCTCTTTTCCAGGACGTCATTCACATGACGCACCATCTGTGAACAATTGGACTCCTACTAACTGTGCACACGTATGAGCAAGTGTTGCTGGACTTCATCATTTAAGTACTGTGTGCATTTGCACTATAACCTTATTGGACTTCCTCGTTTAAGTGTCTTGTTTGCTTCCACATAATTTCCTTGCTGGACTGGTTCACATTAGTGGTCGCGCCCCGCTACTCAGTTTGCTGTGATTTTCTATATAGAGCTGAGGACCTAGTTACTATTGCAGGAATATCTGTACTATGTTTTGTTCGCTTTCCTGTTGGCTATTTTCTATATAGAGCTGAGGACCTCGTTACAATTGCAGAAATATCTGTTAGTTCTGTTTACATTTCTGTTTTTTGAGTAAATACATCTTTTTCTGCAACTTTGTTGGCTTTATCCCATGCTATCAGATTCCGTAGTACCCATATAAATATTACAACCCTGTGGTTTGGCCCGCAAAGTTGCGTGCTTTCCTGCCATGTGCCTGATCATGCTGGTGATAGTCAGGCTGGTGGTTTTGCTACTGCTGCTGCTTGCCTGGCAGTTGGTGCAAATGGCGTTTGTGTGGTTATTGGCAGAGTCTTTAAAAAGCAACCAGACTCGGGAAGACCTAACATTTGTACTGGCAACTTCTGTCATGTTGATGTCACGGGGAATGGTTGCCCGCTTCTGTCTGTGGCCACCACATTGCTTCTTCCTACCTGTTGGGGTACTATGCTTCCCTCCCCCTGTGTGCTGCTGTCCTCGCTCTGCATGTCCTTCTGTCAGGTTGGGTCAGTTACTTTATCATCCACCACCTCTTTTTCCACTTCCGCACCCTGCTCCTCCTCCGGACTTTCTGGCAATTGTGTCTCATCATCGTCCACCTCTCGTGACACTTTCCCACCCTCGCCATCGTGTAACCGTGGCTGCTCAAATATTTGGGCATCGCTACATGCGATCTCTTCTTGCCCCGCTTCAAGTGGACCAGGTGACAGACCTGAATCTATAAATGAAAAATGAACTGCTCTTTCGAGTGTCCAAGTGTGGGATCAGTTATCTCCAAGCACTTGGAATGGTGGTAGGAAGGAGGATCAGGGTGAGGAATATGCGGTCCAGACTCATGGCTACTGAGACTTGACCGTGTGGAAGACATGGTGGTAGTGGTGGTGGCAAAGTGACTGGAAGCATTATCCGCTATCCAACCAACAACCTTTTGACACTGCGCTGGGTTAAATAGTGATGTGCTGCAGTCTCCTGGTAAGGCTAGGGTCACATTGCGTTAGTGCAATCCGTTTAGCGCTAGCGGATTGCGCTAACGCAATGTTTTCTATGGGGCTGCGGTCGGGGTCGCGGTAACGTCCCCGCTCTCGCAGATCCCTGATCTGCGAGAGCGGGGAACGGACCGCGGGCGCGCCTCGGACGCTGGAAGCAGTGTCCGCGGCGCGCCAGGAATCACCGGCGCGTCGCTAGCGCGTGCCAAACATGGCACGCGCTAGTGAAGCGCGTTCCCATTGCCTTCAATGGGCGCGTTAACGGACGCGTTGCACGGCGTGCAACGCTGTCCGTTAAACGCGGTCCCATAACGCAATGGGAACCCAGCCTAATTGAGATAGGAAGGTCGTGCGAGAAGATGTGGGTGTTTGTAGTGGCACAATTTCAGCTTGCCCACAGCCTCAGCCTCTGCATGCATCATCACAATCACGTCCAGTTCCCCTTCCCTTGCCACGCGCCTTGCCCATTTTAAATGGATGACAATATCTTCACATTCACTACAAATGGCTGAATTTGGAGCAAACTTATATGTGATCCGTGTGACGAACAAATCACAGTTTTAAATAGCAGGCCTGTTAGTATCTAGTTTTACCTGCAAACAGGTGTCAATAACTATACTAAGGCACGGCAACAAAATGTAAATGTAGGACAGAAATTAAAGAAATTTGAGTGCATGTATATGTGATCCGTGTGACGGAAAAAACACAGTTTTAACCCCTTAACCCCCAAGGGTGGTTTGCATGTTAATGACCGGGCCAATTTTTACAATTCTGACCAATGTCCCTTTAGGAGGTTATAACTCTGGAAAGCTTCAATGGATCCTGATGATTCTGGCAAAGTTCTCGAGACATATTGTACTTCATGATAGTGGTAACATTTCTTTGATATTTCCTGCGTTTATTTGTGAAAAAAATGGAAATTTGGTGAAAATTTTTAAAATTTTGCAATTTTCCAACTTTGAATTTGTATACCCTTACATCACAGAGATATGTCACACAAAATACTTAATAAGTAACATTTACCACATGTAAACTTTACATCAGCATAATTTTGGAACCAAATTTTTTTTTTCTTAGGGAGTTATAAGGGTTAAAATTGACCAGCAATTTGTCATTTTCACAACACCATTTTTTTTAGGACCACATCACATTTGAATTCACTTTGAGGGGTCTATATGATAGAAAATACCCAAGTGTGACACCAATGTAAAAACTGAACCCCTCAAGGTGCTCAAAACCACATTCAAGAAGTTTATTAACCCTTCAGGGGTTTCACAGGAATTTTTGGAATGTTTAAAAAAAAATGAACATTTCAGCTCCAATTTGTTTTAGTTTACCAAGGGTAACAGAAGAAATTGGACACCAAAAGTTGTTGTGCAATTTGTCCTGAGTATGCTGATACCATAATTGTGGGGGTAAACCACTGTTTGGGCGCATGGCAGAGCTCGGGAGGGAAAGAGCGCTGTTTGACTTTTCAATGCAAAATTGACTGGAATTGAGATAGGACGCCATGTCACATTTGGTGAGCCCCTGATGTACCTAAAGAGTGGAACCCCCCCACAAGTGACACCATTTTGGAACGCAAACCCCCTACGGAGCTTATCTAGATGTGTTGTGAGAACTTTGATCCCCAAATGTTTCACTACAGTTCATAACACAGAGCCTTGAAAATAAAAAAATATTTTTTTCCACAAGAATTATGTTTAGCCCCCAGTTTTGTATTTTCCCAAGGGTAACAGGAGAAATTTGACCCTAAAAGTTGTTGTCCAATTTTTGCTGAGTACGCCGATACCCCATATGTGGGAAGGAACCACTGTTTGGGCGCATAGCAGAGCTCAGAATGGAAGGAGCACCATTTGGAATTCAGACTTAGATGGATTGGTCTGCAGGCGTCACGTTGCATTTGCAGAGCCCCTGATGTACCTAAACAGTAGACACACCCCACAAATGACTCCATATTGGAAACTAGACCCCCCAAGGAACTTATCTAGATGTGTTGTGAGAACTTTGAACCCCCAAGTGTTTCATTACAGCTTATAACGCAGAGCCATGAAAAAAAAAACTTTTTTTTTTCACAAAAATTATATCTTGGCACCCATGTTTGTATTTTCCCAAGGGTAGCAGGAGAAATTGGACCCCAAAATTTGTTGTCCAGTTTGTCCTGAGTACGCTGATACCCCTATGTGGGGGGAACCACCGTTTGGGCTCATGGCAGAACTCAGAAGGGAAGGAGTGCCGTTTGGATGCAGACTTAGATGGATTGGTCTGCAGGCGTCAGGTTGCATTTGCAGATCCCCTGATGTACCTAAACAGTGGAAACCCCCTAAAGTGACCCCATATTGTAAAATAGACCCCCAAATGAACTTATATAGATGTGTTGTGGGAACTTTCAACCCCAAGTGTTTCACTACAGTTTATAACACAGAGCCATGAAAATAAAAAATCATTTTTTTCCCTCAAAAATGATTTTTTTAGCCGCCAAATTTTTATTTTCCCAAGGGTAATAAGAGAAATTGGACCCCAAAAGTTGTCCAATTTGTCCTCACTACGCTGATACCCCATGTTGGGGTAAACCCCTGTTTCGGCGCATGGGAGAGCTCGGAAAGGAAGGATGTTGTGAATTCTGTTGTCGGGCTCTCTCCTGTGGTCATGAATGGTACTTCAGCTGGTTCTATCCATGGTATTCCTCTGGTGGCTGTGGGTGTTTTTGAGTTTCCTTCCACAGGTGACGAGGTTAATTCGTTAGCTGGCTGCTCTATTTAACTCCACTTAGATCTTTTCTCCATGCCACCTGTCAATGTTCCAGTATTGGTCTTGTTCACTCCTGGATCGTTCTTGTGACCTGTCTTCCCAGTAGTAGCTAAGTCCTGCTTGTTTTTCTCTGGTTTGCTATTTTTCTGTCCAGCTTGCTATTTTGTTGTTGTCTTGCTTGCTGGAAGCTCTGGGACGCAGAGGGAGCGCCTCCGCACCGTGAGTCGGTGCGGAAGGTCTTTTTGCGCCCTCTGCGTGGTCTTTTTGTAGGTTTTTGTGCTGACCGCAAAGCTACCTTTCCTATCCTCGGTCTGTTCAGTAAGTCGGGCCTCACTTTGCTAAATCTATTTAATCTCTGTGTTTGTATTTTCATCTTTACTCACAGTCATTATATGTGGGGGGCTGCCTTTTCCTTTGGGGAATTTCTCTGAAGCAAGGTAGGCTTTATTTTTCTATCTTCAGGGCTAGATAGTTTCTTAGGCTGTGCCGAGTTGCATAGGGAGCGTTAGGAGCAATCCACGGCTATTTCTAGTGTGTGTGATAGGATTAAGGATTGCGGTCAGCAGAGTTCCCACGTCCTTTATTAGCAGTAACTACCAGGTCATTCCGTGTACTCTTAACCATCAGGTCCATTATTGTCCTGACCACAAGGTCATAACAGAAGGAGCACTGCTTTACTTTTTCAATGCAGAATTGGCTGGAAATGAGATCGGATGCCATATCGCGTTTGGAGAGCCCCTGATATGCCTAAACAGTGGAAACCCCCTAATTCTAACTGAAACCCTAACCCAAACACACCCCTAATCCCAACGCTAATGTAACCCTAACCACACCCGTAATCCGAACATGCCCCTAACCCTAATCCCACCCACACCCCTAACCCCAATCCCAACCCTAACCACACCCCTAACTTCAACACACCCCTAACCCTAATCCCAACCAAAACCCTAACCACACCCCTAACCCTGACACAACCCTAACCCTATGCATGAAAAGAAGCTGCGGAGACACCATCACGTGTTTCTCGACGCAAGCAGTGAATAGCCAGGCCTTTCCCCGGGAAGGAACAACCACGGGAAGGGCAGCATCCTATGAAGGAAAGCCACCTATGCCAAGCAAGGTATCCATCCACAGACAGCTGTTTCGTGGTTTTTGCCCCTCATCAGTGTGGAGTAGGAATCTGGCTATTAGGAGCAGTACCTAGTAAAAAGGCTATAAAGGCACAGATGATTGGCCTCGGGGAGACCAAAACATCCACCACCACGGAGACACCATCACGTGTTTCTCAACGCAGTGATTCCAGAACACTGCCCCCATCACTTATGGGAAATATGCAGATGCATGAAAAGAAGCTGCGGAGACACCATCACGTGTTTCTCGATGTAAGCAGTGAATAGCCAGGCCTTTCCCCGGGAAGGAACAACCACGGGAAGGGCAGCATCCTATGAAGGAAAGCCACCTATGCCAAGCATGGTATCCATCCACAGACAGCTGTTTCGGGGTTTTTGCCCCTTATCAGTGTGGAGTAGGAATCTAGCTATTAGGAGCAGTGCCTAGTAAAAAGGCTATAAAGGCACAGATGATTGGCCTCGGGGAGACCAAAACATCCAACACCGCGGAGACACCATCACGTGTTTCTCAACGCAGTGATTCCAGAACACTGCCCCCATCTCCGAGGTGTTGGATGTTTTGGTCTCCCCGAGGAAACACGAGATGGTGTCTCCGCAACTTCTTTTCATGCATCTGCATATTTCCCATAAGGGATGGGGCAGTGTTCTGGAATCACTGCGTTGAGAAACACGTGATGGTGTATCCGCGGTGTTGGATGTTTTGGTCTCCCCGAGGCCAATCATCTGTGCCTTTATAGCCTTTTTACTAGGCACTGCTCCTAATAGCCAGATTCATACTCCACACTGATGAGGGGCAAAAACCCCGAAACAGCTGTCTGTGGATGGATACCATGCTTGGCATAGGTGGCTTTCCTTCATAGGATGCTGCCCTTCCCGTGGTTGTTCCTTCCCGGGGAAAGGCCTGGCTATTCACTGCTTGCGTCGAGAAACACGTGATGGTGTCTCCGCAGCTTCTTTACTTGCATCTGCATATTTCCCATAAGGGATGGGGGCAGTGTTCTGGAATCACTGCGTTGAGAAACACGTGATGGTGTCTCCGCGGTGTTGGATGTTTTGGTCACCCCGAGGCCAATCATCTGTGCCTTTACAACCCAAACCCTAATCCCAACCCTAATCCCAACTATAAAATGCAATCAAAACCCTTACCCTAACTTTAGCTCCAACTGTAACCCTAACTGTAGCCCCAACCCTAACCCTAACTTTAGCCCCAACACTAACTGTAGCCCTAACCGTAACTTTAGCCCCAGCCCTAACCCTAATAAGAAAATGGAAATAAATATTTTTTTTTTATTTTATTATTTTTCCCTAACTAAGGGGGTGATGAAGGAGGGTTTTATTTACTATTTAGAGTGGTTTTTTTTAGCGGATTTTTATGATTGGCAGCTGTTACACTAAAAGATGCTTTTTATTGCAAAAAATAGTTTTTGCGTCTCCACATTTTGAGAGCTATAATTTTTCTATATTTTGGTCCACAGAGTCCTGTCAGGTCTTGTTTTTTGTGGGACATTTTTATTTGAACCATTTTTGGGCACGTGACATTTTTTGATCGCTTTATATTCCGATTTTTGTGAGGCAGAATGACTAAAAACCAGCTATTCATGAATGTCTTTGGGGGTGGTGTTTATACCATTCCACGTTTGATAAGATCGATAAAGCAGTTTTATTCTTTGGGTCAGTATGATTACAGTGATACCTCATGTGAAGAAACCAGATTGTATCTTAATTTCCCAGACAACCATGTTTTTGCAAAACCAAAAGAACTGGCTTTTTATCTGTATATTGGCTTGTGAATTTAAGTGTTTATGTCTGGTGGGTCAAGAAGACAGACTTGCCAACTGATTATACTATTTAACATACTGTGTAAAGGTACCTTCACACATAATGATATCGTTAACGATATCGTTGCTTTTTGTGACGTAGCAACGATATCCTTAACTAAATCGTTATGTGTGACAGCGACCAACGATCAGGCCCCTGCTGGGAGATCGTTGGTCGCTGGGGAAAGTCCAGCACTTTATTTTGTCGCTGGATCTCCCACTGACATCGCTGAATCGGCGTGTGTGGCGCTCAGTCAGTGCTGGAAGCTGAAGGCGAGGGACCTGACCAGACACCGGGAATGTAAGTATGTAGTGTTTGTTTTTTTACATTTACAACGGTAACCAGGGTAAACATCGGGTTACTAAGTGCGGCCCTGCGCTTAGTAACCCGATGTTTACCCTGGTTACCGGTATCGTTGGTCGCTGGAGAGCGGTCTGTGTGACAGCTCTCCAGCGACCAAACAGCGATGCTGCAGCGATCGACATTGTTGTCGGTATCGCTGCAGCGTCGCTTAAGGTACCGTCACACTTAGCGACGCTGCAGCGATACCGACAACGATCCGGATCGCTGCAGCGTCGCTGTTTGGTCGCTGGAGAGCTGTCACACAGACAGCTCTCCAGCGACCAACGATCCCGAGGTCCCCGGTAACCAGGGTAAACATCGGGTAACTAAGCGCAGGGCCGCGCTTAGTAACCCGCTGTTTACCCTGGTTACCAGCGTAAAAAAACAAACAGTACATACTTACATTCAGCTGTCTGTCCCTTGCCGTCTGGTTCCTGCAATGACTGCTGGCCGTAAAGTGAAAGTGAAAGCACAGCACAGCGGTGAGTCACACAGCGGTGACTCACCGCTGTGGCTGTGCTCTGCTTTCACTTTACGGCCAGCAGTCATTGCAGGAACCAGACGGCAAGGGACAGACAGCTGAATGTAAGTATGTACTGTTTGTTTTTTTACGCTGGTAACCAGGGTAAACAGCGGGTTACTAAGCGCGGCCCTGCGCTTAGTTACCCGATGTTTACCCTGGTTACCAGTGAAGACATCGCTGAATCGGTGTCACACACACCGATTCAGCGATGTCTACGGGGAGTCCAGCGACCAAATAAAGTTCTGGACTTTCTTCCCCGACCAGCGATCTCCCAGCAGGGGCCTGATCGCTGCTGCCTGTCACACTGGACGATATCGCTAGCGAGGACGCTGCAACGTCACGGATCGCTAGCGATATCGTCTAGTGTGACGGTACCTTAAGTCTGTAATAGTGACTGTACATTGAGTGTGTTAAGCTTTATTTATTGATGTGTGCTTATATGCTAATAGTCCTACTTAATCCCATCACCATTGTTTACCTTATCTTGATGTTGGACTGAAAGACCCTGGGTAATTCTAAAAATAGCTTACATGCCTTGGGTATAAAAAGACTCAGGGTTCACATCCTGGGAGTTGGAAGTAACACAAAGCTACCAGCGGGACATTCTGCAAACCACCCAACAGACAAGAGAAAGGACTGCAGCCAATTCATCATGGCACCATCACGAGGGACACTGATCTATGATTCTATAGGAAACAACCCAGGGGTTTTCGGCTCCGGTTGGAAGGATACAGATCTGATCCAGTGACCATCTCTGAACCATGGATACGTTTGGAGAAAGCCAGGTTTGGGACCCGCTGGTCGCCTGGTTCCATGGAGATGGTCAGATAAGCCAGGTGGTGACTCTCGTGTCAACTGGCTTCGGACCTTGTATGGACTCTATGGACAGTTCTTGGTCATCTCCCTATGCTTGTCGTTACCCCTTCTCTGTGCGTTCATCCACAGATGGAGTAGCGACCCTGGGAGCTCTGACATAACATCTACCATTATGTCAGCGAGTCAGCGGAAGGGTAATGTGCACCATCTTGGGGTAATTGGTGGGATTGTTCTGTGTGCTATTGTCTGCTGTGGTTCAATAAGGTAGTGCCACACTGTTTTACCTTAACCCAGTGTTGTCTGTGTAGTGTATTGCCCACTGGGAGATAGAGCAGGCGTTCAATGGTATGAGCCGCGGTCCATGCAGTCTTGCTAAAGACAGCCGGGCCAGCGGACGAGAGCACCCACTGACCAAGTTTCTCCACATCTCATTTATATCATTTTTTATACAATAAAAACTATTTTATATAAAAAAATAATAATTTTTGCATCGCTTTATTCTGAGAACTATAACTTTTATATTTTTTGCTGATGACGCTGTATGGTGGCTCGTTTTTTGCGGGACAAGATGACGTTTTCAGGGGTGCTATGTTTATTTATATCTGTCTTTTTGATTGCGTGTTATTCAACTTTTTGTTTGGTGGTATGATAATAAAGCGTTGTTTTTTGCACCTTTTTTACGGTGTGCACTGAAGGGGTTAGCTAGTGGGACAGTTTTATAGGTTGGGTCGTTACGGACACGGCGATACAAAATATGTGCATTTTTATTTAGATAAAGAAATGTATTTATTGGAACAATATATACAGTACAGACCAAAAATTTGGACACACCTTCACATTTAAAGATTTTTCTGTGTTTTCATGACTATGAAAATGGTAAATTCACACTGAAGGCATCAAAACTATGAATTAACACATGTGGAATTATATACTTAACAAAAAAGTGTGAAACAACTGAAATTATGTCTTATATTCTTGGTTCCTCAAAGTAGCCACCAGTCACCGGGAATGGTCTTCCAACAATCTGGAAGGAGTTCCCAAAGATGCTTAGCACTTGTAGGCCCTTTTGCCTTCACTCTGCGGTCCATCTCACCCCAAACCATCTCGATTGGGTTCAGGTCTGGTGACGGTGGAGGCCAGGTCATCTGACATGGCACCCCATTACTCTCCTTCTTGGTCAAATAGCCCTTACACAACCTGGAGGTGTGTTTGGGGTCATTGTCCTGTTGAAAAATAAATGATGGTCCAACTAAATGCAAACCAGATGGAATAGCATGCCGCTGCAAGATGCTGTGGTAGCCATGCTGGTTCAATATGTCTCCAATTTTGAATAAATCCCCAACAGTGTCACCAGCAAAGCACCCCCACACCATCACACCTCCTCCTCCATGCTTCACGGTGGGAACCAGGCATGTAGAGCCCATCCGTTCACCTTTTCTGCGTCGCACAAAGACACGGTGGTTGGAACCAAAGATCTTAAATTTGGACTCATGAGACTAAAGCACAGATTTCCACTGGTCTAATGTCCATTCCTTGTGTTCTTTAGCCCAAAACAAGTCTCTTATGCTTGTTGCTTGTCCATAGCAATAGTTTCCTAGCAGCTATTTTACCATGAAGGCCTGCTGCACAAAGTCTCCTCTTAACAGTTGTTGTAGAGATGTGTCTGCTGCTAGAACTCTGTGTGGCATTGACCTGGTCTCTAATCTGAGCTGCTGTTATCCTGTGATTTCTGAGGCTGGTGACTCTGATAAACTTATCCCCAGAAGCAGAGGTGGCTCTTGGTCTTCCTTTCCTGGGTCGGTCCTCATGTGAGCCAGTTTCTTTGCAGCGCTTGATGGTTTTTGCCACTGCACTTGGGGACACTTTCAAAGTTTTCCCAATTTTTCAGACTGACTGACCTTTATTTCTTCAAGTAATGATGAACACTCGTTTTTCTTTACTTAGCTGCTTTTTTCTTGCCATAATACAAATTCTAACAGTCTATTTAGTAGGACTATCAGCTGTGTATCCACCAGACTTCAGCACAACACAACTGATGGCCCCAACCCCATTTATAAGGCAAGAAATCCCACTTATTAAACCTGACAGGGCACACCTGTGAAGTGAAAACCTTTCCCGGTGACTACCTCTTGAAGCTCATCAAGAGAATGCCAAGAGTGTGCAAAGCAGTCATCAAAGCAAAAGGTGGCTTCTTTGAAGAACCTAGAATATAAGACATAATTTCAGTTGTTTCACACTTTTTTGTTAAGTATATAATTCCACATGTGTTAATTCATAGTTTTGATGCCTTCAGTGTGAATGTACAATTTTCATAGTCATGAAAATACAGAAAAATCTTTAAATGAGAAGGTGTGTTCAAACTTTTGGTCTGTACTGTATATATTGTAGCGATTTCACTCACTCAGCTACGACGGCTGACACTCAGGAGACGTGTTCCTTTAAAGTTCCCTGGGTTTATTGCTTCATAAACCATGTGGCAAAACAACAGAAAGCAAAATAGCCTTTGGTTCAGGCAAAGGAAAACAAGTGTCCAGTTCATCCGGCTCAGTCCTGAAGCCGAATACACTCAGGAGGGTTTCACCTCCACACATATCTGCTGTGTAAAGGATTAGCCAGTCTTATATAGGACTAACCACACCCAGTAATCTATCACATGATTAGCCATGTGGTCTGACATCACCACAGGTCCTGAAACACAAACATATGGTTATATAAAACAACGCAATATTCCGGGCTACATTACAGCAACAAGGCACTTATGTGGCACATACCTCCCATCGACTACACACCCTTTAGCCATGCTACATACCTCCCCCCTCTGCCTAAAGCCGTGGGGCTTGGCACTTTCTCCCACTAAACAAGGGATTCTTGATAGGGCATCCGCATTACCGTGCAGCTTTCCGGCCCGATGTTCCACATGGAAACTGAAGTCCTGCAGGGATAAGAACCAACGGGTGACTCTGGCATTTCTACCCTTCGTTTCCCTCATCCACCTAAGTGGGGCATGGTCGGATATCAGTCTAAATTTACGTCCCAGCAGATAGTACCGTAATGTGTCCACTGCCCATTTTATGGCCAAGCACTCCTTCTCAACGACTGAGTAGTTCTTTTCAGATGAGGACAGCTTCCTACTCAGATAGAGAACAGGATGCTCCTCCCCATGTAGTTCTTGGGAAAGGACTGCTCCCACCCCAACATCTGAGGCATCTGTCTGAAGAATAAACTCTTTCTTGAAGTTTGGGGCCATCAGAACGGGTTGCTTACACAAAGCGTTTTTCATTTCTTGGAAGGCTGACTCTGTTTCTTCGGACCACTTAACCATTACTGGTTTTGTCCCTTTTAGCAGGTCAGTCAGAGGCGCAGCCACCGTGGCGAAGTTTGGGATGAACCTCCTGTAATATCCCACGATTCCCAGGAAGGCTTTAACTTGCTTCTTGGAAACTGGTTTTGGCCACGTTTGAATTGCCTCCACTTTACTGATTTGGGGTTTTATTTCTCCGTGACCCACTATGTATCCAAGGTACTTAGCTTCTTCTTTACCCAAGGCACACTTCTTTGGGTTTATAGTAAATCCGGCCTCTCTTATAGCATCCAACACCGCTTGGACTTTCTCCAGATGACTCTCCCAGTCCGGGCTAAAGATGACGATATCATCTAGGTACGCAGCAGCGTAGGCCTTATGGGGTGCAAGAACTCTATCCATAGCCCTCTGGAAGGTCGCCGGAGCTCCCTGTAGGCCAAACGGCATCCGGGCATACTGGAAGCATCCATCAGGTGTCGAAAAGGCTGTCTTCTCCTTGGCTTCCTGCGCCATGGGGATCTGCCAATACCCCTTTGTCAGATCCAAGGTGGATATATATCTGGCGTGCCCAAGCCTTTCGATGAGCTCATCAATACGGGGCATGGGATAAGCGTCGAACTTGGAGACCTCATTCAACTTCCGATAGTCGTTGCAAAACCTCCACTCTCCATCAGGTTTTGGGACCAGGACAATTGGGCTCGACCAACCGCTCTTGGATTCCTCAATGACTCCAAGCCTCAACATACGCTCCACTTCCTTGGAGATAACTTCTCGACGAGCCTCAGGAATACGATAAGGTTTCACATTCACCCGCACATGTGGCTCTGTTAGGACCTCGTGCTCTATGACCTTCGTGTATCCTGGCAATTCTGAAAACAGGTCCCTGTTTTTCTGGAGTAACTCCCGGCACTGCTGTTTCTGGGTCTTTGATAGCGTCTCTGCTATAGTAACCGCTCCAACCTCACCTTCTGGGTTGCTTAACAATGACGGAGTTACTGTCGGCTCTCTATCTTGCCATGGCTTGATGAGGTTGACATGGTAAACTTGGAATGGTTTCCGTCTTCCTGGTTGATGAATTTTATAATTTACCTCACCAAGTTTCTCGACAACCTCATATGGCCCTTGCCATTTGGCCAAGAACTTGCTTTCCACCGTTGGAACTAACACAAGAACTCGGTCTCCCGGATTGAACTGCCTCACTCTTGCAGACCGGTTGTAGACCCTGGCTTGAGCTTCTTGTGCTTGGAGAAGGTGTTCTTTCACGATCGGCATCACCTTTGCAATCCTCTGCTGCATCAGGGCCACATGCTCAATGACGCTTCTGTGGGGCGTGACTTCGGCCTCCCAGGTTTCCTTGGCTATATCCAGGAGTCCTCGTGGATGTCGGCCATATAGAAGCTCAAATGGTGAGAACCCTGTGGAGGCCTGTGGAACTTCACGAATGGAAAACATCAGATAGGGTAAGAGACAATCCCAGTCTCTACCGTCTTTCTCTATAGCTTTTCTCAGCATGCTCTTTAGTGTCTTGTTAAACCTCTCAACAAGGCCATCTGACTGAGGATGGTACACCGAGGTCCTCAACTGGGAGATCTTCAGGGCTTTGCACAACTCCCTCATCACCTTGCTCATGAAAGGTGTACCCTGGTCAGTCAGGATCTCCTTTGGCAGACCTGTCCGGGAAAAGACATGGACCAACTCGCGGGCTATGCTCTTTGAGGAAGAATTCCTCAAGGGAATTGCCTCAGGATAGCGTGTGGCATAGTCCAGGATGACTAATATATACTGATGGCCCCGAGCTGATTTAACTAAGGGACCGACCAAGTCCATGGCAATTCTCTCGAACGGTACCTCAATAATGGGCAGTGGCACAAGGGGGTTCCGGAAATGAGGAGTAGGAGCAGTTAGCTGACATGTAGGGCAGGACCTGCAATAGTTCACTATTTCCCGGTGACACCCAGGCCAATAGAACCTCTGCACAACCCGTTCCTGCGTTTTTTCCACCCCTAGGTGTCCACCCAAGATGTGTGAATGGGCCATGTCCAACACTTTCCGTCTATACGGACCCGGCACTATCAACTGCTCTACCAACTCCTCCCTTATCTTCGTGACCCGGTACAACAATTCCCCCCTCAACAGAAAATGGGGAAATCTTTTGTCTGCCCCCGGCTCCTGTACCACCCCGTCAATAACTGTGACATTATTAAAGGCTTCCCTCAGAGTGGGGTCCCTATGTTGGGCAGTCCCAAAATTTTCACCGGTAAACTCTAACTCCAGAATGTCAGATGTAGGGGATACTTCCTCCTCATCCCCAACCAGAACACAAAAAGGAAAGCTGTCTGCCTCTGGGTGTGGCGATACCGTTCCAGGGTTCACTGGTTCCCTGCCAGGGAGCTCAGAACCCTTTCCCCACAAATCCCAAAACAAACAGAAATCCCGGCCAATAATTATAGGGTGCAACAAGTCCTGAACTACGCCGACTATGTGGGATTCAGTGCCACATGCCGTTTCAATGTCCACCCTGGCCATAGGGTAGTCCTTTGCATCACCATGTATGCACCGCACTCCGACCTTCTTTCCTGGGAGCAGATGAAGAGGAAAAGTGGCCCTCACCAGGGTCACTAGGCTCCCCGAGTCTAACAGTGCCGTTACTGCTCGACCGTTCACCTTTACGGGACACGCTTGAGGTCCCTCGTTGGATGGAGAGTTCACACTACAGACTGGATACGCATAGTATGAACAACGGCGTCCCATGCTGCAGTCCATCTGCTCAGTGGCTTGGGAACAACGGGCAGCTATATGTCCTGGCTTGTGGCACCTCCAACAAATAACATCACCCGTGGGGACCTTGGGCACCACCTCCCCCGCCCTTTGTGACCTTGGACGCACCACCCCTTTTTGGGACTCAGCTGCCCTCTGGGACCCCCAGTACGGCATGGGCTGCCTCCCGAAGGAGCCTTCCAACCCTTGGTATCTCTCAACCAGTCCGATCAGCTCGTCGGCATTCTGGGGATCACCCTGGGCAACCCAAGACTGTATAGGCTTCGGGAGGGAATGGACAAACCGATCCATCATCACCCGTTCTACCATCTGTGCAGGCGCAGAGGTCTCTGGCTGCAGCCATTTCTGGACCAGGTGCAACAGATCAAACATTTGGGAACGAGGTGGTTTGTCCCGGTGATAGCCCCAGGAGTGAACTCGCTGTGCCCTGACAGTCAGTGTCACCCCCAGACGTGCGAGAATCTCGGCTTTCAATTTGTGATACTCTTTGGCATCCTGCAAGGTCAAATCATAGTACGCCTTCTGGGGTTCTCCCGTCAGGTATGGCGCAAGTACCTCTGCCCACTGCTCTGGCGGAAGTTTTTCCCTTTCAGCGACCCTCTCAAACACCGTCAGGAAGGCCTCAACATCATCCCCGGGAGTCATTTTCTGCAATGCACGTCTTACCGTTTTCCGGACGTGGGTGTCATCAGCCAAACCTGGGGTTGGGGCGCTCGCCTTGCCCTGGATGGCGGTTGCCAGAAGCTGCATCTGCTGCTGATGCTCCTGCTGGCTCTGTTGTAACTGCTGCCGTTGCTCCTGCTGACTCTGCCGTTGCTCCTGCTGGCTCTGTTGTATCTGCTGCTGGCTCTGTTGTATCTGCTGCATCAACAGCCTGTTGGTCTCTTGCTGCCTTTGCTCCTGCTGGACCAAGTGTTTCAGCAGGTCCTCCATTTTCTCCGGCAATGCTTGCTGGCTTGCAACAGCCTTGACCCAGGACATTCAAAAATAAACTCACGTCTCCGCTGGGAACGCTGCTCGCAGGTCTCCACCAATTGTAGCGATTTCACTCACTCAGCTGCGACGGCTGACACTCAGGAGACGTGTTCCTTTAAAGTTCCCTGGGTTTATTGCTTCATAAACCATGTGGCAAAACAACAGAAAGCAAAATAGCCTTTGGTTCAGGCAAAGGAAAACAAGTGTCCAGTTCATCCGGCTCAGTCCTGAAGCCGAATACACTCAGGAGGGTTTCACCTCCACACATATCTGCTGTGTAAAGGATTAGCCAGTCTTATATAGGACTAACCACACCCAGTAATCTATCACATGATTAGCCATGTGGTCTGACATCACCACAGGTCCTGAAACACAAACATATGGTTATATAAAACAACGCAATATTCCGGGCTACATTACAGCAACAAGGCACTTATGTGGCACATACCTCCCATCGACTACACACCCTTTAGCCATGCTACAATATATATAGATATAGATATAGTTATAGATATATTTTATTTATTTAGGATTTTTTTTTTTTGCACATGATAATATGCATATATTTTTTTACTTTTTTGCTTTGTCCCAGGGTGTGAAATCATGTTACAGTGTCAGATCGCTGATCTGACACTTTGCATAGCACTATGTCAGATCAGTGATCTGACAGGCAGTGCTGCAGGCTTGCCGGCGCCTGCCCTCAGCAGGCGCTGGAAAGCCACGTCCCTGCAGGACCCGTAAGGAGCCCGCTGCCATTTTGGATCCGGGGACTGCAGGGTGGAGATGCTCGGAACAACGCTATCAAATTGCGTTGTTCCGAGAGTCTCAGGGAAGCACGCAGGGAGCCCCCTCTCTACGCAATGCTTCCCTATGCCGTGTGAATGCTGCGATCATGTTTGATCGCAGTGTTCTGGGGGTTAATGTGCCGGGAGAGGTCCGTGACCGCTCCTGGCACATAATGCCGGATGTCAGCTGTAATAATCAGCTGACAGCCGGCGGCGATCGGCCGTGCTCCCCCTATGAGCGCGGTTGATCGCCTATGACGTACTATCCCGTCCCTGGGAATTAAGTCATTGGTCACCTGGACGGGTTAGTACGTCATACGGCAGAAAGGGGTTAAATAGCTGGCCAGTAGGTAACTATTTTTACCAGCAAACTGGTGTCAATAACCACTAACACACTGCAACAAAATTAAATGTAGGCCAGAAATGGCAAAATTGAGTGTACTTATATGTGATCCCTATGATGGACAAACCACAGTTTTAAATAGATAGATTTTTAGTGCTGCAATATGGAAATAATATTTACAGCGCAGGAGAAGCTGATGAATACTCTCATCTGCAGCTCCTGCTCTCACTGTTGTTAGCAGCTGCAGTTGTCGTATGATGGGATTTGTACTTCTATCCGCTGACACCAGTGACAGGAGGTAAACTTTATATGTCCAATCAAAGCTGATCATTCATACTGTCTTTTGATAGATTGAGAACTCAGGCTTCCGGGGGCGTGGCCTGACTGCTAAGGAGACCAGTTGCACATACTGAGGGCTCCTGCTCAACCCTGCATTTACATGGTTCTTTTCACCTCACTCGAGACCACTTTCAACTTTCTGCAAGGCTCGAACTGCAGGAAATTTCCCTGGGGAGTGCCTGCTTCAGCAGTACCCCTCTAACTGTGCAGCCCGCCACTCTTAGTTTGGATCAGAGAGGAGAGCCGCGTGAAGGGGTGAGCACCATCTTGGACCTAACAAGTACAAGTGTCCGACGGGCAGAAGCAGCCCTGTGGAGGTACGGTCGTGTTGTGAATTCTGTGGCTGAATTCACTCCTGTGGTCACAAGTGGTACTGCAGCTTCTGAGCTTCCTCCCTCAGGTGTTCTGGTGAGCTCGTTAACTGCTTCATTACTTAACTCCGCCTGATGCTTCTATCCTTGCTCCTTGTCAATGTTTCAGTGTTGGATCTGAGCTTCTCCTGATTGTTCCTGTGACCTGCTGCTCTGTATAGCTAAGTGCTTTTTGCTTTTTTGTTGCTTTTTTTCTGTCCATCTTGTCTTTTGTTTTACTGGAAGCTCTGAGACGCAAAGGGTGTACCGCCGTGCCGTTAGTTCGGCACGGTGGGTTTTTTTGCCCCCTTTGCGTGGTTTTGCTTTAGGGTTTTTTGTAGACTGCAAAGTTCGCTTTACTGTCCTCGCTCTGTCCTAGAATATCGGGCCCCACTTTGCTGAATCTATTTCATCCCTACGTTTTGTCTTTTCATCTTACTCACAGTCATTATATGTGGGGGGCTGCCTTTTCCTTTGGGGAATTTCTCTGGGGCAAGTCAGGCCTATTTTTCTATCTTCAGGCTAGCTAGTTTCTTAGGCTGTGCCGAGTTGCCTAGGTAGTTGTTAGGCGCAATCCACAGCCGCTTTTAGTTGTGTTTAGGATAGGATCAGGTGTGCAGTCTACAGAGTTTCCACGTCTCAGAGCTCGTTCTTGTATTTTTGGGTATTTGTCAGATCACTGTGTGCGCTCTGATCGCTATGCACACTGTGTTTCTGGATTGCCTTCATAACACCTGTCATTAGCAAACATAACACGGTCGACTCCAATTCCGGACGCATTCCCCCTCTCCATCTGCACCCAACCGCTTACCTATCCTGATGCTCCTCGACTCCGGGGGTCCCGGGAACGTGATTGCTGCGGAGCTGCGGCCCTGCTGGATGCGGCCGCTTCCGTCTCTCGTGTGCTGCCCTCCCGGCTGGACGTGCTTCGGCAGGACAGGTGGAGTGTTCGGGAGTCAGACACGGAACTGGGCCATCGTCTGAAGGATCGTGGAACTCTCCTTCCGGCTTGAAGCTTTGTTGCCGACACAACAGCCGAGACAGAGCAGCGGTGACGGGACGCCAGGGAGGCTGCGACGGGAGCGTGACTCACCGCAGTTGAGAGGATCATCACACCGGAGGACCTGGCGGCTGGCTTAGAGACCCAGGAGCAGCGGCGCACTTCGGAGCGGCTGCGGAGGTGAGGAAACATCCAACGATCCCCCCTGCAGAAGTGATCTCCTCCCTCCACAGCACAGCGCAGATCAAAGTAGATGACAATCATCGGGGATGCCTCCCTGAGGATCCATCTACACCGCAGGCTTCATTGCAGATTGCAGCGGCAGCGGGACAAGTGCGGCTGTTACCCATACAGCTGTAGCAAGAACCTCCTTCATGGCCACGGCGCTGAACAGGGCAAGCAGCGGGACCGTTTTCTCTGAGACAGTGGAGGTGAAGTAAGAGCCAGGTGGCCCCTGCATCAGCTGCACGCTTCGGGGGACCTGCCGGAAGGCGCTCGTGCTGGCGTGAGAGCGGGGCTGAGGATGCTTTCGGAGATCTCCTGCAGCTGCAGTCGGAGGTGAGCAGACCCGGGAGCAGCACTCGGCAATAGTACTATACCAGTGCTGGGTGGGGACTGGTGATCAGCGCTCTGACACCCCCGGATGCAGGTACTACCTGCGGTGCTCGGCAACGTGCTAGCCAGTCACCGCAGTATTAAAGCCACCGCACCCTACTTGCTGTGGCAAGCAGAAGAAGGGTCACACCTGCCAGCAAAACGCTAGGTGGGCACATCGTCTATAACGGCGCTCTGTGCCCCTATTATCTGTGTCAACACATCTCTGTTGGTCGAGTGACAGTCTAGGGGTCCCCACCAAGTCGGACGCCATTTCAGTTCCCTCCCATGCAAGGAGGTATTTCAGTATTTCAGTAATTGCGTACTGACTACTGACCATGCAGAAAGACGGTCCATATGAATATGTCTAAGTGCCCAAATCTTGAAACTTAATACCATATAGGCATCTTTAATCACGCTATACCCACCACGCTATCAGACAAGCTCAAGCTGCCACACAATTACAAAGCAGACACGAACCAAATCTCTCTGACTGGCTGCCAGGATCTCACCTAGACATTGTAAATATACTGAGCTGCTGACTGGCAGTCTTTCTGAGACCACTAACCCCCCCCTTGCTACAACAACCCAACAGACTCCCTTTATAAGGATGTCAGTCAGTCTGGAAACCTGACATGAATAACTAGCCTCCCTAACTTGCAGGCTGGGGGAGATTATTGACGCTAATTAATAAGAGGCATTCCGAAGCCTACTCAATTAACCATGGGGAAATCCGGGATAAATCCTCACGAGGAGCCGCAAAGCCCTCTAAATCTATAACTCAAGCTGATGTGGATAAATTCCTAAAAAAGCAATCTGATATATCTGAGTCTACTAAATTTCCAAGACATATAGACTCACAAATAGAAGAAGACTCAGACTCAGATATTGAGAGTGATTCTGACTTAGGAGGGAACACTAAAGACAATCTAGTGACCCGCTCATTCATAAAGAGAATTCTTTCGAAGGGTTTAGAGCCAATATGAAAAGAAGTAGCAGAAATAAAACATGACCTATCACAACAAGGTCACAGGTTGGAAATAGTCGAGAATACTCAGACATCAATGTCACAACATACCAATATCCTACTAAACTGCCTCAAAGATCACGAATCACAGATCCAAACGATTCAATCTAAACTGGAAGACTACAAAAATTGTGAACGCAGAAATAATATCCGCATTAAGGGGCTCCCAGAATCAGTAGCATTTGAGGCTTTACCCAAGGCTGCAATAGAGATCTTTGGTAAAATTATAACAACTGAAGATCCCAAGGAAATTGAACTTGTCAGAGTGCATAGGTCCAAAACCCAAACAGGGAGAACCTCCTCGGGAAGTAATATGCCGATTCCTAGACTACCGAATTAAAGATCTCATTCTTCGCTGAGCGCGCAAATCACATGACATCACATATGAAGACTCACAAATAAGACTTTTCCAAGACCTATCGGCTACAATGTTGAAAAAACACCAAGGTTACTTACTGGTAGCCGGTTTTTCCGGAGCCCATGACAGCACACATAAGAGAGGGGATCCGCCCAGTCAGGACAGGAAACCTACTGAAATAAATGGGCGGTACCTCTCCCTCGCTTCAGTTGGATTTCAGAGCATGAGAGGCCCCCTTGGTTAGTTCACATGGTAATCTACCACCACATTATAATAATAATAGAAAACACCCAACTAAAAGTGCACACCAAAGGGTGAAAAAAGGGAGGGAATATACAGGTGCTGTCATGGGATCCGGAAAAACCGGCTACCAGTAAGTAACCTTGGTGTTTTCCCGTCTCCCATGACAGCATAATGAGAGATTTTTGGAGAAAGGAACACCTTAGGGAGGGACCACCGCTTGCAGCACCCTTCTACCAAAGGTAAGGTCAGTAGAGGAAGATAAATTCAGTCGGTAGTGTTTAAAGAAGGTAGACGGTGAGGACCAGGTAGCGGCCTTACATATCTGATCAATCGATACCTCTGCTTTTTCAGCCCAGGAAGTAGCCACGGCCCTGGTGGAGTGAGTTTTGATGCCATCAGGGATTGAAACGCCACATGCAGCATAGGATAAGCTAATGGCCTCCCTAATCCATCTTGCAATACTACTTTTGGACACCCCATGACCTTTCCTGCTACCCTGGAACGCTACAAATAAAAACTGATCTTTCCTCCACTGACTAGTTAGGGATATGTACTGTAACATAGATCTTCTTACATCAAGAGTGTGAAACCTCTCCTCGCCTGGATTTTTAAGATTTACACAAAATTAGGGTAAAACAATCTCCTGACTTCTATGAAATTTAAGAACTACTTTAGGTAGATAAGCCGGATCTAGTTTTAGAACCACCCTGTCATCATATATCTGAGTGTATGGAGGACAAACGGACAGGGCTTGTAAGTCACTCACTCTACGTGCGGATGTTAAAGCTACCAATAGCACTTTTTTTAGAGTGAGAAATTTTATCGATAACTCTTGCAAAGGCTCAAAGGGACTTTTAGTTAGAGCATCTAACACCAGATTTAAATCCCAGGGAGGAATTTTCTGAATTACAACAGGTCTAGACCTACTGCATGATTTAATGAAACGGGCTACCCACTTGTTGGAGGCTAGATTACAATGATATAAAGCTCCTAATGCTGACACCTGAACTTTAAGCGTATTAGTAGCCAATCCCAGCTGTAAGCCTGCTTGCAGAAACTCTAAAATAGCACCCACAGGAGCCTCGTCTGACAAAGGTTGTCCTAAAAACTCAAGAAACCGCTTCCATGTCCTACCATAAATTCTTGATGTAATCGGCTTCCTACTTCTCAACAGGGTGGAGATTAGCCCTGACGAGAATCCCTGTCGGCTTAGTAATGCCCTCTCAAATTCCAGGCTGCCAGATGGAAGCCCTTCACTTGAGAGTGGCATACTGGACCCTGGGAAAGCAGGTCCGGAACCTCCGGTAGGATCCATGGATTGGTTACCGACATTTGCCTTAGAAGAGAAAACCATGGTCTCTTCGGCCAAAATGGAGCAATCAGAATCATTCTTGCTTGCTCCATCCTGATCTTCCTTACCACTACCGGAATTAATGTTATTGGTGGAAACACGTAAGCGAGGCTGAATTCCCATGGTATACGGAGGGCATCTACTGCAACCGGGTTCCCCATTGGGTCTAACGAGCAGAACCTCTCCACCTTCCTGTTGTGAAGCGTGGCAAACAAGTCTATTACCGGCTCGCCCCAAGCCTGCACTATTTGATGGAACACCCTGGGATTCAGTGACCATTCTCCCTGTCTTAGCTTTTTGCGACTTAAGTAGTCCGCCTTCGTGTTTTCGACCCCCTTTATGTGCAAAGCTGTAAGGGACAGAAGGTGAGATTCTGCTAACTGAAGAAGCACCGATGTTGCCCTCATGAGTGAAAGGGACCTTGTTCCCCCCTGATGATTGATATAGGCTACTACCGCGTAATTGTCGGACATCACTCTGGTATGACGACCCTGAAGGATCGGAAGGAAATGTCCTACTGCCCTTTCTACAGCCCATAACTCTTTTATATTGGATGTGTGATGTTTTTCTGTATGGGACCAGGATCCCTGTATGAAAAGGGTCCCTAGATGTGCACCCCATCCTGTACCACTCGCGTCCATTGTGATTACGTCTTCTATCGGAGTTAGCCACTGAACCCCTGAGCTCAAGTGATCCCTTACTGACCACCAGACTAGGAAATCTCTGACGCATATCGAGAGGTGAATTTTTCCCTCCAAACGCCCTTCTAACAACCTTTGTGTTGACAGGACCTCCCACTGTAATTGCCTCAGGTGAAACTGAGCCCATTTTACAGCGGGAATACAGGATGTTAGTGACCCTAGCAGGGACATCGCCTTTCTTAGTGTCATTACAGGCTGATGTATCGCCAATTCCACAAGACTTTGTATTTTGGATATTTTTTTCTCCGGCAGGAGACAGAGTTGACGCGTGGAGTCCAGAACCAACCCCAGGAAGGACTGAACTTTCTCTGGTGTTAACCTCGATTTGGCGACATTTATTTCCCAACCTAACATTGTTAGGGTCGCAGTCACTTCTTCTATTTGTGCAAGACAGTGATCCATTGATCTGCCTATTACAAGGAAGTTGTCTAGGTACGGAATGATGACTATGTCCCGGGAATGGAGGAAGGACAGGACTTCTGACATTATTTTTGTAAATATTCTTGGCGCTATCGATAGACCAAATGGAAGGGTAGCGTACTGGTAGTGTTTGAGTTGCCCTTGGACAAACACTGCTACCCTCAGAAATTTTTGATAGTCCCGATGAATTGGACTTTTAAGTCTATAGCTGCCATGAAGCAGTCCGGGAAAAGCATCTTTATCGCTGAAGGAGTAATTTATTACTGATCGATTGAGTTTTCTTAAATTGACAATAGTCCTTAGTGAGCCATCTGGTTTTCGTATTAAAAAGAGAGGAGAATAAAACCCTTCTCCTTCCTCTACTTTTGGAACTTCTACTAGGACCTTTTTTAGAACTAGCCCCAATACCTCTGTTTCCAGAGCTAGCTGTTCCTCTGGAAGTTTTCTGCGTGGTGTCAACACAAAAGTCTGTCGAGGTGGATGAATAAATTTTATTTTTAGTCCTTCACTGACAACATTTAACGCCCAATGACTGGGGGAAATACTTAACCAGGCGTGAAGAAAGAAAGAGAGCCTTCCCCCTACTTCTGGCTTGGCGTCATTGGGAGGGCTTTTTTATGGATGTGGAGGGGCCCTTAAACATGTACCCAGATCCTTTTCTATCTCTATAGTCCCAGTTCCTTCTATCTCCCGGAGGGCGACCTCTATTGAATCTTCCTCTCCGAAAATAAGGCCTTCTGATATCCACTGGAAAGCGAGGAAAACCTTTTTTCTTGTCGCTTGCTTTCTCTAAAATGTCCTCCAGCTTTTGACCAAAGAGGAATTTACCGTCACACGGAATAGAACAGAGTCTATTTTTTGAGGGTTAGTCCCCTGGGCACCCCTTTAACCACAAGGCACGTCTTGCCGCATTAGACAATCCCGCTGCCCTAGCTGCTAGCCTTACAGAGTCTGCTGAGGAATCCGCTATAAAGGCTGCCGCCCCTTGTGCCATTGCCATAGTGGCTAGGACCTCTTCTCTCGGCACTTTAGATTTCAGCTGATCCTCTATTTGTTGCAGCCAGACAATAAGGGAGCGGGCAACACATGTTCCAGCTATTGCTGGTTTTAGACCTCCTGCGGCTGCTTCCCAGGTATGTTTTAAAAAAGCATCTGCTTTTTTATTTAAAGGGTCTCTTAGGACGCCTGAATCATCCAAGGGTAGGGATGACCTTTTAGATGATCTGGCCACCGCACCATCAATTTTAGGGGCTTTATCCCATATTTCTGAATCCTTTTCCTCAAAAGGATATCGTCTCTTAGAAGCTGAGGGAAGACTACCAGACTTCTCAGGCTTCTTCCACTCTTTTTCTATAAGGGTCTTAACTTTAGTATTTACTGGGAAGGTACGCTTCCTCTTCTCCTCCAAACCGCCAAACATAACGTCCTCGACCTGGACTCTTTCTCATCATTAACCCCTTCATGACCCAGCCTATTTTGACCTTAATGACCTGGCCGTTTTTTGCAATTCTGACCAGTGTCCCTTTATGAGGTAATAACTCAGGAACGCTTCAACGGATCCTAGCGGTTCTGAGATTGTTTTTTCGTGACATATTGGGCTTCATGTTAGTGGTAAATTTAGGTCAATAAATTCTGCGTTTATTTGTGATAAAAACGGAAATTTGGCGAAAATTTTGAAAATTTCGCAATTTTCACATTTTGAATTTTTATTCTGTTAAACCAGAGAGTTATGTGACACAAAATAGTTAATAAATAACATTTCCCACATGTATACTTTACACCAGCACAATTTTGGAAACAACATTTTTTTTTGCTAGGAAGTTATAAGAGTTAAAATTTGACCAGCGATTTCTCATTTTTACAACGAAATTTACAAAACCATTTTTTTTAGGGACCACCTCACATTTGAAGTCAGTTTGAGGGGTCTATATGGATGAAAATACCCAAAAGTGACACCATTCTAAAAAATGCACCCCTCAAGGTGCTCAAAACCACATTCAAGAAGTTTTTTAACCCTTCAGGTGCTTCACAGCAGCAGAAGCAACATGGAAGGAAAAAATGAACATTTAACTTTTTAGTCACAAAAATTATCTTTTAGCAACATTTTTTTTATTTTCCCAATGGTACAAGGAGAAACTGAACCACGAAAGTTGTTGTCCAATTTGTCCTGAGTACGCTGATACCTCATATGTGGGGGTAAACCAATGTTTGGGCGCACGGCAGGGCTTGGAAGGGAAGGAGCGCCATTTGACTTTTTGAATGAAAAATTGGCTCCACTCTTTAGCGGACACCATGTCACGTTTGGAGAGCCCCCGTGTGCCTAAAAATTGGAGCTCCCCCACACGTGACCCCATTTTGGAAACTAGACGCCCCAAGGAACTTATCTAGATGCATAGTGAGAACTTTGAACCCCCGGGGGCTTCACAAATTGATCCGTAAAAATGAAAAAGTACTTTTTTTTCACAAAAAAATTCTTTTAGCCTCAATTTTTTTCATTTTCACATGGGCAACAGGATAAAATGGATCCTAAAATTTGTTTGGCAATTTCTCCTGAGTACACCGATACTTCACATGTGGGGGTAAACCACTGTTTGGGCACATGGTAAGGTTCGGAAGGGAAGGAGCGCCATTTGACTCTTTGAATGAAAAATTATCTCCATCGTTAGCGGACACCATGTCGTGTTTGGAGAGCCCCCGTGTGCCTAAACATTGGAGCTCCCCCACAAATGACCCCATTTTGGAAACTAGACCCCCCAAGGAACTTATCTAGATGCATATTGAGCACTTTAAACCCTCAGGTGCTTCACAAATTGATCTGTAAAAATGAAAAAGTACTTTTTTTTTTCACAAAAAAATTCTTTTCGCCTCAGTTTTTCATTTTCACATGGGCAATAGGATAAAATGAATCCTAAAATTTGTTGGGCAATTTCTCCCGAGTACGCCGATACCTCATATGTGGGGGTAAACCACTGTTTGGGCACACGGCAGGGCTCGGAAGGGAAGGCGCGCCATTTGACTTTTTGAATGGAAAATTAGCTCCAATTGTTAGCGGACACCATGTCGCGTTTAGAGAGCCCCTGTGTGCCTATGCATTGGAGCTCCCCCACAAGTGACCCCATTTTGGAAACTAGACCCCCCAAGGAACTTATCTAGATGCATATTGAGCACTTTAAACCCCCAGGTGCTTCACAGAAGTTTATAATGCAGAGCCATGAAAATAAAAAATAATTTTTCTTTCCTCAAAAATGATTTTTAGCCTGGAATTTCCTATTTTGCCAAGGGTAATAGGAGAAATTGGACCGCAAATGTTGTTGTCCAGTTTGTCCTGAGTACGCTGATACCCCATATGTGGGGGTAAACCACTGTTTGGGCGCACGGCAGGGCTCGGAAGGGAAGGCACGCCAATTGGCTTTTTAAATGGAAAATTAGCTCCAATCATTAGCGGACACCATGTCACGTTTGGAGAGCCCCTGTGTGCCTAAACATTGGAGATCCCCCACATATGACCCCATTTTGGAAACTAGACCCCCAAAGGAACTAATCTAGATGTGTGGTGAGGACTTTGAACTTCCAAGTGCTTCACAGAAGTTTATAACGCAGAGCCATGAAAATAAAATAAAAATTTTATTTTCTCTAAAATGATCTTTTAGCCTGCAATTTATTATTTTCCCAAGGGTAACAGGAGAAATTTGACCCCAAAAGTTGTTGTACAGTTTCTCCTGAGTACGCTGATACCCCATATGTGGGGGTAAACCACAGTTTGGGCACATGTCGGGGCTCGGAAGTCAAGTAGTGACATTTTGAAATGCAGACTTTGATGGAATGCTCTGCGGGCGTTACGTTGCGTTTGCAGAGCCCCTGATGTGGCTAAACAGTAGAAACCCCCCACAAGTGACCCCATTTTAGAAACTAGACCCCGAAAGGAACTTATCTAGATGTGAGGTGAGCACTTTGAACCCCCAAGTGCTTCACAGAAGTTTATAACACAGAGCAGTGAAAATAATAAATACGTTTTCTTTCCTCAAAAATAATTTTTTAGCCCAGAATTTTTTATTTTCCCAAGGGTTACAGGAGAAATTGGACCCCAAAAGTTGTTGTCCAGTTTCTCCTGAGTACGCTGATACCCCATATGTGGGGGTAAACCACTGTTTGGGCACACGTCGGGGCTCAGAAGGGAAGTAGTGACTTTTGAAATGCAGACTTTGATGGAATGGTCTGCGGGCGTCACGTTGCGTTTGCAGAGCCCCTGGTGTGCCTAAACAGTAGAAACCCCCCACAAGTGACCCCATTTTGGAAACTAGACCCCCCAAGGAACTTATCTAGATATGTGGTGAGCACTTTGAACCCCCAAGTGCTTCACAGACGTTTACAACGCAGAGCCGTGAAAATAAAAAATCATTTTTCTTTCCTCAAAAATGATGTTTTAGCAAGCAATTTTTTATTTTCTCAAGGGTAACAGGAGAAATTGGACCCCAGTAATTGTTGCCCAGTTTGTCCTGAGTACGCTGATACCCCATATGTGGGGGTAAACCACTGTTTGGGCACATGTCGGGGCTCGGAAGTCAAGTAGTGACGTTTTGAAATGCAGACTTTGATGGAATGGTCTGCGGGCGTCACGTTGCGTTTGCAGAGCCCCTGGTGTGCCTAAACAGTAGAAACCCCCCACAAGTGACCCCATTTTGGAAACTAGACCCCCCAAGGAACTTATCTAGATATGTGGTGAGCACTTTGAACCCCCAAGTGCTTCACAGACGTTTACAACGCAGAGCCGTGAAAATAAAAAATCATTTTACTTTCCTCAAAAATGATGTTTTAGCAAGCAATTTTTTATTTTCTCAAGGGTAACAGGAGAAATTGGACCCCAGTAATTGTTGCCCAGTTTGTCCTGAGTACACTGATACCCCATATGTGGGGGTAAACCACTGTTTGGGCACACGTCGGGGCTCGGAAGGGAAGGAGCACCATTTGACTTTTTGAATAAAAGATTGGCTGGAATCAATGGTGGCGCCATGTTGCGTTTGGAGACCCCCTGATGTGCCTAAACAGTGGAAACCCCTCAATTCTACCTCCAACACACCCCTAACCCTTATCCCAACTGTAGCCGTAACCCTAACCACAACCCTAACCGCAACACACCCCTAACCACAACCCTAACCCCAACACACCCCTAACCCTAACCACAACCCTAATTCCAACCCAACCCTAACCCTAAGGCTATGTACCCACGTTGCGGATTCGTGTGAGATTTTTCCGCACCATTTTTGAAAAATCCGCGGGTAAAAGGCACTGCGTTTTACCTGCGGATTTCACCTGCGGATTCCTATTGAGGAATAGGTGTAAAACGCTGCGGAATCCGCACAAAGAATTGACATGCTGCGGAAAATACAACGCAGCGTTTCCGTGCGGTATTTTCCGCACCATGGGCACAGCGGATTTGGTTTTCCATAGGTTTACATGGTACTGTAAACCTGATGGAACACTGCTGCGGATCCGCAGCGGCCAATCCGCTGCGGATCCGCAGCCAAATCCGCACCGTGTGCACATAGCCTAATTCTAAAGGTATGTGCACACGCTGTGGAAAACGCTGCGGATCCGCAGCAGTTTCCCATGAGTTTACATTTCAATGTAAACCTATGGGAAACAAAAATCGCTGTACACATGCTGCGGAAAAACTGCACGGAAACGCAGCGGTTTACATTCCGCAGCATGTCACTTCTTTGTGCGGATTCCACAGCGGTTTTACAACTGCTCCAATAGAAAATCGCAGTTGTAAAACCGCAGTGAAATGCGCAGAAAAACCGCGGTAAATCTGCCATAAATCGGCAGCGGTTTAGCACTGCGGATTTATCAAATCCGCTGCAGAAAAATCCGCAGAGGACCAGAATACGTGTGCACATACCGAAACCCTAACCCTAACCCTACCCCTAACCCTACCCCTACCCCTAACCCTACCCCTAACCCTACCCCTACCCCTACCCCTAACCCTACCCCTAACCCTAACCCTAACCCTAACCCTACCCCTAACCCTACCCCTAACCCTAACCCTAACCCTACCCCTAACCCTACCCCTAACCCTAACCCTAGTTCTAACTCCAACCTTAGTGAAAAAAAAAAAAATTCTTTATTTTATTATTGTCCCTATCTATGGGGGACAAATGGGGGGGGTCATTTACTGTTTTTTTATTTTGACCACTGTGATAGATTATATCACAGTGATCAAAATTCACATTGGAACGAATCTGCCGGCCGGCAGATTCGGCGGGCGCACTGCGCATGCGCCCGCCATTTTGGAACATGGCGGCGCTCGGGGAAGAAGACTGACGGACCCCGCCAGGATCGGTAAGTATAAGGGGGGGAGATCAGGGCACAGGGGGGGGAGATCAGGGCACGGGGGGGCGTCGGAGCACGGGGGGGGAGGGATCGGAGCATGGGGGAGAGTGATCGGTGTGCGGGCGGGTGGATCGGTGTGCAGGGGGGGGGGATCGGTGTGCAGGGGGGGTGGTTCGGAGCACGGGGGGGGATCGGAGTGCGGGGGGGTTTGATTGGAGCGCGGGGGGTGTGATTGGAGCACGGGGGGAGCGGACAGGAGGACGGGGGAGCGGAGCACAGGACGGAGGGGAGCGGGCCACAGATCGGGGGGCTGGGGGGGCGATCGGAGGGGTGGGGTGGGGGCACATTAGTATTTCCAGCCATGGCCGATGATATTGCAGCATCGGCCATGGCTGGATTGTAATATTTCACCATTTTTTTAGGTGAAATATTACAAATCGCTCTGATTGGCAGTTTCACTTTCAACAGCCAATCAGAGCGATCGTAGCCACGAGGGGGTGAAGCCACCCCCCCTGGGCTAAACTACCACTCCCCCTGTCCCTGCAGATCGGGTGAAATGGGAGTTAACCCTTTCACCCGATCTGCAGGGACGCGATCTTTCTGTGACACAGCATATGCGTCACAGGTCGGATTGGCACCGACTTTCATGACGCATACGCTGTGTCACAGGTCGGGAAGGGGTTAAGGCCCATTGTAGCCCTTACTGATTTTACCAGTTTATCTGTATTCTCAGTTAGGAAGCATGGTCGGCCCCCAACATCACTATCTGAAGAGGAGCCAGAGAACACAGAAGAGGATGAACATGGAGATAGAGGTCCCTCTTGATATTCCTCGTCAGACTGAGGGGTGCCAGAGTCCGAAATAGTCTCTAGGATCTTGCTACCTTTCTTCTTAAGAACTGATTTTAAAGACCCTTTAACCTCTGCCCTAATCATGGCCCTGAGGCTAGCGGCAAAGTCAGGGGATTCAGCCTGAATAGTTTTTTGAATGCAGTCCGCACAGAGGCTTTTCTGCCATTGGACTGCTAGTGGGGCTTTGCAGAGGGCACATTCTTTGTTCTTGGACTTGGCACTAGCCTTCCTCGGCGCCTGACAAGCAAACAGAGAAATGTAGCCCATTACCACCAATGTGACATTCACGAAGATCACTCACCACCCGCTGACACTCAAGGGTACCGGATTTTGAGGCTGATCTGGAGTACGGATAACGTCCCTCCTAGAAGCTGAGGAGTCCTGCGACTTTCGATCTGGACGACTGCCGCTTCTCCTCCTAGTATGCTGGTGAGCAGACATGGCACCTGGTAAGATCTCTTGCTGCTGCTGCTGTGGTGATGACTGATGTGAGCGCTGCTCCATACAATCCTCCATAGCAGAGCTCTGTAGATTGAGCGCTTTTCCTGCGGACTCACCCCCTTTTCAAGGGTAATCCACACCGCTCACCGCCTCATCCGGTAAAAACATTGCTCCTCCCCCACCTCTGCGCCCACCAGGAGACCGCCAGTAGGTCCCTGAGAATCGGCAGCGTTGTGTATGGGCGCCGCCATCTTGGATCCGGCGCGCAGCAGTGACGTTACGCGGGCACGCCCATTCCCAGCGTACCCTGCGCGCAACTCCTGCCGCGCACCCGGAAGCTAGGCCAGGGCCGAAGGCAGCAGCAGAGGGGGCAGAGAGCGGCGTGGCAGCCGCAGAAGAGCCACAGGACTCCGGACTGCGCTGCCTAACGCCCGCACGTGCGCAAAGACCCCAGGACCTGCGAACCGCGCTTCCACAACCTGAAGGCCAGCATACAGGCATCCTGCCTGTTCTTCCAGTGCCGGGACAGGAGTGGGTGAGTCTTCAAAACCACAGTGATTTCAGCACTAGGGTTCCCATCAGGACAGGAAACCCAACTGAAGCGAGGGAGAGGTACCGCCCTTTTATTTCAGTAGGTTTCCTGTCCTGACTGGGCGGATCCCCTCTCTCATGTGTGCTGTCATGGGAGACGGAAAAACGAAGGATCCTGAAACCCTTCACGGAGGCCCTGACAATATAAGGTCATCACTTTCGCTGGTTATTTCCCTTTGGAATCTTTATCACAGCAGGAGATAAAAAGCTTCAAGCCAGAACATCTATGGAGGTCAACGAACTTTGCAAAGTTCTAAATATCTAACATACCCAGATCTGGAAACTTTCCACTCAGCTTCTCAGCAACAACTGTTCCCAATTCCTACCCCATGGTACCTTGCAGGGACTCCTAAATCTCAAAGCCTGAAAAGGAAATCAACAAAAACACCACCTCCAAAAGGAGACCCTGAAGTAACCTGATCTGCTGAAGACAGCTCTAATTTGAAATACTACATCATCCACTGTAATCTGAGCTTAAATTTTCCACCGTACTTTGATGCTTAACTATTGCCCCAGATTCTACCCAACCCGTCCCCCTTTACCCCTCCCACCCCATCCCCAATTTTATCCCAACCCCCCTTCCCCCCAAGCTATCCTTCCTGCCTTCCCCATCCAATACCCACTTCCATCCAAACCTACCCCCTATACCCTGACATGGATATGAATGCATAGTAGCTTTAGTTAGTGACCCTGGATCTACTCTCCCCTCTCACCCCCACCCCCCCACCTTCCCTTACTCACGCACACCACATCCCTGCTCTTACCTCAATCCACCCCTCCCTCCGTAGCTCTCCACCCTACCCCCCCACCCCAAACTTACCCCTATTCCTTGGTACGGAAGTTAGTCTCTCAGTTACTAGGCTTTGGAATATGATTATTACTCTCCCTCAAAAGAAACCTGTGAGACAGTCATGTCAACTGTCCAAATATGTTAATTAGGATTTTTCTTGTGCTTGCATTTATAACTAATGTGTTGTTTATTAATTCTTTTAAGTCTCTGGTTTCCCTCTATTTCTCTCTTCTTCGTCCTTTGTTTCTTCTTTCCCTCCTTCCTTCCTAACCTCTATCCCAGTTCCCTAGGGAACCCACATCATCGGATGACAACTATCGTATAGACACCCAACTTCCCCGAATTTCATGGGCGCAGCAACACAGGATAAGGTATTTACCTTCGCTTCCCTAAACGCAAATAGCTTAAACTCACCGATCGCCAGGTGACATACATTAAACCAACTTAAAAAGCAAAAAGCAGACGTCTTGCTAATTCAAGAAATGCACTTCAAACCTAACAAACTTCCCAACTTTGAACACTCTCAGTATGATACATGATTCCATGCTACCACACCGGTTCGAGAGGTACTTCGATAGCGATAGCAAAAGGAATACCTTTTCAACCTCATAATTTGATAAGAGATCCCAATGGCAGATATTTGTTGGTCAAGGGACTCCTGGCTGGAAACATAGTCACTATTGTGATGCAGCAGTATGACCATGCACAGTGACATGGCAGTGACCCAAACAAGTTCAAACAAAACGTTCTTTTATTGTGTTACTTCACACAGTCAATATACTATATGGCTTCTTCATACAGTCCATTAATAATGCATGGTTATATGATGCAGTCAATACACAGGCCGAACTTCCCTCTGTCCAGTTTCCCGTGGTGACCGCACGCCGGTAGCAAGTCTCTGTACTCACTCAGCGCACTGCACTCTTTATCCTCTGGAGTGCAGCCGGGTACACATAAGACAGCCCAAGACGCAGGGTGTCAGTCTCTCTGGTTCCTTTAGCCTCTGTGCTGCTCCACACAGAGAGCTCTGCAGACAACTGCCCTGTCTGCTTCCAAGAACACACTGACACCTCCCCCAATACTACAGGGCTTTTTAATCAGTCACTGCTTCATCATTCTAGTTACAGCCACACCTGTGTCTGTAGTACAGCCTCATGGCCTCACTATGCTTCCATGCACATTCTGCAGAGCACATACAGCGCCCCCTGTTATGAAAGGCAATTCAGTACCACAATGGACATAGCGGTCAGAGCACATACAGTGATCTGACAATAACCCAAAATCATAGAACGAGCTCTGAGACGTGGGAACTCTGCAGACCGCAATCCCTAATCCTCTCCAAACAACACTAGAGGCAGCCGTGGATTGCGCCTAACTCTCCCTATGCAACTCGGCACAGCCTGAGAAACTAACTAGCCTGAAGATAGAAAATAAGCCTACCTTGCCTCAGAGAAAACCCCAAAGGAAAAGGCAGCCCCCCACATATAATGACTGTGAGTTAAGATGAAAAGACAAACGTAGAGATGAAATATTCAGCAAAGTGAGGCCCGACTTTCTTAACAGAGCGAGGATAGGAAAGGTAACTTTGCGGTCTACACAAAACCCTAAAGAAAACCACGCAAAGGGGGCAAAAAGACCCTCCGTACCGAACTAACGGCACGGAGGTACACCCTTTGCGTCCCAGAGCTTCCAGCAAACAATTAGACAAGCTGGACAGAAAAAATAGCAAACAAATAGCAAAGAAGAACTTAGCTATGCAGAGCAGCAGGCCACAGGAATGATCCAGGGAAAAACAAGTCCAACACTGGAACATTGACAGGAAGCCAGGATCAAAGCATTAGGTGGAGTTAAGTAGAGCAGCACCTAACGACCTCACCACATCACCTGAGGGAGGAAACTCAGAAGCCGCAGTACCACTTTCCTCCACCAACGGAAGCTCACAGAGAGAATCAGCCAACGTACCACTTGTGACCACAGGAGGGAGCTCTGCCACAGAATTCACAACAGTACCCCCCCCTTGAGGAGGGGTCACCGAACCCTCACCAGAGCCCCCAGGCCGACCAGGATGAGCCACATGAAAGGCACGAACAAGATCGGGAGCATGGACATCAGAGGCAAAAACCCAAGAATTATCTTCCTGAGCATAACCCTTCCATTTAACCAGATACTGGAGTTTCCATCTTGAAACACGAGAATCCAAAATCTTCTCCACAATATACTCCAACTCCCCCTCCACCAAAACCGGGGCAGGAGGGTCAACAGATGGAACCATAGGTGCCACGTATCTCCGCAACAATGACCTATGGAATACGTTATGTATGGAAAAAGAATCTGGAAGGGTCAGACGAAAAGACACAGGATTAAGAACCTCAGAAATCCTATACGGACCAATGAAACGAGGTTTAAATTTAGGAGAGGAAACCTTCATAGGAATATGACGAGAAGATAACCAAACCAGATCCCCAACACGAAGTCGGGGACCCACACAGCATCTGCGATTAGCGAAACGTTGAGCCTTCTCCTGGGACAAGGTCAAATTGTCCACTACATGAGTCCAAATCTGCTGCAACCTGTCCACCACAGTATCCACACCAGGACAGTCCGAAGACTCAACCTGTCCTGAAGAGAAACGAGGATGGAACCCAGAGTTGCAGAAAAATGGCGAAACCAAGGTAGCCGAGCTGGCCCGATTATTAAGGGCGAACTCAGCCAACGGCAAAAAGGACACCCAGTCATCCTGATCAGCAGAAACAAAGCATCTCAGATATGTTTCCAAGGTCTGATTGGTTCGTTCGGTCTGGCCATTAGTCTGAGGATGGAAAGCCGAGGAAAAAGACAAGTCAATGCCCATCCTACCACAAAAGGCTCGCCAAAACCTCGAAACAAACTGGGAACCTCTGTCAGAAACGATATTCTCTGGAATGCCATGTAAACGAACCACATGCTGGAAGAACAATGGCACCAAATCAGAGGAGGAAGGCAATTTAGACAAGGGTACCAGATGGACCATCTTAGAAAAGCGATCACAGACCACCCAAATGACTGACATCTTTTGAGAAACGGGAAGATCTGAAATAAAATCCATAGAGATATGTGTCCAAGGCCTCTTCGAGACCGGCAAGGGCAAAAGCAACCCACTGGCACGAGAACAGCAGGGCTTAGCCCGAGCACAAATCCCACAGGACTGCACAAAAGTACGCACATCCCGCGACAGAGATGGCCACCAAAAGGATCTAGCCACTAACTCTCTGGTACCAAAGATTCCAGGATGACCAGCCAACACCGAACAATGAACCTCAGAGATAACTTTATTCGTCCACCTATCAGGGACAAACAATTTCTCCGCTGGACAACGATCAGGTTTATTAGCCTGAAATTTTTGCAGCACCCGCCGCAAATCAGGGGAGATGGCAGACACAATTACTCCTTCCTTGAGGATACCCGCCGGCTCAGACAAACCCGGAGAGTCGGGCACAAAACTCCTAGACAGAGCATCCGCCTTCACATTTTTAGAGCCCGGAAGGTACGAAATCACAAAGTCAAAACGGGCAAAAAACAGCGACCAACGAGCCTGTCTAGGATTCAACCGCTTGGCAGACTCGAGATAAGTCAAGTTCTTATGATCAGTCAAGACCACCACGCGATGCTTAGCTCCTTCAAGCCAATGATGCCACTCCTCGAATGCCCACTTCATGGCCAGCAACTCTCGGTTGCCCACATCATAATTTCGCTCAGCAGGCGAAAACTTCCTGGAAAAAAAAGCGCATGGTTTCATCACTGAGCAATCAGAACCTCTCTGCGACAAAACAGCCCCTGGTTCAATCTCAGAAGCATCAACCTCGACCTGGAACGGAAGAGAAACATCTGGTTGACACAACACAGGGGCAGAAGAAAAACGACGCTTCAACTCTTGAAAAGCTTCCACAGCAGCAGAAGACCAATTGACCACATCAGCACCCTTCTTGGTCAAATCGGTCAATGGTTTGGCAATACTACAAAAATTGCAGATGCAGCGACGATAAAAATTAGCAAAGCCCAGGAACTTTTGCAGACTTTTCAGAGATGTCGGCTGAGTCCAATCATGGATGGCTTGGACCTTAACAGGATCCATCTCGATAGTAGAAGGGGAAAAGATGAACCCCAAAAATGAAACCTTCTGCACACCAAAGAGACACTTTGATCCCTTCACAAACAAAGAATTAGCACGCAGGACCTGAAAAACCGTTCTGACCTGCTTCACATGAGACTCCCAATCATCCGAGAAGATCAAAATGTCATCCAAGTACACAATCAGGAATTTATCCAGGTACTCTCGGAAGATGTCATGCATAAAGGACTGAAACACTGATGGCGCAATGGCAAGTCCGAATGGCATCACGAGATACTCAAAATGGCCCTCGGGCGTATTAAATGCAGTTTTCCATTCATCGCCTCGCCTAATTCGCACCAGATTATACGCACCCCGAAGATCTATCTTGGTGAACCAACTAGCCCCCTTAATCCGAGCAAACAAATCAGATAACAATGGCAAGGGGTACTGAAATTTAACCGTGATCTTATTTAGAAGGCGGTAATCTATACAAGGTCTCAGCGAACCATCCTTCTTGGCTACAAAAAAGAACCCTGCTCCTAATGGCGACGATGACGGGCGAATATGCCCCTTCTCCAGGGATTCCTTCACATAACTGCGCATAGCGGCGTGCTCAGGCACGGATAAATTAAACAGTCGACCTTTTGGGAATTTACTACCAGGAATCAAATTGATAGCACAGTCACAATCCCTATGCGGAGGTAGGGTATCGGACTTGGGCTCATCAAATACATCCCGGTAATCAGACAAGAACTCTGGAACCTCAGAAGGGGTGGATGACGAAATTGACAGAAATGGAACATCACCATGTACCCCCTGACAACCCCAGCTGGACACCGACATGGATTTCCAATCTAATACAGGATTATGGGCTTGTAGCCATGGCAACCCCAACACGACCACATCATGCAGATTATGCAACACCAGAAAGCGAATAACCTCCTGATGTGCAGGAGCCATGCACATGGTCAGCTGGGTCCAGTATTGAGGCTTATTCTTGGCCAAAGGCCAAGGCGTAGCATCAATTCCTCTCAATGAAATAGGACACTGCAAGGGCTCCAAGAGAAACCCACAACGCTTAGCATACTCCAAGTCCATCAAATTCAGGGCAGCGCCTGAATCCACAAATGCCATGACAGAATACGATGACAAAGAGCAGATCAAGGTAACGGACAGAAGAAATTTTGACTGTACCGTACCAATGGTGGCAGACCTAGCGAACCGCTTAGTGCGCTTAGGACAATCAGAGATAGCATGAGTGGAATCACCACAGTAGAAACACAGCCCATTCAGACGTCTGTGTTCTTGCCGTTCAACTCTGGTCAAAGTTCTATCGCACTGCATAGGCTCAGGTTTAAGCTCAGGTAATACTGCCAAATGGTGCACAGATTTACGCTCACGCAAGCGTCGACCGATCTGAATGGCCAAAGACATAGACTCATTCAAACCAGCAGGCATAGGAAATCCCACCATGACATCCTTAAGGGCTTCAGAGAGACCCTTTCTGAACATAGCTGCCAGCGAAGATTCATTCCATTGAGTGAGCACGGACCACTTTCTAAATTTCTGACAATATACCTCTATCTCATCCTGACCCTGACAAAGAGCCAGCAAATTTTTTTCTGCCTGATCCACTGAATTAGGTTCATCGTACAGCAATCCAAGCGCCAGGAAAAACGCATCGACACTACCCAATGCAGGATCTCCTGACGCAAGAGAAAACGCCCAGTCCTGAGGGTCGCCACGCAAAAAAGAAATGATGATCCTAACTTGTTGAACTGGGTCACCAGAGGAGCGAGGTTTCAAAGCCAGAAATAGTTTACAATTATTTTTGAAACTCAGAAATTTAGTTCTATCTCCAAAAAACAAATCTGGAATAGGAATTCTCGGTTCTAACCAAGAATTCTGAACCACAAAATCTTGAACATTTTGAACTTTTGCCGTGAGCTGATCCACACATGAAGACAGACCTTTAATGTCCATTGCTACACCTGTGTCCTGAACCACCCAAATGTCTAGGGGAAAAAAAAGGCAAAACACAGTGCAAAGAAAAAAAAATGGTCTCAGAACTTCTTTTTTCCCTCTATTGAGAATCATTAGCACTTTTGGCATCCTGTACTGTTATGAAAGGCAATTCAGTACCACAATGGACATAGCGGTCAGAGCACATACAGTGATCTGACAATAACCCAAAATCATAGAACGAGCTCTGAGACGTGGGAACTCTGCAGACCGCAATCCCTAATCCTCTCCAAACAACACTAGAGGCAGCCGTGGATTGCGCCTAACTCTCCCTATGCAACTCGGCACAGCCTGAGAAACTAACTAGCCTGAAGATAGAAAATAAGCCTACCTTGCCTCAGAGAAAACCCCAAAGGAAAAGGCAGCCCCCCACATATAATGACTGTGAGTTAAGATGAAAAGACAAACGTAGAGATGAAATAGATTCAGCAAAGTGAGGCCCGACTTTCTTAACAGAGCGAGGATAGGAAGGGTAACTTTGCGGTCTACACAAAACCCTAAAGAAAACCACGCAAAGGGGGCAAAAAGACCCTCAGTACCGAACTAACGGCACGGAGGTACACCCTTTGCGTCCCAGAGCTTCCAGCAAACAATTAGACAAGCTGGACAGAAAAAATAGCAAACAAATAGCAAAGAAGAACTTAGCTATGCAGAGCAGCAGGCCACAGGAATGATCCAGGGAAAAACAAGTCCAACACTGGAACATTGACAGGAAGCCAGGATCAAAGCATTAGGTGGAGTTAAGTAGAGCAGCACCTAACGACCTCACCACATCACCTGAGGGAGGAAACTCAGAAGCCGCAGTACCACTTTCCTCCACCAACGGAAGCTCACAGAGAGAATCAGCCAACGTACCACTTGTGACCACAGGAGGGAGCTCTGCCACAGAATTCACAACAGCCCCCTAGCTGTAACTGGGGTTACTGCCTCACATATCCTCCCCCCTGTTCATACCTGTGGGGTAGAACATTTGTTACCCCGTAAGGGCGAAAGACAGGGCATCGGTATGCCCCCCTGACATCCTTGCTCACTACATTAAGAAACCAAAGTAGGGACCGGAACCATCGATCAATGTACGCAACCCTCCCCTTTGCGTTTCTCCTCCATATTTCATTACGGGACCACCCACACCGATCTCTATTGCAGAAGCCAAACCCTCTTTTTTGATTAACCGCAGATTTGGGCCCGTTTTGGGTAGTCTTTACTTTGTTTACTTCAGGTTCACTAACCCCACGGGTCATCCTGTCACCTAAGTATCTGCTTTCGGGCCCCTGGTACCATTTCCTCTGTACCCTTACCCGTGCCTCAGGGACTATATCACGCTGAAATGCCACCGACCGCGCTGGCAACTCTGAGCATATATCTGTACTACGCCGCACCTGAACCGGAGCCTCCCGACACTGCTGTCTAGCGAGCGCTCTATCTAATTTCCCCTGACCCCCGGCCCCATCCTTGACCGGTGCCACGTCCCCTGTCACCTCTGCGATCATACACTCTTGACTCTTCTCATACCTGCGTCTTTTATATCTGCGTCTCCGTAAGGTACCCTGGATCTGAGCTGTCCCAACCTTACCAGGGAACACCTCCAGCTCAGAGTTCAATGGGGTCCCAACAACCTCTACTGCCACCACCTCTAGAGGGAGCCTATCGGGATTACACTCTAATCCTAAATTGGCGACCCCTGTGGCATACATCTTAAGATCTTCGGGTTCTATGCCCGAAACAATATCTTTAGCTTCTCCTGCCGCTACCTCTATGGGGAGCCTATTGGGATTACACTCTGTCCCTAGGTTGGCGACCCCTATGGCAGGTATTTCACTATCTTTGGGTTCTGCACCCGGTATAACTTTTTCCATGGGAGGGTTTACCCTGGTCTCCCACAGGGACCAAAACAGGGGAAAATCTCTTCCCAACACAGTCCCATAGGGTAGGGCCCTTGCCACTCCCACCACATGTCTAGTGTCTCCGCATGGTGTAGAAACATTGACCTCCATGGTCAGGTACTCCCGGATTTCCCCATGGATACCCATCACCTCCACTTTCTGTCCGTTGGTGTTGTCCCCAGCAACAAGGGAACGATGGACCAGAGTCACTTTACTCCCTGTGTCCAGGAGAGCCTCTGTTCGGCACCCATTCACAAGTACCTGGCACAATTCTGGTTCACTTCCAGCTGTGCCCGTAGTGGTGATACAGACAGGCTGGGCACATATAGACTCCTGACCAGTGTTCCCACAGTCCATGGGCTTAGATGTTACCGAACAGTTACTATCCCAATGCCCGGGCTCTGGTGCAATGTCCTGAGTGGACTTATACCGCTCAATCAATTCTATCAGCAGTTCCAGGTGGCCTAGGTCCCTCAGACCGACCCAATGCTGCATGGTGGCCGGCAGAGCCATCGCCATTCGGTCAGCCACGATTCTCTCCATCATCTCATACGGAGAACAGAACTCAGGCTGGAGTCACTCCTCCACCAATTGCAACAAGTCACTTGCTTGAGACCAGGCAGACCGAGTCTCTACATAGGACCACTGGAACACCCAATGATCACCCCTTACCTTTGGGGTCTCTTCAGGACTCTGCTGTTCACCCCTCACATTAGAGGGCTCCACTTTATATCGTTGAAGCTCTGCTAGCTCCCTCTGCAGCGTCTCCTGCTGCCGCTGCTGCTGCTGCAAAATCTCTTGCTGGAAATGTTGAAACTGCAGCGTCTCTTGTTGAAGCCTTTGCTGACTAAGCACAACCTGCTCCAAAAGTTCCTCCATTTTTCCAGCAGACTCGCACAATAATCTGCAGCACTCTCTAGGGTATGCCTTAGTTCACTGGCCTCGCATTCTTTCCACCAAATGTGATGCAGCGGTATGACCATACAGAGTGAAGCGGCAGTGACCCAAACAAGTTCAAACAAAACGTTCTTTTATTGTGTTACTTCACACAGTCAATATACTATACGGCTTCTTCATACAGTCCATTAATAATGCATGGCTATATGACGCAGTCAATACACAGGCCGAACTTCCCTCTGTCCAGTTTCCCTGGGTGACCGCACGCCGGTAGCAAGTCTCTGTACTCACTCAGCGCACTGCACTCTTTATCCTCTGGAGTGCAGCCGGGTACACATAAGACAGCCCAAGACGCAGGGTGTCAGTCTCTCTGGTTCCTTTAGCCTCTGTGCTGCTCCACACAGAGAGCTCTGCAGACAACTGCCCTGTCTGCTTCCAAGAACACACTGACACCTCCCCCACTACTACAGGGCTTTTTAATCAGTCACTGCTTCACCATTCTAGTTACAGCCACACCTGTGTCTGTAGTATGGCCTCATGGCCTCACTATGCTTCCATGCACATTCTGCAGAGCACATACAGCGCCCCCTAGCTGTAACAGGGGTCACTGCCTCACACTATTTGTAGCTTATACGCTCCCAACAAAAAAAAACCTAAAATGGTTAATGTCACTGCTAAGGAAGATTGAGGATTTCCGAGAAGGATCTCTTATCATGGCGGGGACCTGAATATAGCATTAGAACCTCTAATAGATACAACAACAAAAAAAGAGCACATTTTCCACAAAAGATTTAATTAGGATAAAAGCAAAACTTGGGTCAATGCAGATAATTGACGTCTGGAGGTATTTGCACTCGTCGGACCTCGATTTCACTTACTACTCTCACCCCCACAAATCATACCATCGGCTTAATTATATTTTCATGACTAGACAGCTACTACCCAATGCATTAAAAGCCAACATAATCCCTAATATTCATTCAGATAACTCCATAGTGCTGTTTCAAACAACATTAACCAACCCCTTTTCTATTAATAGATCATGTCAAATTAATGAATCCATACTGAACTCTCCGGAAATCAAAACTCGAATTGAAAAAAAAATTAATTAATACTTTGAACAAAACGATACTGGAGAGATCTCCGCTTCGATGCTGTGGGAAGCCCATAAATATGTAATTAGAGGAGAACTAATCTTAATCTCCTCGCATCTCAATAAACAGAGACAACAGGAGCTAAACACCTTATATGAAGAGATCTATAATCTAGAAACCCGACACAAAAAACAGGCAGAACTACAACTATTGGAGGAATTAACCAAAAAGAACTTTTAAATTTAAAATCAATGAAATGGTACACTTCGTGGCGAACCAAAATGTTCGTGCGCGGTGACAAAGCAACAAAATTCATGTTATCAAAGCTCAGACAACGGCAAGCGCTTACCTATATACATTCTATCAAATCCTCAAGTGGACATAATACTCAAAACTATAAGCAAATAGAGTCAGAATTCCTAAACTATTATAAACAACTCTATAATCTACGCCCGAAGAGTCTAGTCCCGATAAATCCGTACGGAAATGCACTATTAAGACCTTCCTATCGCGTCTGAATTTACCCCAACTGACAGCCCTTCAAAAACACCTTTTAATTAAACCACTCCAGATGGAAGAACTCCAGTCCACCCTGGGACCCTTCAGGGAAAGCCCCTGGTCCTGATGGACTACCAATAATCTAATATATAATTGCCTAGAATACTACTTCTTGCAATTTGTGCCAACTTCCTGTCCGGAGCTAATGTCCGGAGCTAATGTCCGGAGCTAATGTCCGGAGATAAGTGACGTCAACAGTGTCCAGTGTCTGATTGGTTGCCGCCTGCTGCGAGCGACCAATCAGAAACGTGCCGTACTGTGACACACTCCGACCGCCATTTTGGTGTGATTTTTGAATTTTTACCTCACAGCAAGTTTCTACTGCGTGGAGGCGGGCCCAGTGACGTTGCTCTTCAAGCTCCTGCCGAATTTCGTCAAAAAAATGATAATACCATTTACCAAAACTATATATATTTAGTTGTGAAGTGGTTCAGTGACATTTTCACACCAATTTTGAACTTTTGTTTGGTGTTTTCTCCATATACTGCCTATTATTCACTGACTGTTATACTGAGAGACTGCCGTTTATTAACCTCTTCTTTGCCACATTGGGTATATTGCTCTATTATTTGCCACATAAGGACATTGTCCATTATTGCCCAGCAATTTCTCTGCAATATAAACTGCCTATTTATTAATATCTGCATTCCTGCAAAGAACTATGGCCTATTATTAACTGGCTATTTTCCTACTACCTGACACTGCCTCTTATTAACCTGTTGTTTGCCACCACCACGCTTAAAGCTGTTTAGCTTAGCCAACATGAGCTCTAATAGTAAGGACACTAATGACACAGAGCCCAAAGCTGCTGATGGCGCACGTAAGATTAGGTCTCATAGAAAGTATACTAATAATGCAGAGCTGGTGAGTGCAGCCATTTTTTGTTCTTTCTTACTATTATTTATTAATTGCATTATTCTTACATTTGAAGAAATAAAGTATATATGGATTCTAGACTCCCGATTCTTTAGAATCGGGCTGCCATCTAGTATATTATAAGTCCTTTCCTCTCGTGCTCCTCCCGTGCTCTTAATTTTATACAATACTCCTCCCTCAAACATTCACTGAAACAACTGTATTAGGCTACTTTCACATTAGCGTCGTGCACTGCACGTCGCAATGTGACGTTGTGGCGCACCGACGCATACTGTGGAAGCGCCGCACAATGGGGGCAGCGGATGCTGTTTTTCAACGCATCCGCTGCCCAATTGTGAGGTGTGGGGAGGAGGGGGTGGAGTTCCGGCCGCGCATGCGCGGTCAGAAATGCTGCACACGATGCACCAACAAACATTACATGCAACGTTTTTTGGTGGCGACTAGTGTTGAGCGATACCGTCCAATACTTAAAAGTATCGGTATCGGATAGTATCGGCCGATACCCGAAAAGTATCGGATATCGCCGATACCGATATCCGATACCAATACAAGTCAATGGGACACCAAGTATCGGAAGGTATCCTGATGTTTCCCAGGGTCTGAAGGAGAGGAAACTCTCCTTCAGGCCCTGGGATCCATATTAATGTGTAAAATAAAGAATTAAAATAAAAAATATTGATATATTCACCTCTCCGGCGGCCCCTGGACATCACCGCGGGTAACCGGCAGGCTTCTTTGTTTAAAATGCGCGCGTTTAGGACCTGAGGAATGACGTCGCGGCTTCAGATTGGTCGCGTGCCGCCCATGTGACCGCCACGCGACCAATCAGAAGCCGCGACGTCATTCCTCAGGTCCTAAACGCGCGCATTTTAAACAAAGAAGCCTGCCGGTTACCCGCGGTGATGTCCAGGGGCCGCCGGAGAGGTGAATATATCAATATTTTTTATTTTAATTCTTTATTTTACACCTCACTATGGATCCGATACCGATACCCGATACCACAAAAGTATCGGATCTCGGTATCAGAATTCCGATGCCGCAAGTATCGGCCGATACCCGATACTTGCGGTATCGGAATGCTCAACACTAGTGGCGACGGTACGACGCAACACGACGCAACCGTCGCATGACGGTTGTGACGTGTGGCAATGCGTCGCACTGCATCACTAATGCAAGTCAATGGAGAAAAAACGCATCCTGCAAGCACTTTTGCAGGATACGTTTTTTCTACAAAACGACACATAGCGAAGTGCAGTGCACGATGCTATTGTGAAAGTAGCCTTATAACCCAGACACCACGCAAAATCTTACTCCCTTTGAAACTTTATGCGTTAAAACATCTAGACCTTCAAAAATACTCTCCACAAAATACCATTCACTCTGTTTAAAAAGAGCTTATACAACAAAATGGGAAAAGGATCTGGGCTATTTGCTTTCCAAGGCTCAAGTGCAACATATCTATAATCATTCACGCGGTCCTAACTCAGGAAAACTCCTACAAAATAATTTCAAGAAGGTATATATCACAGACGCAAATTCGGGCCTGGAAGGCAGATACCCCAACCACGTGCTGGAGATGTGAGAAAGGGATTGGAGACTACATGCATCTATGGTGGTCATGCCCGATTCTAAAAATCTTTTGGTCATCGGTGGAGAAGACCATTCAAGAAATTACGAGGAAAACACTGAGACTGACACCCGAAATTGCACTAATAAATCTCCCTATGGGGTCCGAGTATACCTGTTCAACCACTCTTATTGGCAATATCATAGCTGCTGCTAAACTACTGATTCCGTTATACTGGAAGTCAACAAACGTACCCACACACTCCCAGTTATTAGCGAAAATAGACCAACTATATCGCATGGCCGAACTAGTTGCTTCAGTACACTGTTCAAGGGCAAAATTTACAGAGCAGTGGCGTCCATGGGCCCTAAAAAGAGCTCACCGCTATATTGAATCTGAAGACTCAAATTGATGGTCATCCGAGATTGTTATAAGGTGCTTTCCCCCCCCCCCCTTCCTTCACAACCGACGCCACCTTCTTTCCTTTCTCACTCGCTATCCCCCTCTATTCTATCCTTTCTACTCTTCCATTGTTAAGTATTCTTTTAGGAACATTTCTTGTTTGCAACTAAGACAAGTTATAACCAGTGTCTTAACCCACAGACCAATTGTTTTCTGATGAGATTTTTGAACTACGCTAATACTAATCGCCATGGAGTTGCTGATCGAGATGCAGCACTACATCGTTATTATTCTTGATAACTTTCAAGTCTCTATATGTATGATTTATTGCCTGATCACTTGTCTGTATGGTATGACTCAAGACTTTTTCTTTGTTATATCTTGTTACAATTTGTTAATGTACGATTAAACTTGTTGAAATTAATTAATAAAAAGAACATTGAAAAGAAAGAAAGAGAACTCAGGTTTTTTGACTGGTGGGGATGATTTCACCGCCGATCAGACGTGGTGTTTGCCGTGCTGTCAAGCAGATGACAGCGTGTCAAACACTGACTGTTCGGGCCCCCCATTCAAGTGAATGGTGTCCAGGTTTGGGTTCGAGTCCGGGTACTGTTCTGGTACCCAAATCCAATTTTTTCTAACTGTTCAGCAGAACCCGCTGGACCCGAACATCCAAGTGTCTGCCCATCTCTACTCAAAGAGTTCTATGGAGAACTGTTACTGTCGTTTCAAGAAAACTTGCAGCAGAGAGTCTCTGTCTGCCTCCAGCTATTCCTTTCTCATACACCTCACCCCGCCATAGAATTTTATAAGCACTAACCATCACCTCCTTCCAAATACAGATTTTACGATATATGACAGGGAAAGAACATTCCAGGTAGAGAGAAAAGAAAACGTTGCTGGTAAGATGTTAAAGGGAACCTGTCAGACTAATCGGCTCACTTAGCATGTTATCATGTCCCTGTAGACATGATAACTGTTAACGATCTGCAACACAGGACTAAGGTAGAAGGGGAAAACTGACCCTGCACTATGACTAGGCTGCAACTCTACGATGGAGTGGGCGACCCATTCCTTGCGAATAGACCCACCAACGATCCTAGGTTAATCTCAAGCGAAGACCTATAGATAAGGGGATGGGGTACCTTAAAAGAACTAAGTACAAAATCGGGTCACCTCCTAGTAGAAAATACAGAGAAGGCTTCAGAAACCAATAGAAAACAGAAACTAAGGCTAGCAGAACCAGAGGTACCAGCACTGCTAAGATAACAAACACAGAAGACAAAGCAAAGCACCAAGCTAAAGCTCAAGCAGATTAACACTGCTGTCCAGCAAGGACTGGGAGGCAGGTGCTGGTTAGTAAAGAGTGAAACAAACAACTAACCCAAGACATACCAGAGGAAAAAGACCAGCAGCCAAAACTCCACAAGAAAATGGCGGATAGTAACAAACTAAACAGATTCTAACAATAACATGCTTAGGCTACGTTCACATTTGCGTTGTGTGCCGCTGCGTCGGCAACGCAACGCACAACGCAAATAAAAACGCACCAAAACGCACGCAAAAACGCTGCGTTTTGCGACGCATGCGTCCTTTTTTGCCGAAATTTGGACGCAAAAAAATGCAACTTGTTGCGTTTTCTGCGCCCAATGCTTGCGGCAAAAAAACACGCATGCGTCGCACAACGCATGTCCATGCACCCCCCATGTTAAATATAGGGGCGCATGACGCATGCGTCGCCGCAGCGTTTCCTGACGCTGCGTCGGGAAACGTTAATGTGAACATAGCCTTACAAGCGCCCACATCATTGCCATTGCTTTACATACCTCACCCATGCACGCAGCTCTTTCTCTTTCTCAGTGCATTGATCCTCTGAAGTCTGGTGCCAGCTTTAGAGAGGCGCACTTCACATGATTGTAAATTTTCTGCACTTCCAATCATGCACAGTGCCCATATCTGAAGCCAGGACTCATACACCCAGCTTCGGAGGATCAATGCAGTGAGGAAAAGCAGCTGCATGCATTTGCAAAGTATGTATAGCACTGGCTATTATGCTGATACTTGTAAGCCATGTTATAGCACCCACAGGGGTGTGATAACATGCATGCGACTAGCCTGACAGGTTCCCTTTAACATCTTTCAAGAGGCACTTGCTTCTACCTGGACTGATCTTTCCCTCTCATATGTCGTAAAATCTGTATTTGATAATGCCCCATTGACTAGTCAAAGGCCTTGTTTACATATCAGAAACGGACCTTAGAAATATATTTGATAAAGATCTGTTTGTGTGTGTGATATAACAAAGGGACTATTAGGCAGAGTATTTACATATGTAGACACAACTACTTCTAGTTCTGGGGGCACGGGGTACCTTACAGGGTCCCTTTAATGCTCACCAGGCGAGGTGGATCCTCTAAGCCTATGGTCCAGGTTGGCACATGAACCCCGGTGTTAATGCATGAAGCAAGAAGGCACGTGGGCAGCGAGATCTGTAAAGGCTCACCAGGAATCTCAGGATCAGCACAATGGATGAAGTGGAATCCAGTAGGGATGAAATGAACAACAGACACTGAACACAAACAGCCAGAGGGTGGATCACACCTAACATGGGACTAGGAATCCATGTCTCAAGACACAGGTGTGTTTATCAATGAGCCTTAAATAGGTTTAGATAGATGATATAATTAATCAACTACAGGCATCTTGCAAAACCCACTGTGGAGCACAACAGAAAGCAGCAGACTCAGGGGAAGGAAATGGACATGAAGACGGGCATACCTGGGATAGGTATGTAATATATGGTATATTACAGATATTCATGTGTACTATTGATTTATGAAATAAAAATTATTACTGTAACTCTTTTGTTTCCTGTAATCTGTAACAGCCCCAGCTACCATGTGCCATTTATAATACTACAAAATTTAAACTTCTAAAATACACTAATGGCATCCAAACAAGCCATATAGCTCCACAACTAGACAAAGTTTTCCTGCAGTCCTATATAAAATAAAACTAAATTGTGTTTTCAACATGAATTACTGTATTTTGTGGTTTATAAGATGCGCCGGATTATAAGTGTGATGCCCCAGGGTCCTGGTCATCACAGTGGCATTGCTTTCCCCACAGGGAGAGTGATGTCATGCTTGGAAGCGATGAAGGATATCTTTCACCAGGTAATCACATACACGCAACATGTTCATACTCCAGGCCAGAAGGGGGAGCACTAAGCCTTGTTTTAGGGTGAACTCCTCTATAAATTCATTCTGGTCTGGAGGGTAGGGGAGTTCAGTCAGACTGTCAGAGGACAGAGGAGAGTGCAGACGGACATAGAGTGTCAGAAGGTCTGAAGGGGCCATGTAGCCAGAGTTGCCACAGCTCCTGGAGAAAGAGAATTAAGAAGGAAAGGGCAGCTTGTGAAAAGGGTTCAGGAGAGAGAAGGCGCAGGAGAGTGACACAAGGGGAGCAGAGTAGTGAATTGGCTACCTCCCTGGCTAGTGCAGATTCCGGTAGCCGTAAGACCAAGGCCATGTCAGACTCTAAGAGACATAGCTGAAACCAGCAGGACATCTGAACTTCAAGTTACCAGTCCGTCTTTACACCCAGGAGGCACAGTGATGTTTATAGGGCCCGGTTTGTGATAGAGACCCTGTAAAATGGCCTGCTTCACCTGTCATATGGCTTGTGTCCTAACCTATATGGGGGACAGAGAGGAACTGTGAGGACCTTATCAGAAGCCATAGGCAGTAAGGGACTACAACACCACCGCGCTTTAGGAAGACTTTCATCTCCACCTGGTAAAGGGGACGCTGTATTCGCTTCCAAGCCGGCCGGACCCTGCCTGTGCCTGTTATCTAGTGCCCTGGACTGCGGTTGCCTGAAGCTTCAGTAAACCAGGTAAAGAGACTGCAAACCTGTGTCCCCCATTTCTTATCGCACCACTCACCATCTCCACCTATACACCGGGAGCCCCGGGGACCTACTTAACCTGGGGAAGAGGACCCCTATAAGCAGCGTCGGTCCCTACTGATCGAATACCACAGGTGGAATCATGAACATAAACTTTATTCAATTCACTTTTACATGGGCTCCCAGGGCCATGGACCGGGTCGCCGCCGTGACACATCCCCTTAAGTAAAAATAGGGAAAAAAAATTGTTTTTCATAAAATGGAGGTGCTTCTTACAATCCATGCATCTTATTGCTTACTGGGGGTGGTGGCTGTGGTGAATCAGGGTCCCAGGGTCACTGCTGGCTGAGGCAGGAGTGGGGCGGCGCTGCAGACCCAAGACTGGGAGAAAGCGGTGTTCAGATGTGCGATGCTGCTGGTGTTCGGTGGTTCAGGAACTGCGCTGACATTTTTGTAAGCCCGGAGCCCCCGTACTTCCATGGTTTGCTTTGCGGTGGACTCCGGGAAAATGGCTGCTTAGGGAGGTGCATGCGCAGATGGAGATCTTGGGGCTGAGATCTTATCTCCCGAGATCTTGGTGCCAAGATCTCCATCTGTGCATGCACTGCCATTTTCCCGGAGTCCACCGCAATGTAAAACATGGAGGTGCGGGGGTCCCGAGCTTTCAGAAAATGATGGCGGGGCCCCAGCAGACCGAACACCCACTGTTTCGCACCTCCAAACATCCCCTCATCCCAGCCTGCAGCAAGACGCCACTCTTGCCTCCTCCAACAGAGACCCTGGGACCCTGCTCCACTGCGGCTGATAAGGTATATTTGAATTGTAAGACTCACCCTCATTTTACCCCTACATTTTTGGGAAAAAAAGTGTGTCTTATAATCTGAAATATACGGTATGCCAGATGACAAGCTTAGCTCTGCCACACATGTAACAATACTTATTTTAGTACCTCTCGTTGTTTCACCAAGAACGAGTCGATAAGATTCCTCTGGTCATTTACATCCAGTTGTTCCCTGAAGTTGGTGAAGGTTTCTTGAATGAATGCGTGGATTTAATTTAGATTCCTCTGCACCTTTTCTGACACACTTGTAAACCAGCGCATCACAGATGGATATGTGTTATAAAGCTGCACAGAAAGAAAATAGATTACCTTTGTATTTCTACTTTGAACCAGGTATACTCCTAAAACTGTTATCCAAAATACTAAGGTTCCACTTATACACAAGATAGTTGCAATTGCTTTTTTTCACTTGAAAAAGACACTAGTCCAGTATTGAAATGCATTGTGGAAATAAAAACCTTCAACTCATCTTGGTCCTAAGGATTCTTCATTATAGTAGTGCAGCCTGTTGACATGTTATCTTCCAAATTGGTCAACTTATCCATAATGACTGATATCATGTGACAGAAGGACTGGGCATTTTGGAATTTCATAGTTTTTTCAGTTTTTAAGGATGTCCAGCAACTAGTGTTGAGCATTCCGATACCGCAAGTATCGGGTATCGGCCGATACTTGCGGTATCGGAATTCCGATACCGAGATCCGATACTTTTGTGGTATCGGGTATCGGTATCGGATCCATAGGGATGTGTAAAATAAAGAATTAAAATAAAAAATATTGATATATTCACCTGTCCGGTGGCCCCTGGACATCACGCTGCTAACCGGCAGGCTTCTTTGTTTAAAATGCGCGCGTTTAGGACCTGCGAATGACGTCCCGGCTTCTGATTGGTCGTGTGCCGCCCATGTGACCGCCACGCGACCAATCAGAAGCCGCGACGTCATTCTCATTCACTAAACTCCTAATTCTAGGAATTGAGGACCTGCGAATGACGTCACGGCTTCTGATTGGTCGCGTGGCGGTCACATGGGCGGCACGCGACCAATCAGAAGCCGGGACGTCATTCCCAGGTCCTAAACGCGCACATTTTAAACAAAGTAGCCTGCCGGTTAGCAGCGTGATGTCCAGGGGCCGCCGGACAGGTGAATATATCAATATTTTTTATTTTAATTCTTTATTTTACACATTAATATGGATCCCAGGGCCTGAAGGAGAGTTTCCTCTCCTTCAGACCCTGGGAACCATCAGGATACCTTCAGATACTTGGTGTCCCATTGACTTGTATTGGTATCGGATATCGGTATCGGCGATATCCAATATATTTCGGGTATCGGCCGATACCATCCGATACCGATACTTTCAAGTATCGGACGGTATCGCTCAACACTACCAGCAACTTAAAGCTGCATTTATCCAGATTCCAGGAATCTGTGAATTTGACATGATGGGGAAGTAAGGTTTCAGAATACCCAATCCTGTGTTTACGAAGGAGATACAGGTGCTTCTCACAAAATTAGAATATCATCAAAAAGTTAATTTATTTCAGTTCTTCAATAAAAAAAAGTGAAATTCATATATTATATAGAGTCATTACAAATAGAGTGATCTATTTCAAGTGTTTATTTCTGTTAATGTTGATGATTATGGCTTACAGCAAATGAAAACCCAAAAGTCATTATCTTAGTAAATTAGAATACTTTATAACACCAGCTTGAAAAATTATTTTAAAATTCAAAATATTGGTGTAGAGAAACCAGAGTATATCTTAATTAACCAGACAGCTATGTTTTTGCAAACCAAGGAGAACTGACTTTTCATCTCTATATTGGATTGTGGAGGTGTAGAGAAGGCTGCCTTCTTCTTGGCACTTGGGGAAAGGAGAATTTGCCAGTACCCTTTTGTTAGCTCCAGGGTGGTGATATACCTGGCCTCTCAATGAGTTTATCAACCTAGAGCATCGGATATAGTGTACATCAAACTTGGACACCTCACTCAGCTTCCTGTAATCATTACAGATACGCAACTCTTCATCTGGTTTGAGCACAAGGACTATAGGGCTCTCAATGATGCCCAGATTCAACATTTTCCTCTTTTGTAGATCACCACGTGGTGGGCTTCAGGAGTTTGATACGGCTTTTGGTTCACCCTCACATGCAGTTCCTTCAGGATTTCATGCTCCACAACCTGCATACAACCTGGCAACTCCAAAAACAGTTCCCGGTTCCACTGAAGCAGCTCTTGGCAATGTGGCTTCTGGGCTGGTGATAATGTCTCTGCCACTGTGACATCCTTAATCGTTCTTCAGGATTGTCCCCTAGGCACGTTGTTTTCTCCGGTTCCCTGTCTCACCCTGGTTTGAGTAGGTTAATATGGTACCACCATGAATAAGACTCTTAGCTGGAATGCGTTGGTTGGTAGACCCAGTGTCACCACCTTGCAGTCCGGGGCGCCTTCTTTCTCTTCCCCGCCTGCTCTTACCTCTTCTGGTCCTGTCCTTAGTCAGCAGGGTCACGCTCCGGTCGTCCGCCGGCGCTCCGGGGTCCGTCCCTGCAGACATGCTGCCCGGGTCCTTGCTCCCATGTCTGCTGCACTTCCTCCTTTCTCTCCCTCTCCTAGGGAGTGCATAGGGGGCGGGCAGGTGAGCTCTCTGGCTTCTTAAAGGGTCAGCCCCTCCCTACTCACTGCCCCTCCTCCCAGCCTATCACCTGGAGGCTGGAGGTATATAAGGATCTCAGTCACTCCTGGACGCCGCCTGGGCAACTTCTATTATCCTGAAGTTGCTGCTCCAGGTCTTATCCTGCTAGGCTTATCAGTCCAATTTGCCTGTCTTACTCTGTGTTCCTTTTTCCCTAGGATCGAGTCTGGTCTCCATAGCATCCGGAGTCCAGTATCCTGTGTGGTTCCCTGCAGTCTTCTTCCTGCTTCCAAGTTCCACATTCAGCCCTATTTTGTTTATTAATTTCTTCCTACCTCCTAGGTCGGTTTAACACAGGTGTCTGCCTCATCGGACCCTCTATTGGTGGTCTAGGGGAAATCCCTGTATAGGGGTCACTCCAAGCCTTGGTCTCCTTAGAGGCTTTCTGGTGTTGTGGCCCTGTGGCCTTCCTTTGGGGTGTCTCCCCTAGTGTTTGTATTACTGTACAATAAAGCGTTTGAACCTGCTTTCCTGGTCTGGTTCTCCCTTCCTGGTATCAGTAACCGCTGTATTTGCGGTCCAGTGGGTCCACCTGATAGACACGTCTGTAGGGCCTGACACCCAGGTTCCCATGTGGTGACCAACATTTGTGTCCTTGCAATTGTTGTAATAAAGTTTATACATTTTATTCTCTGTTTTTTTTACTGGTTTCATCGCTGGAGGATTCCCCCTTTTTTTCTTCAATGTGATACACTTGGTATGGATTTCTTCTCCCTGGTTGTTGGACCTTGTAGTTGATGTTACTCAACTTTTCGACTACCTTGTATGGCCCTCGTCACTTGTCTATGAACTTACTTTCCACCATGGGGATCAACACCAACACCTGGTCTCAAGGGCTAAGCTATTTGAGTCTTGCGTCAGCCAGATGTTTCTCTTCCATTTCAGGTTGTGGTTGACGCGTCTGAGATTGGGGCAGGGGCTGTTTTGTCTCAGAGGAATTATGATGGTTCCTTGAAGAAACCGTGTGCCTTCTTTTCTCAAAAGTTTTCGCCTGCGGAACACAATTATGATGTCGGCAATCGGGAGTTGTTGACTATGAAGTGGGCATTTGAGGAGGGGCGACATTGGCTTGAGGGGGCCAAGCACCGTATTGTGGTCCTGACCGATCATAAGAATCTGATTTACCTCGAGTCTGCCAAACGGCTGAATCCTAGACAGGCTCGATGGTCCCTGTTTTTCTCCCGTTTTGATTTTGTGGTCTCGTACATTCCTGGTACTAAGAATGTTAAGGCGGATGCCCTCTCTAGGAGTTTTTTTCCTGATTCCCCTGGGGTTCTTGAGCCGGTCGGCATTTTGAAGGAAGGGGTGGTTCTTTCTGCCATCTCCCCTGATTTGCGACGGGTTCTTCAGGAATTTCAGGCTGATAAGCCTGACCGCTGTCCTGTGGGGAACTGTTTGTTCCTGATAGATGGACTAGTAAAGTGATTTCTGAGGTTCATTGTTCTGTGTTGGCTGGCCATCCTGGGATTTTTGGTACCAGAGATTTGGTTAGTAGGTCCTTTTGGTGGCCTTCTTTGTCACAGGATGTGCGTTCTTTTGTGCAGACCTGTGGGATTTGTGCGCGGGCTAAGCCTTGCTGTTCCCGCGCTAGTGGGTTGCTTTTGCCATTGCCGATCCCTGAGAGACCTTGGACGCATATTTCTATGGATTTTATTTCCGATCTTCCTGTTTCCCAAAGAATGACGGTTATCTGGGTTGTCTGTGACCGATTTTCTAAGATGGTTCATTTGGTACCTTTGCCTAAATTGCCTTCTTCTTCTGATTTGGTTCCGTTGTTTTTTCAGCATGTGGTGCGTTTGCATGGTATTCCGGAGAATATTGTGTCCGACAGAGGTTCCCAGTTTGTTTCCAGGTTTTGGCGGGCCTTTTGTGCCAAGCTGGGCATTGATTTGTCTTTTTCCTCTGCATTTCATCCTCAGACAAATGGTCAGACTGAGCGAACTAATCAGACCTTAGAGACCTATTTGAGATGCTTTGTGTCTGCTGATCAGGATGATTGGGTGGCTTTTTTGCCATTGGCCGAGTTTGCCCTTAACAATCGGGCTAGTTCAGCTACTTTGGTTTCGCCTTTTTTTTGTAATTTTGGTTTTCATCCTCGTTTTTCTTCTGGGCAGGTTGAGCCTTCTGACCCTCCTGGTGTGGATTCTGTGGTCGACAGGTTGCAGCAGATTTGGGCTTATGTGGTGGACAATTTGGTGCTGTCTCAGGAGGAGGCTCAGCGTTTTGCTAACCATCGTCGGTGTGTTGGTTCCCGGCTTCGGGTTGGTGATCTGGTTTGGTTAACTTCCCATCATGTTCCTAGGATGGTTTCTTCCCCTAAGTTTAAGCCCCGATTTATTGGTCCTTATAGGATTTCTGAGATGATTAATCCAGTGTCCTTTCGCCTGGCGCTTCCGGCCTCTTTTGCTATTCATAATGTCTTTAATAGATCTTTGTTGCGGAAATATGTGGAGCCCGTTGTTCCCTCTGTTGATCCTCCGGCCCCTGTATTGGTCGATGGGGAGTTGGAATATGTTGTTGAGAAGATTTGGGATTCCCGTTTTTCGAGGCGGAAGCTTCAGTACCTTGTCAAGTGGAAGGGCTATGGCCAGGAGGATAATTCTTGGGTTTCTGCCTCTGATGTCCATGCCGTTGATTTGGTTTGTGCTTTTCACCGGGCTCTGGTGAGGGTTCGGTGACCCCTCCTCAAGGGAGGGGTACTGTTGTGAATTCAGCTTTTTGGCTCCCTCCGGTGGTTGTAGAGGGTAATGCAGTTGTGCCTGGACTGCAGGAGTGGACAGGTGTATCTACTAATTGCAAAACTGACTGGGGTATATAGCTTTGCAGGATCCTTTAGTCAGTGCCGGTTGTCCATTGTTCTGGAAGGATTCACTTCCCTGCTGGTCTCTCCAGTTTGCTGTGCTTTTCTACTAAGATAAGTCCTGGTTTGGTTTTTGCTATCCACCGGCAGTAGACTTTATAGTTCTGTGCTTTTTCATGTTTTAGTTTTGCCCTGCTTAGTCTGTGAAGGATTTTTTTGCAGCCTAGATATTTCTCTGGAGATGCAGCTATACCCCCCATGTCTTTAGTCAGATGTGGTGATCCCTATTTTCTGCGGTGGATATTTTCTAGTGTTTTTATACTGACCGCATAGTACTCTGTTCTATTCTTTCTTTTTAGCTAGTATGGCCTACTATGCTAAAATCTTATATCATATCTGCGTATGTTATTTCCCTCTCCTCTCACAGTCAATATTTGTGGGGGGCTATCTATCCTTTGGGGATTTTCTCTGAGGCAAGACAGGTTTCCGTTTCTGTCTTTAGGGGTAGTTAGATCTTAGGCTGTGCCGAAAGGTCTAGAGAGTGTTAAGTACCCCCCACGGCTACTTCTAGTTGTGCTGCTAGGTTCAGGGTTTGCGGTCAGTACAGAGACCACCTTCTCCAGAGTCCGTCTCATGCTGCTCCTAGGCCACCAGATCATAACAGTAGAGCAGTCATCAGAATAAAAGGTGATCCTTTAAGGAATTTTAAGGTAAATGTCAATTCTGTTTTGACTTGTTTCTTTACTTATTTTTTCCAAATTTATTTGTTACTTTGCTGCCATCAGTCTGAATTTATAATTTGTAATACAAAGAGAAAAAGGAGTAAATTGGGTTAAAAAGTTAATATTTTATTTAAGTACACAAAGCATTAATACATAATATAAATAAATACAAAAGTTCAAGAAGTGTAAGGTGCATAAGGATGATTAAAAAACGGTTAGCTATAAAGGAATTACAATCCTACAAAGATGTGGTGTATAAGCCAGCTAACAAGGGGGGAAATATTGTGATCTGGCCATGTAATAAATACGAAAAAGAGGCATTTCGCCAACTTAAAGATACGGCGACATATACTAAATTAACGTAGAACCCATTGTCTTCTTTCTCGTCTCAGTTACAAGCTATACTTATCAGTAGGGTTGAGCGACCTTGACCTTTTTAGAGTCGAGTCGTGTTTCGCGAAACCCGACTATCTTAGAAGTCGAGTCGAGTGGAATCGGCCGATTATGGCGAAAAGTCGGGTATCGCCCGAAACACGAAACCCAATGCAAGTCAATGGGGGAGCATAGTCGGCAGTGAGTGGAGGCCAGGAAAACACCTACACTGCCCATTTTAATGGCAAAAACATCCATTCTTGTTACAGAAGCTTGTCAATCGTAATTTAGCTTATAATAATTGGAAGGCATTTGAAATTGGGGGTCATTTGGCTAAAGTTGTGGTGGGTAGGGCTGGTTCAAGTAATTAGTGGGCCCAGTAAATCTGGACCACGTCACGGCAGTGGAGCAGGGAGAGGTAAGTATTTCAACTTTGCAAGTGCTGTGATCCTGAGCAAGCAGGGGGGGCCCACTCGGCATTGGCACTGGCACAGGGCCCCTCAAAGTACAGCGGTGTGTTTGCACGGCGGGGGCGCCTCCCAACGGCAGCAACACTTTTGCGTACTATGAGGGGCCCTGTGCCAGTGACGTCGCCAGCAACGAGTATTCCTCCCCCCACCTGATGAAGGAACCTGCACCTTCTTCTGCACCTTCCTCTTTGTCCCCGTGTAAGGTGGTATGGTATGCGGGAAGAGGAACCTGACTTTCAGCAGGGTCACAATCTTGCTGTGTAGCGTGCACGGGGAATTTTGCGTTATGGGTCAATGTACCAGCAGACTCATCTATCACTGGCTGGGCAATGGGCAGGATGAGGAGGAAACACAGATATAGGCCCAAAGAATAAAGTTGGCTAAATGCAGTTCAAAATTGGTAACACAGGACTAACCAGGGGGCATTGCAGTGGAGGACAACTGGAATGAGAGGCTGACACAGAGAGTAGGCCCAAATCAGTAAGTATTCTAAATGCAGTTCAAAATTGGCAACCGTAGTAAACAGGCGGCACAGCTTTGTTCAGTGGAGGAGAACAGCAAGGAGTGGCAGACACCGATAGTAGGCCCCAACCCAACTAGTAGGCCAAATGCAGTCTAACATTAACAACTACTTAACGAGAGCCTGAAAATGGAATTTCAGGACAGGAAACCAGGAGAACAGCAAGGAGTGGCAGACACCGATAGTAGGCCCCAAACCAACTAGTACGCCAAATGCAGTTGTTCCATTTAACCACAATTTAATGAGAGCCTGAAGATAGAAGCTCAGGAAAGGCAACGTGGAGAACACCTTGGAGTGTAACACACCATCTCTCTACACCCCATACCCAATTTGTAGGCCTAATGCAGTGTAGTTTCCAACAACTACTAAACGAGAGCCAGAAGATCGAAGCAATGGAGAGGAAACCTGGGGAACACCTTGGAGTGTAACACACCGTCTCTCTACACCCCATACCCAATTTGTAGGCCTAATGCAGCGTAGTTTCCAACAACTACTAAACGAGAGCATTAAGATCGCAGCAATGGCGAGGAAACCTGGGGAACACCTTGGAGTGGAACACACCATCTCTCTACACCCCATACCCAATTTGTAGGCCTAATGCAGTGTAGTTTTCAACCACTACTAAACGAGAGCCGGAAGATCGAAGCTCAGGAAAGGCAACCTGGAGAACACCTTGGAGTGGAACACACCATCTCTCTACACCCCATACCCAATTTGTAGGCCTAATGCAGCGTAGTTTCCAACAACTACTAAACGAGAGCCGGAAGATCGAAGCAATGGAGAGGAAACCTGGGGAACACCTTGGAGTGGAACACACCATCTCTCTACACCCCATACCCAATTTGTAGGCCTAATGCAGTGTAGTTTCCAACAACTACTAAACTAGAGCCGGAAGATCGAAGCTCAGGAAAGGCAACCTGGAGAACACCTTGGAGTGGAACACACCATCTCTCTACACCCCATACCCAATTTGTAGGCCTAATGCAGTGTAGTTTCCAAGAACTACTAAACGAGAGCCGGAAGATCGAAGCAATGGAGAGGAAACCTGGGGAACACCTTGGAGTGGAACACACGATCTCTCTACACCCCATACCCAATTTGTAGGCCTAATGCAGCGTAGTTTCCAACAACTACTAAACGAGAGCATTAAGATCGAAGCAATGGCGAGGAAACCTGGGGCACACCTTGGGGAGGCAGACACCGTTAGTAGGCCCTACCAAAGTTGTACCCCCAATGCAGTTTTAAAATTCCTAGAGGCTGGAAACAAGACTATTGACGCTCAGCTTTTTTCAAAGGAACACAGCTGAATTGAGTGGCGCAGACAGACACAGGTAGTAGGACTTAAACCAAAAATGTGGCTCACTGCAGCTTAAAAAAGTTACAGGGGTACACAAGCAGCAGTGCTCTGGGCAGTGGAGGACAATTTCAATAGTGGACCGCAGACAGACTTTGTACGCCTACTATTAAAAAAGGATGCTCTATGCAATTAAAAATAGGTTCCAGGGGTCCACGGGCAGCAGTGGTGTGGTCAGTGGACGAGTATTGGAAGGAGGGACCGCAGACAGGCGTAGTAGGCCTAACATAACAAAATTAGGCTGTAGACACTGTAAAATTGGTTCCAGGGGTACACGGGCAGCAGTGGTGTGGTCAGCGGAGGAAAATTGGAATTAGGGACTGCATACAGACTTTGTAGGCTGTCCCCTGTGGACCATGCATCCAACACATTAACCCAGTGCGCCGTAATGGACACGTAACTTTTTGTGGACATGCCTACTGGTCCATGCGTCTCTTGTCAGGTGCACCTTTCTACTGTTTGATTGCCTGAGTGCTATGACAATGCAGACTTTTTCATGCCGCTGGAGGGCTGGGATGGCTTTTCTCACAAAAAAAATGTCGACTGGGTAGCTTGAACCGTTGCACAGCGTAGTTCATCTGGGCTTTCTAAATATAAAACAAAGAAAAAAAGGAGGCTACATGCCATTTCAGCTGGGTTCCAGGGGTACACGGCCAGCATTGGTCTGGTCAGTGGAGAACTATTGGAAGGAAGGACCGCAGACAGGCTTCGAAGGCCTAACATAATACCAGATGGCTGTAGGCAATTTTAAATTGGTTCCATGGGTACACGGGCAGCAGTGGTGTGGTCAGTGGAGGCCTAGTGGAAGGAGTGACCGCAGACAGGCATCGAAGGCCTAACATAATAACAGATGGCTGTAGGCAATTTTAAATTGGTTCCAGGGGTACACGGGCAGCAGTGGTGTGGTCAGTGGAGGCTTAGTGGAAGGAGGGACCGCAGACAGGCTTCGAAGGCCTAACATAAAAAAATAGGGCTGTTAGCAATTTAAAATTGGTTCCAGTGGTACAAGGGCAGCAGTCCAATGGTCAGTGGAGGCCTAGTGGAAGGAGGGACAGCAGACAGGCTTCAAAGGCCTAACAAAAAAAAATAGGGCTGTTGGCAATTTAAAATTGGTTCCAGTGGTACAAGGGCAGCAGTACAATGGTCAGTGGAGGCCTAGTGGAAGGAGGGACCGCAGACAGGCTTCGAAGGCCTAACATAAAAAAATAGGGCTGTTGGCAATTTAAAATTGGTTCCAGTGGTACAAGGGCAGCAGTACAATGGTCAGTGGAGGCCTAGTGGAAGGAGGGACCGCAGACAGGCTTCGAAGACCTAACATAAAAAAATAGGGCTGTTGGCAATTTAAAATTGGTTCCAGTGGTACAAGGGCAGCAGTGCAATGGTCAGTGGAGGCCTAGTGGAAGGAGGGACCGCAGACAGGCTTCGAAGGCCCAACATAACAAAAATGTCAATACAATGGTATTGTCAGTGCCAGGCATTGAATGATGTCAGCGCATAGACTAAACATTGGTGGAGCTGTGAGAGATAATTTTGCAAGTGGTAGAGCACTGTTTGAGCTGGGGGGGGGACTGTCTTGTGGCCGGCGGTACAGGCCCAGGGCCCCTCATATTACAACGGTGTGTCTGACGTTGGGTGCGCACCACCACCGCCAGAGACACTTTATTGTACTATGAGGGACCCAGTGGCAGTGCCGTCGACCAAAAGCGGGCACACCCACCTCTTCAGACAAACAGCACTCTCACGGGTGCTGGCGCCAAGTGGCGATACCACGGCCCCGTGTGGGGAGTTTGGCCATTTAGTGAGGTGTAAACATGTCGTATGCTGGACAATCAGGTGCAGAAAATTACGAGATTGGAAAAGTCATTCAGAATAGTCCACAGGCAAGACCTTTTCATAGGAAAGCTAGGTGTCAGCCGGGCAAGGTGGGGCAAAAGATTTCGAAATCCAGTTGTGGTTCATTTTAATGAAGGTTAGATCATCTACATTTTGGGTAGCCAGACGAGTCCTTTTTTCTGTTAGTATTGAACCTGCAGCACTGAATACTCTTTCTGATAGGACACTAGCTGCCGGGCAAGCAAGCTCCTGCAATGCATATTCTGCCAATTCTGGCCAGGTGTCTAATTTGGATGCCCAGTAATCAAATGGGAATGACGGTTGAGGGAGAACGTCGATAAGGGATGAAAAATAGTTAGTAACCATACTGGACAAATGTTGTCTCCTGTCACTTTGAATTGATGCTGCAGTACCTGTCCTGTCTGCGGTCATAGCAAAATCACTCCACAACCTGGTCAGAAAACCCCTCTGGCCAACGCCACTTCTGATTTCTGCCCCTCTAACACCTCTGGTCTGCTGGCCCCTGCAGCTCGTGTGAGAACGATCACGGGCGCTGTGTGCAGGGAATGCCAGAAGCAAACGGTCAACAAGAGTTGATTGTTTGGTTGCTAATATTATTTCCAAGTTGTCATGTGGCATTATATTTTGCAATTTGCCTTTATAGCGAGGATCAAGGAGGCAGGCCAACCAGTAATCGTCATCGTTCATCATTTTAGTAATGCGTGTGTCCCTTTTGAGGATACGTAAGGCATAATCCGCCATGTGGGCCAAAGTTCCAGTTCTCAAATCTGCGGTTGTGCTTGGTTGAGGGGCAGTTTCAGGCAAATCCACGTGACTTGTGTCCCTCCAAAAACCAGAACCCGGCCTTGCCGCGCCAACAATTTCCAGTGGCCCCGGAAAAGCTTCCTCATTAAAAATATAATCATCCCCATCATCCTCCTCGTCCTCCTCCTCCTCTTCGCCCGCTACCTCGTCCTGTACACTGCCCTGGCCAGACAATGGCTGACTGTCATCAAGGCTTTCCTCTTCCTCAGCTGCAGATGCCTGATCCTTTATGTGCGTCAAACTTTGCATCAGCAGACGCATTAGGGGGATGCTCATGCTTATTATGGCGTTGTCTGCACTAACCAGCCGTGTGCATTCCTCAAAACACTGAAGGACTTGACACATGTCTTGAATCTTCGACCACTGCACACCTGACAACTCCATGTCTGCCATCCTACTGCCTGCCCGTGTATGTGTATCCTCCCACAAAAACATAACAGCCCGCCTCTGTTCGCACAGTCTCTGAAGCATGTGCAGTGTTGAGTTCCACCTTGTTGCAACGTCTATGATTAGGCGATGCTGGGGAAGGTTCAAAGAACGCTGATAGGTCTGCATACGGCTGGAGTGTACGGGCGAACGGCGGATATGCGAGCAAAGTCCGCGCACTTTGAGGAGCAGGTCGGATAACCCCGGATAACTTTTCAGGAAGCACTGCACCACCAGGTTTAAGGTGTGAGCCAGGCAAGGAATGTGTTTCAGTTGGGAAAGGGAGATGGCAGCCATGAAATTCCTTCCGTTATCACTCACTACCTTGCCTGCCTCAAGATCTACAGTGCCCAGCCACGACTGCGTTTCTTTCTGCAAGAACTCGGACAGAACTTCCGCGGTGTGTCTGTTGTCACCCAAACACTTCATAGCCAATACAGCCTGCTGACGTTTGCCAGTAGCTGCCCCATAATGGGAGACCTGGTGTGCAACAGTGGCAGCTGCGGATGGAGTAGTTGGGCGACTGCGGTCTGTGGACAAGCTCTCGCTTCTGCAGGAAGACGAGGAGGAGGAGGAGGGGGTGCGAACGGCTACAGCCAACTGTTTCCTAGACCGTGGGCTAGGCAGAACTGTCCCAAAATTGCTGTCCCCTGTGGACCCTGCATCCACAACATTCACCCAGTGTGCCGTGATGGACACGTAACGTCCCTGGCCATGCCTACTGGTCCATGCATCTGTTGTCAGGTGCACCTTTGTGCTCACAGATTGCCTGAGTGCATGGACGATGCGCTCTTTAACATGCTGGTGGAGGGCTGGGATGGCTTTTCTGGAAAAAAAGTGTCGACTGGGTAGCTCGTAGCGTGGTACAGCGTAGTCCATCAGGTCTTTGAAAGCTTCGCTTTCAACTAACCGGTAGGGCATCATCTCTAACGAGATTAGTCTAGCTATGTGGGCGTTCAAACCCTGTGTACACGGATGCGAGGCTAAGTACTTCCTTTTTCTAACCATAGTCTCATGTAGGGTGAGCTGGACTGGAGAGCTGGAGATCGTGGAACTAGCGGGGGTGCCGGTGGACATGGCAGACTGAGAGACGGTGGGAGATGGTATTGTTGCCGCCGGTGCCCTAGATGCAGTGTTTCCTACTACGAAACTGGAGATTCCCTGACCCTGACTGCTTTGGCCTGGCAAAGAAACCTGCACAGATACTGCAGGTGGTGCGCAAAATGGTGGCCCTACACTGCCGGAAGTGATGTTGCGTTGATGACTAGCTTCATTGGCCGAGGGTGCTACAACCTTAAGGGACGTTTGGTAGTTAGTCCAAGCTTGCAAATGCATGGTGGTTAAATGTCTATGCATGCAACTTGTATTGAGACTTTTCAGATTCTGCCCTCTGCTTAAGGTAGTTGAACATTTTTGACAGATGACTTTGCGCTGATCAATTGGATTCTTGGTTAAAAAAATGCCAGACTGCACTCTTTCTAGCATCGGATACCTTTTCATGCATTTCAGACTGAGCTTTAACCGGATGGCCACGCTGTCCTCCAACAGGTTTTGGCTTTGCCACGCGTTTTGGGCAAGATACGGGCCCGGCAGATGGAACCTGTTGCGATGTTGATGCCTGCTGCGGCCCCTCCTCCTCCGCTTCAGAACTGCTGCCGCCTGCACCCTGTTCCCCCAATGGCTGCCAATTGGGGTCAAGAACTGGGTCATCTATTACCTCTTCTTGTAGCTCGTGTGCAACTTCGTCTGTGTCACCGTGTCGGTCGGTGGTATAGCGTTCGTGATGGGGCAACATAGTCTCATCAGGGTCTGATTCTTGATCATTACCCTGCGAGGGCAATGTTGTGGTCTGAGTCAAAGGACCAGTATAGTAGTCTGGCTGTGGCTGTGCATCAGTGCACTCCATGTCAGATTCAACTTGTAATGGGCATGGCCTGTTAACTGCTTCAATTTCTAAGCCAGGGACGGTATGTGTAAAGAGCTCCATGGAGTAACCCTTTGTGTCGCCTGCTGCATTCTTCTCTGTTGTTGTTTTTGCTGAAGAGGACAAGGAAGCGACTTGTCCCTGACCGTGAACATCCACTAACGACGCGCTGCTTTGACATTTACCAGTTTCACGAGAGGAGGCAAAAGAGCTAGAGGCTGAGTCAGCAAGATAAGCCAAAACTTGCTCTTGCTGCTCCGGCTTTAAAAGCGGTTTTCCTACTCCCAGAAAAGGGAGCGTTCGAGGCCTTGTGTAGCCAGACGACGAACCTGGCTCCACAGCTCCAGACTTAGGTGCAATATTTTTTTTCCCACGACCACCTGATGCTCCACCACTACCACTACCCTCATTACCAGCTGACAATGAACGCCCCCGGCCACGACCTCTTCCACCAGACTTCCTCATTGTTTTAAAAACGTAACCAAACTAACGGTATTTGTTGCTGTCACACAACTTACACGGTGAGCTATAACTTCAGTATGATTTAGCTACCCCTTTACAGGTGGGTGAGACCGCAAGGAAAAGCAGGCACAATGTTACACACTCTGTTTTTGGTGGCACCAAATGAGAGAGATGCCACACACGCAGGACTGTCACTGAAGCACAAATGTTAATATTAATCTCCCATTGTTTTTTTTTTTTTTTTTTCAGGGAGACTTTAGAAACAAAATGAAATAAAATGATTTTTTCAGGAAGAATTTAGAAACCAAATAACATAAAATGATTTTTCCAATGACAATTTAGAAACCAAATAAAAAAAAATGAAATAAAAAAAAAAAGGCTTTCTATGCCCCACTGAATGAGAGATGCCACACACAGGAGTCAGGAGTGGCACACAAGCCCAGAGGCCAATATTGTTCTCCCAATGATTGATGTAGTGATTTTTTCAGGTAGATTTTGGAACCCAAATCAAGCAAAAAAAATAAAAAGCTTTCTATGGCCCACAATTGGAGAGAGAGAGAGAGAGATGGCACACCCAGGAGTCAAGACTGGCACACAAGCAGAAAGGGCAATATTAATCTCCCACTGTGTTTTTTTTTTTTTTTTTTTTCAGGGAGACTTTAGAAAAAAAAATAATAAAAAAAAATGATTTTTTCAGGAAGAATTTAGATACCAAATAAAATAAAATGATTTTTTCAGGGAGAATTTAGAAAACAAATAAAACAAAAAAGTAGGCTTTCTATGGCCCACTGAGTGAGAGATGACGCACACAGGAGTCAGGAGTGGCACACAAGCCCAGAGGCCAATATTGTTCTCCCAATGATTGATGTAGTGATTTTTTCAGGTAGATTTTGGAACCCAAATCAAGCAAAAAAAATAATAGGCTTTCTATGGCCCACAATTGGAGAGAGAGAGAGAGAGATGGCACACCCAGGAGTCAAGACTGGCACACAAGCAGAAAGGGCAATATTAATCTCCCACTGATTTTTTTTTTTTTTTTCAGGGAGACTTTAGAAAAAAAAAATAATAAAAAAAAATGATTTTTTCAGGGAGAATTTAGAAACCAAATAAAATATTATTTTTTCAGGGAGAATTTAGAAAACAAATAAAACAAAAAATAGGCTTTCTATGGCCCACTGAGTGAGAGATGACGCACACAGGAGTCAGGAGTGGCACACAAGCCCAGAGGCCAATATTGTTCTCCTACTTTTTTTTTTTTTTTTCAGGGAAAATTTATAAACCCAATAAAAAAAATAATAAATAGGCTTTCTATGGCCCACTATCTGAGAGAGAGAGATGGCACGCTTTGGACTGGCACACAAGCCCAAAGGCCAATATTAATCTCCCTTTTTTTTTTCAGGGAGAATTTATAAAACCAAAAAAAATAAAAAAATAGGCTTTCTATGGCCCACTATTTGTGAGAGAGATGGCATGCTCAGGACTGGCACACAAGACCAGAGGCCAATATTAATCTCCCACTTTTTTTTTTTTTTTCCGGGAAAATTTATAAACCCAATAAAAAAAAAAAAAAATAGGCTTTCTATGGCCCAATATTTGAGAGACAGATGGCACGCTTAGGACTGGCATACAAGCCCAAAGGCCAATATTAATCTCCCACTGATTGATTTATTAATTTTTTCAGGTAGAATTTAGAACCCAAATAAAGCACAAAAAAAAAAGGCTTTCTATGGCCCACTGAGTGAGTGATGATGCACACAGGAGTCAGGAGTGGCACACAAGCCCTGAGGCCAATATTTTTCTCTCACTGATTGATGTAGTGATTTTTTCAGGTAGATTTTGGAACCCAAATCAAGCAAAAAAAAAAAAAATAGGCTTTCTATGGCCCACTGAGTGAGTGATGATGCACACAGGAGTCAGGAGTGGCACACAAGCCCTGAGGCCAATATTTTTCTCCCACTGATTGATGTAGTGATTTTTTCAGGTAGATTTTAGAACCCAAATCAAGCAAAAAAATAAATAGGCTTTCTATGGCCCACTGAGTGAGAGATGGCACAGACAGGGATGGCACTCTAGCAGAAATGCCAATTTTAATCTCCCACAAAAAAAAAAAAAAAAAGGAACTGTCCTTCAATTACTATCTCCCTGCAGTAATCTCAGCCAGGTATGGCAGGCAGCAATAAGGAGTGAACTGATGCACAAATTAAATAAAAAGTGTGGACAAACAAACAAGATAGCTGTGCAGAAAGGAAGGAAGGAACAAGAGGATTTGTGCTTTGAAAAAAGCAGTTGGTTTGCACAGCGGCGTACACACAGCAATGCAGCTATCAGGGAGCTTCTAGGGCAGCCCAATGAGCTACAGCGCTGAGAAAAAAAAAAAAATGTAGCTTCCACTGTCCCTGCACACCGAAGGTGGTGTTGGACAGTGCAAATCGCTACAGCACAAGCGGTTTGGTGGTTAATGGACCCTGCCTAATGCTATCCCTGCTTCTGACGAAGCGGCAGCAACCTCTCCCTAAGCTCAGATCAGCAGCAGTAAGATGGCGGTCGGCGGGAACGCCCCTTTATAGCCCCTGTGACGCCGCAGACAGCAAGCCAATCACTGCAATGCCCTTCTCTAAGATGGTGGGGACCAGGACCTATGTCATCACGCTGCCCACACTCTGCGTTTACCTTCATTGGCTGAGAAATGGCGCTTTTCGCGTCATTGAAACGCGACTTTGCCAAAAGTCGGCGACTTATGAAAATGAACGACCCGTTTCGCTCAACCCTACTTATCAGAGCTGTGGAGAACAATGTAATCAATAAGAAGGTTATTGAGGGATTGACAGTCAGGTACCCTAGAGTGCCTACATTTTATCTCCTATCCAAGGTCCACAAGGACGCCGACAATCCTGCAGGATGTCTGATCGTGTCAGGCATCGATGGTCTTTGTGACCCTTTATGTAAATTTATAGATTTTTACTTTAAACCATTGGTTGAAGTTTTGCCTTCATATGTCAAGGACATCGTGGACGTCCTTACATGGAAGGACGGCGTCCTTGTGGACCCTGGTGTCCTACTGGTCACTGCAGATATCCAGACTCTGTACACTTGTATAGATCACGAGCACGGATTGGAGGCGGTCCGCCTCTTCCTCGGCACCTCCGACCTGGGCAGCCCTCTCTGTGATTTTATTCTCGAGCTGCTGCGCTTTGCCCTCACCCATAACGTTTTTGTTTTCAAAGATGTCTACTACCTGCAGAGGCGTGGAACAGCCATGGGCGTTGCCTGTGCGCCCTCGTATACTAATCTCTTCCTAGGTTACTGGGAGAGATTCATTTTTGGCGATGAGGGGCACGATCCGCCGACAATGTGCTGTGCTGGCTCAGGTATATAGATGATATTCTATTTTTGTGGGGGGATGGCGCAGCAGCTCGAGACATTTCTGAGTCAGCTGAACGATAATCCGTTCAACATTTGTTTGATTTATAAATATGACATTGGTCATATTGATTTCCTGGACATCACTTTGGAGATTGATGGCACACACCGCATCCAGACTGATGTCTTCAGGAAACCAACCGCGGTGAATGGATTGCTTCATGCTGACTCGGCGCACAATCCAGCAACCGTGAGGGACGTCCCGGTCGGACAATTTCTGAGGCTGAGGTGGATCTGCTCCACTGAGGATAAATTTCAAGCGCAATCCATGGCTCTTAAAGCACGTTTTGAAGCATGTGGCTATAGTCACAGAAGTGTCAAGTATGGCTATGACAGGGCCAGGAGGACACAATGTAGGGATCTCCTGTATCCTACAGTGGATAAAACCAGGAGCGGGCTGAGGGATGAGAAAATTAGATTTATAACAACATACAATCACGAATGGGCTAATATAAGAGAAATTCTTACCAAACATTGGTTGGTCCTTTCCACAGAGCCATCCTTTGGTCCTGCCCTGGGTGACTTCCCCTCCATGATGGCCAGAAGGTCTCCAAACTTGAATAAAATACTCATTCGGAGTCATTACATCCCCCCTGCGAGTAATCCCTTTGGTACTAGGGGTCCCCTCTTGGGATGTTTCCAATGTGGCCACTGCGTGGCCTGCGCTAACATTCTATGGACCTCGTCCTTTTCATCATCTGATGGGTCTAGGACATTTTCTATCAGATACCATATTTCGTGCGCCACGACAAACGTCATCTACTATGCCACGTGTGGGTGCTCGCTAATCTATATCGGTTTAACATCTAGGGAGCTCCGATTCCGCACTAGAGAGCATGTGTGTGATATCCAGGCAGCAAGGACCGCCTTCGATGCCTCTGGCCTGAAGACGATCCCCCATCACTTTAAACTATTTCACAACTGTGACGCGGGTTCACTTCGGGTCAGGGGCATCAATTGTGTGCATTTAGGCGCACAAGGGGGTAACTATAAAAAAATACTGGCACAACATGAGGCCACCTGGATTGTATGGCTTAACACTGTTGTGCCTAAAGGTTTGAACGAAGCTCTTAGTTTCTCCTCATTTCTGTAATTATCTGAGTCATTCATTGATTTATTTATTTATATTTATATATATTTGCCAAATTACATTTCAGCGAGTTTATTTTGTTATATGTTGACTTTCTCACTCCCTTGTTATCTCATCCAGTTCCCCTCTATGAAAGCAGGTTTTCATCCTGGTTTCCATTATTATTATTTTTATGTTCACATTCTGTTATGTTTTTTTCACATAAACTTTTTTCTTTTATATTTTTTTAGTTTATTTCGCCTTGAAATGCCGTTTTGGACGTACTTCATTTTTTCATCTATGGACGATTGGGTTTATGTACCGCTATACTGGACTTGACATGATTATCAATCATGGACCCAGAAGACTGAAGCCTCACGACCACTCGGAATGATATATTTATACAGTATTGATTACGGGAGTTTTGTTATGAGGCTCCATTATAAATCTTTGCATGGTTCAATCTGGGGTGGGTTTGCTTCGTGTATATGGGTCATTTTGATTGATGTGTGTCTTTTCCTATGGTCGTTTGTATTTTCCGGCATAGTATGGTCTTTGAATTAATCTACTTCTTCTCCCCTCTTGTCCCTTTATCTGGTCACTTTATATCATGTTTCAGTTTGGTGGGTGTCACATCCAGACTTACATCTTACCCACGGCTGTGCGCATGCACCTGTTCGGTCCGTGCTTTCCTGTATCGGTGCGGTATCTCCACTGCCTCCCTCACGTGACCGGGGGTTTCCCCTCCCTGCTTCCTTGAATGGATGCTTGATGCCGGTCTCTGATGCAGGACCTGCGGATCGACCGGCGCATGCGCCGCTTTTTGCCGGGTTTCCATTGGCTTGCATACACCATGTGACTGTTCACATGTACCTCCACCAATCGTTTTTGAAGGTCCTTTTTGGCACTTTATTGCACTTCCCCTTGAGAAAGCACCTACACCAGAAGCGAAACGCGCGTCGGGGGTTTCCTTTGGCCACGGTTCCAGCCCAGTGTGTGTTTCTGCCCATCCTTCAAGTGGTAAGCACTGCTCAATGTTTTTTAACACCCTATTTAGGACCGTTGACTGTTTGCAGCAGCTGCCACTATGAACTGCTTTGCATTAGCAGCTTCACGTTTTCTGATTTGCTTATAGATAGGGCTTTTTGCACACCTGGGGATACCTGTCTTTTTTTAATTATAAGTTTAAGAGTAGGGGTGCATTATGGGTTGCAGCCTCACCAATCACACATTGAAAATCTTGTGAATGACATCAAATACTACTTCTCAAATACAAATGAGTTGATCTGCTCACCACAGCCATTGGAGAACCAAGTAAATGGGCATTTTCATTATTCATGTTTAACAGCTTCAAAAGTGTGGGATCTTCATAACCAAATCGCCTACTCAGTAAGATGTAGACGATTATATTAGATACAGCAGCATTTATATTCAGGATGTTATCAAATGGTTCACCTGGAAAAACAGTGAAAAAAAACAAGAGTTATAATTGCTAAAATCCCCAAAAAATCAAAAACACATATGTAAAACAGAACACAGCAAGTGTGAACAGGTGCAAACTGCCATGACTGCACAACATGCAAACAAAAGAATACAGCTGCCTTTGTAAGCGCTAAGATGTATGCAAACATCAAATATGTGACATATTTAGATCACAATAAGATGTGCCTTTTTTGATGGATCCCTAAACCTAATATTTATCAATCATGCCTCTCACGTGCTAAAAGCTACAAATATAAAGGGAAAGTAGGAATCACTGACTAATTAAACTCTTCACCCTCAAAGGTGGTTTGCACGTTAATGACCAGGACAATTTTTACAATTCTGACCACTGTCCATTTATGTGGTTATAACTCTGGAACGCTTCAACTGATCCCACTGATTCTGAGAATGTTTTTTTCGTGACATATTGTACTTTATGATAGTGGTAACATTTCTATGAGATGACTTGCATATATTTATTTAAAAAAAAACAGACATTTGCTTAAAATTTTGCAAATTTTGCAAATTTCCAACTTTGAATTTGTATGCCCTTAAATCACAGAGATTTGTCATACAAAATAGTTAATAAGTAACATTTCCACTTTACAACATCACAATTTTGGAACCAAATTTTTTTCTGTTAGGAAATCACAAGGGTTAAAAGTTGACCAGTGATTTTTGATTTTTCCAACAAAATTTGTGACGCCATTTTTTAGGGACCACATCACATTTGAAGTCACTTTGTAGGGTCTATAGAAAGAAAATACCCAAAACTGACACCATTCTAAAAACTGCACCCCTCAAGGTGCTCAAAACCACATTCATGAAGTTTATCAATCCTTCATATGCTTTACAGGAATTTTTGGAATGTGGAAAAAAAAAAAAAAGAACTTAACTTTTTTTCCCCAAAAATTTACTTTTGATCCAGATTTTTCTATTTTAACAAGGGTAACAGGAAAAAATGGACCCCAGCATTTGTTATGTAATTTCTCCCGATCATGCTGTATATGAGGGAGAAAATCACTGTTTGGGCACATGGCGGAGCTCAGAAGGGAAGGCGCAACAATTAACTTTTTTGAATGTAAAATTTCCTGGAACAATTGGCGGATGCCATGTCAAGTTTGGAGAGCTTCTGATATGACTAAGTAGTGAAAATCCCACACAAGTGACACCATTTTGGAAACTAGACCCCTCAAGGAACTGATCTAGATGTGTGGTGAGCACATTGAACCCTTGGGTGCTTCACAGAAGTTTATAACATTGAGCCATAAAACTAAAGAAAATCTAATTTTACCTACAAATATGTTTTTAGCACAAAATGTTAACTTTTCATAAGGGTAACAGAAGAAATTGCATCATACTTTTTGTTGTTTAAGCCATAAGAAAAATTGGAGCAAAGTCCAAAAAGTAATCAAAATATACATTTATTGAAAATATTACTCAACTTGTAAACAGACTAGGATATGGTAATAAAAACAAGGACAGTAGTATCCTGACAGAAGATGTTACTATTTAGCATGGGTAAAGAGCTCAAGTGCAGCAGGTAAGAGACCAACAGGTCCGAGGTAAGTAGTAAGGAAGAAAGTATCCAAATGGCTATAGTAACCTGCGCGCTATGCCATTATATAGGATGGGGTCCCATGCTTAAATCATTGCTTACCCATGGTGTTAATATGTCAGGATCAGTGCCCACGCCACCACCGACACGCGTTTCGCCTCTTTCTCAAGGTGCGGTGGTGTGCAGTGTGCCAAACCGCCGTTAAATACCCTCACCTTCATGTGTTCATCATGATGGCGCATGTATCCAGATCTGTGCGCCGGTGATTGCATCACTTCCGGCGCAGCGCGTCAGTGTCACGGGTCAAGTGAGCATCGCGATGACGTCACTGACCCGCTTACGTCAGCACCTGGCGCCTTCCATGATGCTCCGGATATTACAGACCACAGACATGCGTACCTGAACGCAGGAGTGGTAAACGAAGGGGGAGAATCTACCAGACTAACTAGATTTAAATATTACAATAAAACAATATGCAAATAACCAAATTATATATATATATTAATTTTTTATTTTGATTACTTTTTGGACTTTGCACCAATTTTTCTTATGGTTTATATTATGCTTAGGAGTGTCCTATAGGTGCACCTTTGAGATACCCACGTGGGTTTTGGTCTCTGTGGCACCACATTATTTATGTTGCCCTGTATGGTTTATGTTTATATACATTTTGTTGTGCAATTTTTCCCGAGTTAGCCGATACCCAAAATGAGGGAGAAAACTACTGTTTAGTTGCATGGCAGGGAATGGAAGTGAAGGTGCGTCATTTGACTTTTTGAAAGTAAAATTTCCTGGAATCATTAGCAGACGTCATGTCCCATTTGGAGAGCCCTTGATGTGCCTAAACAGTGGAAACCCACCAAAGGTGACCCCATTTTGAAAACTAGACATATCAAGGAATATATTTAGATGTGTGGTGAGCACCTTGAACCCCCAGGTGCGTCAAAGAAGTTTATAACGTTGAGCAGTGAAAATAATAAAATCACATTTTCCTCACAAAAATGTTATTTTAGCCCAGAGGGGTAGCTAGTGGTTTAGCTCAGAGGATCAAAACATCTGAGTGGGCCCCTAGCCAGGTAACCCTGATTACAACTATAGTGGCACACCCTAATTTTCGGCATAGGGGAACCTCTGCTGATGACCATGGTATTACGGAAAATAAATCTCTATAAAAAAAGCACTGTTATTACCGCCATATGGTACTAGATACCACTACTGCAGAACATATACTGTAGATGACGACAATACGGTCAAGCTCAAACTGGCCCATAAGGGAACCGGGGAATCCTCCGGTGGGCCTCTGTGTAGATATGGGCTTCCAACCCCACTGTATGGGCAGTACTTGGCATAATTCACTTGATTTACTGTGTACAGAAAAAAAACAGTATACCTACAGCTGCCCTATACATAGCAGGGTGGCTTCACAGCTCTCCTATGCACAGTATGAGTGGCCCACAGCTGCCCTATACACAGTATGATGGGCTCACTGCTCCCTGAAATACAATATAATGACCCCCACAGTAACACCCACACTATATAATGGCCTCCACACTGTCTAATGGCTCCCACAGTAGCCCCAATACTAAATAATGGCATTCACACTTTATATTAACCTCTATAGTAGTCTCCACATTGTATGAAGACCCATAAACTGTAAAATGGCGCTCATATTATGTCTGACCCTGTATAATGGCCCTAGAGTAGTCCCCACATTTTTAGAAACTTGATTCCAGCTCACCCAGTTGCTCCATGTTCATCCACCTGGGGCCCAGACTCCGGCCTCGCCCTGGCCTTACATCAAGGAAAATAGAAAAAAATTGGAGTCCGGCTCAACAGGACTGGATTTTCCTTTTCTTTTTATTTTTCAAAAGAAATTATAGTGCATACAAAAGAAACATGTACATGGTCGACATGACCCAGTTGATGCGTTTCGACTGCACTAGGCAGTCTTACTCATGACTCATGAATAAGAATGCCTGGTGTAGTCAAAACGCGTCAACTGGTTCATGTCAACCATGTACATTTTTATTTTGTATGCACTATAATTTCTTTTGAAAAAGAAAAAGGAAAGGAAAATCCAGTCCTGTTGAGCTGGACTCCAATTTTTTTTTATTTCCCCACATTTTATCGTGGTTCCCACCCTGCAGGAGGGCCAATCACAGTAGTCCCCATATTAGCCCCAAGCTGTATAATGGCCCCTGCATTAGCTCCCAAACTGTATAATGGCCTCAACTTTAGTTTTCACAATTCAACATTAGCTCCCACGCTGTATAGTGGCCTTCACACTATATGAGGGCCCCCTGAAATTGCATTCACATTGGATTATTTTGATTGTGAATATAATGTAATTCTTTATAATTTAATAAACAAGGAGAGGGGGCACCACAATTTTAAAGAGGGATCCAACCTGGTCTAAATGTATTATGTCGATATACAAAAAAGAGAGAAAAGAAATAGACCATAAAAGGGGATCACCTCAGACATGGATCAAGTGAAAAATATATAATTTTTATTCCATACAGATATGCAAAAAATGGACACAGAGAAACCACAGAACACAAACATTAAAAACATTTAAAATCGGTCATCCAAGTGACCTACAAACATGTTACTTAGGCCTATAATAGGGCCAAACCCCTGAATATCAACTCCCCAGTATATACAATATCACATATACCGCTCACACACAAATGTGCTGTGTCCTGGCTGAGTTGCCAAGGGCGTGTAGCAACACCCCACTTAAGTTCGACCTTGTCGGGGCCATATTGTTATGGAAATGCAGACACTAATCCAGTCTGCATTACCGTTCAGATACAAAAATACACAAATACAAGCGCTCACAGGCACACCATATTTTGAGCACACAAGTCCGCTGAATACTTCACATAAATATGTGTCCTCACTAAAGTATTAGGACTACAGGCTGTAGTCCTACAGCATTTCCATAACAATCCGGCCCCGACAAGGTCGAACTTAAGTGGGGTGTTGCTGCACGCCCATGGCAACTCAGCCAGGACACAGCACATTTGTGTGCGAGCGGTAATGCAGGCGAGATAGGCGTCTGTGTTTCTATAACAACCCGGCTTTAGCTATGATGTCATTAAGTGGGCGGTGTGTTGCTAAACGCCCATAGCAACCTGGCCAGGACGCAGCGCAGGAGGGACGCCCTCATGCGCATGCGCTGTCAGTATTCACCAGACTGTTGTGAATTCTGTGGCTGAATTCACTCCTGTGGTCACAAGTGGTACTGCAGCTTCTGAGCTTCCTCCCTCAGGTGTTCTGGTGAGCTCATTAACTGCTTCGTTACTTAACTCCGCCTGATGCTGCTATCCTTGCTCCTTGTCAATGTTCCAGTGTTGGTTCTGAGCTTCTCCTGATTGTTCCTGTGACCTGCTGCTCTGTATAGCTAAGTGCTTTTTTGTTATTTTGTTGCTTTTTTTCTCTGCTCTGTGTTCATTTTTTTTTTCTTCCCCTAGACATTTGGGTGTTTCAGGACACAGGTGTGGACATGGATATTCAGGGTCTGTGCTCTTCAATGGATAATCTCGTTATAAATGTACAAAAGATTCAAGATACTATTGATCGGAAATCTATGTTAGAACCAAGAATTCCTATTCCTGATTTGTTTTTTGGAGATAGAACTAAGTTTCTAAGTTTCAAAAATAATTGTAAGCTATTTCTGGCCTTGAAACCTCATTCTTCTGGTAATCCTATTCAACAGGTTTTGATTATTATTTCTTTTTTGCGCGGCGACCCTCAAGACTGGGCATTTTCTCTTGCGCCAGGAGACCCTGCATTGAGTAGTGTCGATGCGTTTTTCCTGGCGCTCAGATTACTATACGATGAGCCTAATTCAGTGGATCAGGCTGAGAAAAATTTGCTGGCTTTGTGCCAGGGTCAGGATGATATAGAAGTATATTGTCAGAAATTTAGGAAATGGTCAGTACTCACTCAGTGGAATGAATCTGCGCTGGCAGCTTTGTTCAGAAAGGGTCTCTCTGAGGCTCTTAAGGATGTCATGGTGGGATTTCCTATGCCTGCTGGTTTGAATGAGTCTTTGTCTTTGGCCATTCAGATCGGTCGACGCTTGCGCGAGCGTAAATCTGTGCACCATTTGGCGGTATTGCCTGAGGTTAAACCTGAGCCTATGCAGTGCGATAGGACTATGACCAGAGTTGAACGGCAGGAATACAGACGTCTGAATGGGCTGTGTTTCTACTGTGGTGATTCCACTCATGCTATTTCTGATTGTCCTAAGCGCACTAAGTGGTCCGCTAGGTCTGCCGTCATTGGTACTGTACAGTCCAAATTCCTGCTGTCCATTACCTTGATATGCTCTTTGTCGTCGTTTTCTGTCATGGCGTTTGTGGATTCAGGCGCTGCCCTGAATCTGATGGATTTGGATTATGCTAAACGTTGTGGGTTTTTCTTGGAGCCTTTGCGGTGTCCTATTCCATTGAGAGGAATTGATGCTACACCTTTGGCCAAGAATAAACCTCAGTACTGGGCCCAGCTGACCATGTGCATGGCTCCTGCACATCAGGAAGTTATTCGCTTTCTGGTGTTGCATAATCTGCATGATGTGGTCGTGTTGGGGTTGCCATGGCAACAAACCCATAATCCAGTATTGGATTGGAATTCCATGTCGGTATCCAGCTGGGGTTGTCAGGGGGTACATGGTGATGTTCCATTTTTGTCGATTTCGTCATCCACCCCTTCTGAGGTCCCAGAGTTCTTGTCTGATTATCAGGATGTATTTGAAGAGCCCAAGTCCGATGCCCTACCTCCGCATAGGGATTGTGATTGTGCTATCAATTTGATTCCTGGTAGTAAATTCCCTAAAGGTCGATTATTTAATTTACCCGTGCCCGAACACGCCGCTATGCGCAGTTATGTGAAGGAATCCCTGGAGAAGGGACATATTCAACCATCGTCATCACCACTGGGAGCAGGGTTCTTCTTTGTAGCCAAGAAGGATGGTTCGCTGAGACCATGTATTGATTACCGCCTTCTTAATAAGATCACTGTTAAATTTCAGTATCCCTTGCCATTGTTATCTGACTTGTTTGCTCGGATTAAGGGGGCTAGTTGGTTCACTAAGATAGATCTTCGTGGTGCGTATAATCTGGTGAGAATCAGGCAAGGAGATGAATGGAAAACTGCATTCAATACGCCCGAGGGTCATTTTGAGTATCTAGTGATGCCGTTCGGACTTGCCAATGCTCCATCTGTGTTTCAGTCTTTTATGCATGACATCTTCCGTGAGTATCTGGATAAATTCCTGATTGTTTACTTGGATGACATTTTGATCTTCTCAGATGATTGGGAGTCTCATGTGAAGCAGGTCAGAATGGTTTTTCAGGTCCTGCGTGCTAATTCTTTGTTTGTGAAGGGATCAAAGTGTCTCTTCGGTGTGCAGAAAGTTTCATTTTTGGGGTTCATCTTTACCCCTTCTACTATCGAGATGGATCCAGTTAAGGTCCAAGCCATCCAGGATTGGATTCAGCCGACATCTCTGAAAAGTCTGCAAAAGTTCCTGGGCTTTGCTAATTTTTATCGTCGCTTCATCTGTAATTTTTCTAGCATTGCCAAACCATTGACCGATTTGACCAAGAAGGGTGCTGATTTGGTTAATTGGTCTTCTGCTGCTGTGGAAGCTTTTCAGGAGTTGAAGCGTCATTTTTGCTCTGCCCCTGTGTTGTGTCAGCCAGATGTTTCTCTTCCGTTCCAGGTCGAGGTTGATGCTTCTGAGATTGGAGCAGGGGCGGTTTTGTCACAGAGAGGTTCTGATTGCTCAGTGATGAAACCATGTGCTTTCTTTTCCAGGAAGTTTTCGCCCGCTGAGCGTAATTATGATGTGGGCAACCGAGAGTTGCTGGCCATGAAGTGGGCATTCGAGGAGTGGCGCCATTGGCTTGAAGGAGCTAAGCATCGCGTGGTGGTATTGACTGATCATAAGAACTTGACTTATCTCGAGTCTGCCAAGCGCTTGAATCCTAGACAGGCCCGTTGGTTGTTATTTTTTGCCCGCTTCGACTTTGTGATTTCGTACCTTCCGGGCTCTAAAAATGTGAAGGCGGATGCTCTGTCTAGGAGTTTTGTGCCCGACTCTCCGGGTTTATCTGAGCCAGCGGGTATCCTCAAGGAAGGAGTCATTGTGTCTGCCATCTCCCCTGATTTGCGGCGGGTGCTGCAAAAATTTCAGGCGAATAAACCTGATCGTTGTCCAGCGGAGAAACTGTTCGTCCCTGATAGGTGGACTAATAAACTTATCTCTGAACTTCATTGTTCGGTGTTGGCTGGTCATCCTGGAATCTTTGGTACCAGAGAGTTAGTGGCTAGATCCTTCTGGTGGCCATCTCTGTCACGGGATGTACGTACTTTTGTGCAGTCCTGTGGGATTTGTGCTAGGGCTAAGCCCTGCTGTTCTCGTGCCAGTGGGTTGCTTTTGCCCTTGCCGGTCCCAAAGAGGTCTTGGACACATATTTCGATGGATTTCATTTCTGACCTTCCCGTTTCTCAAAAGATGTCAGTCATTTGGGTGGTCTGTGATCGCTTTTCTAAAATGGTCCATCTGGTGCCCTTGGCTAAATTGCCTTCCTCCTCTGATTTGGTACCTTTTTTCTTTCAGCATGTGGTTCGGTTGCATGGCATTCCTGAGAATATTGTTTCTGACAGAGGTTCCCAGTTTGTTTCAAGGTTTTGGCGAGCCTTTTGTGGTAGGATGGGCATTGACCTATCCTTTTCCTCGGCTTTCCATCCTCAGACTAATGGCTAGACCGAACGAACCAATCAGACCTTGGAAACATATCTGAGATGTTTTGTTTCTGCTGACCAGGATGATTGGGTGTCCTTTTTGCCGTTGGCTGAGTTCGCCCTTAATAATCGGGCCAGCTCGGCTACCTTGGTTTCTCCATTTTTTTGCAATTCTGGGTTCCATCCTCGTTTCTCTTCAGGACAGGTTGAGTCTTCGGACTGTCCTGGTGTGGATTCTGTGGTGGACAGGTTGCAGCAGATCTGGACTCAGGTAGTGGACAATTTGACCTTGTCCCAGGAGAAGGCTCAACTTTTCGCTAATCGCAGACGCCGTGTGGGTCCCCGACTTTGTGTTGGGGATCTGGTTTGGTTATCTTCTCGTCATATTCCTATGAAGGTTTCCTCTCCTAAATTTAAACCTCGTTTTATTGGTCCGTATAGGATTTCTGAGGTTCTCAATTCTGTGTCTTTTCGTTTGACCCTCCCAGACTCCTTTTCCATACATAATGTATTCCATAGGTCGTTGTTGCGGAGATACGTGGCACCTATGGTTCCATCTGTTGAGCCTCCTGCCCCGGTTTTGGTGGAGGGGGAATTGGAGTATATTGTGGAGAAGATTTTGGATTCTCGTGTTTCTAGACGGAAACTCCAGTATCTGGTTAAATGGAAGGGTTATGCTCAGGAAGATAATTCCTGGGTTTTTGCCTCTGATGTTCATGCTCCCGATCTTGTTCGTGCCTTTCATGCGGCTCATCCTGGTCGGCCTGGGGGCTCTGGTGAGGGTTCGGTGACCCCTCCTCAAGGGGGGGGTACTGTTGTGAATTCTGTGGCTGAATTCACTCCTGTGGTCACAAGTGGTACTGCAGCTTCTGAGCTTCCTCCCTCAGGTGTTCTGGTGAGCTCGTTAACTGCTTCGTTACTTAACTCCGCCTGATGCTGCTATCCTTGCTCCTTGTCAATGTTCCAGTGTTGGTTCTGAGCTTCTCCTGATTGTTCCTGTGACCTGCTGCTCTGTATAGCTAAGTGCTTTTTTGCTATTTTGTTGCTTTTTTTCTGTCCAGCTTGTCTTTTGTTTTGCTGGAAGCTCTGAGACGCAAAGGGTGTACCGCCGTGCCGTTAGTTCGGCACGGTGGGTCTTTTTTGCCCCCTTTGCGTGGTTTTTGCTTTAGGGTTTTTTGTAGACTGCAAAGTTCGCTTTACTGTCCTCGCTCTGTCTAGAATATCGGGCCCCACTTTGCTGAATCTATTTCATCCCTACGTTTTGTCTTTTCATCTTACTCACAGTCATTATATGTGGGGGGCTGCCTTTTCCTTTGGGGTATTTCTCTGGGGCAAGTCAGGCCTATTTTTCTATCTTCAGGCTAGCTAGTTTCTTAGGCTGTGCCGAGTTGCATAGGTAGTTTTTAGGCGCAATCCACAGCCGCTTTTAGTTGTGTTTAGGATAGGATCAGGTGTGCAGTCTACAGAGTTTCCACGTCTCAGAGCTCGTTCTTTTGTTTTTGGGTATTTGTCAGCTCACGTCGTGGTTACTGTAAGGGGGCTTGTTATGCTAAAAGGCTGGGCTTATAAGACCCCGGCTGTAAGAACAGTAAGGCCCCGTATCTCCACGTCAGCCCCCAAAACACTTATTACATGTGATGTGGTGCAGAGCACTAAACATTGTAATAGTAAGTAAAATTTGAAGGTCCCTCCACCCTGTCCTCCCTCCACCACCTCTTCAGTGCCCACCCTGCCTCCATCCTCTCACATTCACCCCACAGTGACCTTTACTTGAATTTAATTAGCCTACATTCTGGCTGCCCTCAGATGGAGTTTGCAGGCAGGTAGTTCATGGATGGCACCTGCTATTTCTGATACAAGTGCTGCAGGTGAAGAGCATGTGATGAGGTCAGACATGGCCCAGGCAGTGTCTGAGGGTAACCCAGCGGTGAGCACTGGGAACAAGGGGAGCTGCAGCATACATGAAGGAGGGCACACAGGAGTGGAGCTGACTGCAGAGCCGGTCAGAAACTTATCAGGTGAGCTCCTGAACGCCCTCCCCTTAGTATAATCTTAGGGGGGGGCGCATGATAACACAGCCACCATGTTATTATTATATATATGGGTTTGTATGGACAGTTTTGGATCCCTTCAAAGGGTTAATTTATTGCCCTGGTAAGCTGTGTCACGCACGAGCAGGTTGTTGCTGGGCAAATATGTGTTTCTGCCAGATGTTCTTCCCGCATTTTTTTATGGACTTTGATTGGTGGAAGACCCTGAGCGGGGGGGGGATTTTTTCCTATATAACAGCTGTTTTGGGTGCGCTCAGCGCAGTTACCTCAAGCAACTTTTGAAGATAAGAAGATCAGAAGAGAACAGCGGATGGAGGAGCTGATACAGCAGCTGCTCCAAAGGGCGGAGGATGAGGGCGGAGTAGAGTGTCTGCGGAGCTGTTTAGCGAGTAATCCTGCTATAAAACCTACCTCCGCTCCGGAGGCTTTATCAGCTCCAGCGCCGCAATCTCCGTTTTGTCCTTCAGTCCCGTGTGAGCCGCTACCCCCGCCGCCTCCTTGCCGCAGGTCAACCAGGTGTCGCCGACCCAGGAACTCTTATTCGCCGCCGCCATCATCGAGAGCTCCCGACCGGACGCCGGAGCCACGTAGCGGAAATAGAAGGTCCGCTCACCGGAAGTCCCGCAGCCCATCGCGGGAGCTCGGGGAAGCTCGTCGCATCCAGCCGGCGCCATCGATACCTCCTGCCAGAACCTCCGCTAGGTGTCGCTCTCCATTTCCTGAGGCACCGGTTGCCGATCATCCTGCGCGAGGCCCATCTAGCCACCGCGGCCATAAAAGAGCTGCTGTGGCCCAGGGAGCTCCAGCGACGTCCTGCCGGCAGTTTAGGAGTTCGCGTCCAAGGGAGGTGAGCGCAGCTGCCGCCGCAGCAGCATCTTGGAGATCGGGGTCACCGGCCTCTGAATATGAAGACGACTGCAGCCCGCCTTCACGTCACCAGTCACCAGCTCATGGGGTCTCGAATGTCGAAGTCTCCATGGAGCATGATATCATCCAGCAAGAAAAGGGTGAGGTTATAACTGTCCCCCCGTTTGTCTCTTCCTCGAACCTTAAGACAGTTGTCAGAGATGTCATATTAGAATGTTTTTCTAGCAGTTCGCTCACTTCAATGCCTAATCTTGCTTCTGGCAACGATCCTGCCTCAGGGAGCGTTGTTATGAAGCCTGGTTTACCTGAGGTGCTGCTGAAGGAGTCATTGACATGCGATGTATCCCCTTTGGGATTTCATCTGAGTCCCTCCGTCAAAGAACAAATCAGGAAAAAGGATTATGTTGACATTTTCTCCTTGTTACCTTCTGTTAAGGAACAGCAGCATAGATTTGACAAAAAGGAGGAGTCTGAGGAAAGGAAAAAGGTCGCTAATAGTAAATCATTTAACAATTGGCTCCAAGCATTTGCGATCTATGCTGCTGTCTTAGGGGAGAAACATCCCAACGTTTGTTCGGGCCTTTTCCAACACCTAGATGCAATTTTGGAAGCCTATAGAAATTTTGGAGGGATGGCATGGCTTCAGTACGATGAATCTTTTAGGCAGAAATTAGCTATGTATCCCAATTTAGCTTGGGGAAAGAAAGATATTGGCTTGTGGATAAATTTAATGTTGCCTCAGAGATTCACAACATCTCGGCAGAATGTGAATGCCCCTCTCAAGAAAGGTTTCTGCTTTGCTTTTAATGAGGGTAATTGTAAGTGGGCTCTTAATTGCCGCCTTCGGCATGAATGTTCCTTTTGTGGGGGCAGTCACCCAATGTCGAAATGTTACAGGAAACAATTTCAGTCTGGACAACAGGGGGCTATTAAAGAGCCAATGGCAAAAAGCACAGACTCCAGTGAAGCTCCAAAACATGGTCCCATGATTAGGGGTTTTTCCAAATCAGGAGATTAGTTCTCTATTATTTCAGGGGTTTAGTGATGGATTTTTTGTTCCTCAATTTAAAGGTGAGGGGTGTCAATTGGTTCGTAATTTGCCCTCTGCAGCGGAATATCCTTTGATTGTCAAAGAGAAACTTTTAAAAGAACTTGAGTTGGGTAGATTGGCTGGGCCATTTGATTCCCCTCCATTTAGAAACTTTAGGATCTCCCCTATTGGGGTGGTGCCTAAGAAAGAGTTGGGCTCATTTCGGTTAATACACCATTTGTCTTATCCGAAGGGAGCTTCCCTGAACGATGAAGTCAGCACAGATGTATGCTCAGTAAAATATTATTCTTTTGATGAGGCCATTGAAATCCTTCAGAGGTTCGGTAGAAACACTCTTATGTCAAAATCTGACATAAAGTCCGCTTTCAGACTGTTACCGGTTAATCCCCTAGGTTTTAATTCTCTCGGTTTAGTTTTTGATAATAAATTCTTTTTTGACAAATGCCTCCCTATGGGGTTTTCATTGTCATGTTTTTATTTTGAATCATTTTCCTCATTTTTGCATTGGGTTGTCGAATTTTCCGTTGCTAGAGGGGGAGTTTTACATTATTTAGATGACTTTTTATTCATTGGCCCTTTAGGATCAGACGCGTGTTCTTCTCTCCTATCTACTTTTTTGAAAATTTGCGATTATTTTGGGGTTCCGATCTCAGAGGAGAAAACAGTTTATCCCTGTTCTTCTCTAGAATTCCTCGGTATTCGCATTGACTCTGTCACAATGACGTGCTCTTTACCGGACGATAAAATTGCTTGGCTGCGTTCTTTAATTCATAGTTTTTTGACTAGGGATAAGGTTACTCTTAAAGAGCTTCAGTCGTTGTTAGGAATGTTGAATTTTGCCCTAAAAGTAATTCCTATGGGCCGGGTTTTCTCTAAGCGACTTTATGATCTTACAGCTGGTCACTCCTCTCCTCACGCTCATCTGCGTCTCAGCAAGGATATGAAGGATGATTTACAAATTTGGTGGCAGTTTCTTTTAGAATTTAATGGTAAGAACCTTTGGCAATCTCCCTTTGTATCCTCTGAGGAGCTGAGCTTATCGTATTTCACTAGCGAAACCCTCGGTATGGCTTTGTCATTTTCTTCCAATTGGGCTTTCAAGTCTTGGCCTCAATTTTGGATTGAAATTAATATTACTAAGAATTTAGCATTTTTAGATCTTTTCTCCATTTTTCTAGCTGTCAATTTTTGGGGCGTGCACTTAGCCAACAAGCGCATTCTTTTCCGGTCAGATAAGCAAGGCCTTGTTTTCATGTTAAATACTCTCTCGTCTAAGAACCATTTCTGTGCAATAATTCTAAGGCAACTGATTCTTCTTTGTCTGAAATATAACATTTGGCTCAAGGCTGTTTTTTCTTTAAATGTCAAGAATGATGATGCACGACTTATTTGTCACCGCCAGGTGTTTCAGTCCTTGGACCGATTGGCAGAATTAAACGAAGGAAGATCAATTTGTCCTATTCAGATATGGGAACTAATCCGAGTGTGATTCATTCGTTTGTGGAGAATTCTTTGGCACATAAAACATGGGCTGATTACTCGGCCGCATGGAATATGTGGGTCAGATTCTGTCATGTTAATAATCATTCTTATCAGGATGTGAATCCAGCGGTTGCCATATGTTTTGCTGAGCATTTAGTTAGAAACGGCCTATCCTTCTCAGCTCTCTCAAAAAGTCTTGCGGGCATTTCATTCTTTCTAAAAATCTTGGGTAGAAAAGGTTTATCAGAAATTTTTGTGGTGAAGCAATTTTTAAAAGGTTTTCGGAAAGCTACCTTTTTACCTGACAAGCGTCGTCCTATTTCGGTGCCTTTACTAAAGGACATTTGCCTTTCTCTTACCTCAGTTTGTAATGACCTTTTTGAGGCGTCTCTGTTTTCCGCTGCATTTTCGTTCGTTTTTGCAGCTTTGAGAGTGAGTGAAATCGTTTCTTCCAAAAAAGCTGCCCCGGCGGGTTTGTTTATAGAGGATGTTTCGTGTGTCGGGAATCATCTGATCCTTTTTATCAGGAAATCCTAAAACTGATCAATTGGGCAGAGGTTCATCGATAAAACTTAATGCCATTTCTGACTCGGTCATCTGTCCTCTTGCCAATGCTAAGAGGTGGTTGTCTGTTCGTCCTAGTTCCAGCGGCCCGTTCTTTTTACATAGGAATTTAGAGCCAGCGACGGTTTTTCAATTTAATTTCATTCTCAAGAAAGCATTACAGTATTTGGGTTTGGGAAACCTTAAAATCTCATCCCATTCGTTTCGGATTGGGGCAGCTACTGAAGCTTCTAGAATTGGTCTTAGTGAATCCCGCATAAAGAAAATTGGTAGATGGGAGTCGAACCGCTTTAAATTATACATTCGTCCTGAATTATTTGATTAATCTGTTATTCATCTTTTAGGTATTTTCACTATTTGGATCGTTGGACATTCCTTTGTGTATTGGGCTGAGAAGAGGGCATCAGTACGATGCTATACAGAGAATTTGTCCTTTGATAATTCCCTCATCCAGATTTTTTGGCATAGCAAGAGAGGGATGTTATAGCGGAACCTGATTTTTGAGTTTCGTAAGTTAGCTGAGAAGAGGCCTTATCCGAATTTAGTAATTATCCATCTAGGTGGTAACGATCTGGGTAAATTAAAAAACTCTCGACCTCCTTTCTTGTATTAAAAGGGATTTGTGTTTGTTGAAAACAGAGTTTGTTAACCCCTTAGTGACAGAGCCAATTTGGTACTTAATGACCAGGCCAATTTTTACAATTCTGACCACTGTCACTTTATGAGGTTATAACTCTGGAACGCTTCAACGGATCCCGCTGATTCTGAGATTGTTTTTTCGTGACATATTGCACTTCATGTTAGTGGTAACATTTCTTCGATATTACTTGCGTTTATTTATTAAAAAAACGGAAATATGGCGAAAATTTTGAAAATTTTGCAATTTTCAAACTTTGAATTTTTATGCCCTTACATCAGAGAGATATGTCACACAAAATGGTCAATAAATAACATTTCCCATATGTCTACTTTACATCAGCACAATTTTGGAAAAAAAAAAAAAAAATATTAGGGAGTTATAAGGGTTAAAATTTGACCAGCAATTTCTTATTTTTACAGCAAAATTTACAAAACCATTTTTTTTAGGGACCACCTCACATTTGAAGTCAGTTTGAGGGGTCTATGTAGCAGAAAATGCCCAAAATTGACACCATTCTAAAAACTGCACCCCTCAAGGTGCGCAAAACCACATTCAAGAAGTTTATTAACCCTTCAGTTGCTGCACAGGAACTAAAGCAATGTGGAAGGAAAAAATGAACATTTTACTTTTTTTCACAAATATTTTACTTCAGAATCAATTTTTTTTATTTTCACATGTGTAAAAAAAGAAAATGAACCACATAATTTGTTGTGCAATTTGTCCGGAGAATGCCGATACCCCATATGTGGGGAGGGACCACTATTTGGGTGCACAGTAGAGCTCAGGAGGGAAGGAGCGCCATTTGGCTTTTTCAACATAGAATTCCCTGGAATTGAGATCGGACACCATGTCGCGTTTGGAGAGCCCCTGATGTGCCTAAACAGTAGAAACCCCCCACAAGTGACACCATTTTGGAAACTAAACCCCCTAAGGAACTTATCTAGGTGTGTGGTCAACACTTTGAACCCCCAAGTGCTTCACACAAGTTTATAACGTAGAGCCGAAAAAATTAAAAATCATTTTTTTTTCACAAAAATGATCTTTTCACCCCCAATTTTTTATTTTCCCAAGGGTAGCAAGACAAAATAGACCCCAAAAGTTGTTGTGTAATTTGTCCTGAGTATGTCGATACCCCGTATGTGGGGGTAAACCTCTGTTTGGGTGCACAGTAGAGCTCAGAAGGGAAGGAGCGCCATTTGACTTTTTCAACATAGAATTCTCTGGAATTGAGATCGGACACCATGTCGCGTTTGGAGAGCCCCTGATGTGCCTAAACAGTGGAAACCCCCCACAAGTGACACCATTTTGGAAACTAGACCCCCTAAGGAACTTATCTAGGTGTGTGGTCAACACTTTGAACCCCCAAGTGCTTCACACAAGTTTATAACGTAGAGCCGAAAAAATTAAAAATCATTTTTTTTTCACAAAAATGATCTTTTCACCCCCAATTTTTTATTTTCCCAAGGGTAGCAAGACAAAATAGACCCCAAAAGTTGTTGTGCAATTTGTCCTGAGTATGTCGATACCCCGTATGTGGGGGTAAACCTCTGTTTGGGTGCACAGTAGAGCTCAGAAGGGAAGGAGCGCCATTTGACTTTTTCAACATAGAATTCTCTGGAATTGAGATCGGACACCATGTCGCGTTTGGAGAGCCCCTGATGTGCCTAAACAGTGGAAACCCCCCACAAGTGACACCATTTTGGAAACTAGACCCCCTAAGGAACTTATCTAGGTGTGTGGTCAACACTTTGAACCCCCAAGTGCTTCACACAAGTTTATAACGTAGAGCCGAAAAAATTAAAAATCATTTTTTTTTCACAAAAATGATCTTTTCACCCCCAATTTTTTATTTTCCCAAGGGTAGCAAGACAAAATAGACCCCAAAAGTTGTTGTGCAATTTGTCCTGAGTATGTCGATACCCCGTATGTGGGGGTAAACCTCTGTTTGGGTGCACAGTAGAGCTCAGAAGGGAAGGAGCGCCATTTGACTTTTTCAACATAGAATTCTCTGGAATTGAGATAGGACACCATGTCGCGTTTGGAGAGCCCCTGATGTGCCTAAACAGTGGAAACCCCCCACAAGTGACACCATTTTGGAAACTAGACCCCCTAAGGAACTTATCTAGGTGTGTGGTTAACACTTTGAACCCCCAAGTGCTTCACACAAGTTTATAACGTAGAGCCGAAAAAATTAAAAATCATTTTTTTTTCACAAATATGATCTTTTCACCCCCAATTTTTTATTTTCCCAAGGGTAGCAAGACAAAATAGACCCCAAAAGTTGTTGTGCAATTTGTCCTGAGTATGTCGATACCCTGTATGTGGGGGTAAACCTCTGTTTGGGCGCACTGCGGAGCTTGGAAGGGAAGGCGCGCCGTTTGACTTTTTAATCTCTTAATTGTGAGAGCGGACGTCATTTTGGGTTTGTAGATGTGCCTAACAGCAGAAACCCCCACAACTGACCCCGTTTTGGAAACTACACCCCTCAAAGATTTTAATCAGGGGTATATTGAGCAATTTGAACCCACATGTATGACACAGAGTTTGATAACATTAGGTTGTCATATTGAAAAAATTCATTTTTTTCCACGAGAATCTTGTTTTAGACCTGAATGTCTCGATTTTTCAGAAATAACATCAAAAAGTGGACCCCACAATTCGTTACCCACTTTATTATGAGTGCAGCAATATCCCATATGTAGTAAAAAAATTCTGTTTGGACAAATGGCAGGGCTTGGACAGAAAGGGGCACAATGTGACAAATTTGGCTTTATTTGAAATTGAAGATCCAGGACCCATTCAAAGCTTCTAGAGACATTGAGCAAAAAAGAAAATCCTTCCAGGAATTATTACTCACAGAGGGAGGCATGCTCCTAAAACACAATGGCTGACTATAAAATTGGTCTTGCTAACAAAACAGTTGTCCCGCATTTGCGTATATTGTAGCAGGAAGAATAAACTGTACTGGAATGAAGGGCAAAATGTGTAGGAAAATGCAGCCAACTATGTGGCAAAGCGGAGTTTGTTCCAAAGATGAAAGAACACCATCAGGGCTAGAATGGCAGACACTTTCAGAGACTGGTCGTACAACGTCCTTTTAGCTCCATCAATCCCTATATGAGAGACGAATGTGCCAATAGACGTGGTACACCATAGCAAGCTCCCACCCGCCAAGGTCAGAACCGCTATATGCACAAAACAACCAGTTCTCTATAGAAAGTATTGTCTGGTACCAGAGGTTCGGCAAGAACCATAAAGTAAAGCCCATAGTGTATAAGTACGGAACTTCCTCATTTTTTAGAAATCCTACAATAAAATGATCATGCCCGTATCATCAACATAAATATAAGTAATATAAATGGAAGCCAAAGTTTTGTGTAGCAAGACAGTTATAAAAACAGTCAAAGTTAGATAAATGGTCAAAAATGTTTGAGTAATAAAGTCCTAGAATTCATTTTCAGATAATCTCACTTTGCAAGAACATTTGTGGGGTCCACACTCTAGAGCGTACAGACGTGGGTACGTGGATGAGAATTTGTTGGAATAGTAGTTTGGTATGGGATTGATCGAGTCGTAGAATTTTCAGATGACCTGACTTTGCAAGAACATTTGTGGGGTCCACACTCTAGAGCGTACAGACGTGGGTACGTGGATGAGAATTTGTTGGAATAGTAGTTTGGTATGGGATTGATCGAGTCGTAGAATTTTCAGATGACCTGACTTTGCAAGAACATTTGTGGGGTCCACACTCTAGAGCGTACAGACGTGGGTAAGTGGATGAGAATTTGTTGGAATAGTAGTTTGGTATGGGATTGATCGAGTCGTAGAATTTTCAGATGACCTGACTTTGCAAGAACATTTGTGGGGTCCACACTCTAGAGCGTACAGACGTGGGTACGTGGATGAGAATTTGTTGGAATAGTAGTTTGGTATGGGATTGATCGAGTCGTAGAATTTTCAGATGACCTGACTTTGCAAGAACATTTGTGGGGTCCACACTCTAGAGCGTACAGACGTGGGTACGTGGATGAGAATTTGTTGGAATAGTAGTTTGGTATGGGATTGATCGAGTCGTAGAATTTTCAGATGACCTGACTTTGCAAGAACATTTGTGGGGTCCACACTCTAGAGCGTACAGACGTGGGTACGTGGATGAGAATTTGTTGGAATAGTAGTTTGGTATGGGATTGATCAAATTCTGGAATTAATTGTGAAATGGGGTAAAATGGGATCTACTAATTAAAATATTTATCAATTGTTCCAAATTGTACTACTGGGGCCACTAAGCAGAAAATAAAAATGATTGAAAAAAAAAACAAACTAATAATTGTAGGTGGTGTGGTAGGTCTCAAAACAGGGGGAGATACAAAGGCCTGGTTGGGATGGGCATGTGGGGCAATAAAATCGGGAATCACTCCGCCTGCCATGCTTTCTGCAAACTCGGCACCTTTTTGAGGATACCTTTGGGTGGGAGTGACAGGGACAGGGTGAGGAAAATGGCGTTCTGACAGTCTCCGGGAATCCTCAGAGTCGAAGGCTTCCCCCGGTGCCATGGACTCAAATATGAGGCTCTCTACTACTTTTTCCTGAAAGTGCAGGAAAGTTAGTGGTCCTTGAGATTTTTTGTATAGGACAAAACTGTTGTAGGTGGCAGTCTGAATTAGATAGATTCCCACCTTTTTATACCACGCCCTGGTCTTCCTCTTGACCAGGTATGGTTGCAGAACCTGGTCTGACAGGTCTACGCCACCCATATGTCTATTATATTCTGTGACGCAGACAGGTTTTTCTTTGTCCCTGGTGGCACCCCTCTCTCTGACCGTCACAGTGGTGTCCGTATGCAGTGTGGAAAGCATATAGACGTCCTTCCTGTCTTTCCACTTCACTGCAAGTAGTTGGTCGCTTGCAAGTGAAAATGACGCCCCCCTCTCCAAACGTCTGGACACCAACTGTGACGGAAACCCCACTCTGTTTTTCCTCACTGTCCCACAGGCCCCTGTACTTGCAGCATGGAGGGATTTGTATAGGGGGATACTCGTGTAATAATTATCTGTGTACACGTGGTACCCTTGATTGAGAAAGGGCGTCATTAGCTCCCAGACAATTTTGCCTGGGATACCAATTGTCTGGGGGCAGTTTGGGGGGTTTATTTGGCGGTCCCTACCTTCGTAAATTAGGAAGGTGGACGTGTACCCTGATGAGCTCTCGCAAGCTTTATATAATTTTACGCCGTATTTGGCTCTCTTGGAGGGAATAAATTGGCGGAATGAAAGACGGCCCTTGTAGCTCATCAAGGACTCGTCGACTGCCATATTTTGCTCTGGGGTATAGGAATTTAGAAAGGAAGTTTTTAGGAGGGAAATTAGGGGTCTTAATTTATTTAGCCGATCGTAGTTGGGGTCAGTTCTTGGGAGAGCTTGGGCATTGTCACTGAAGTGGAGGAATCTCATCAGGGCTTCGTAACGGGCTCGGGACATGATGGCTGCAAATACAGGGGTGCAGTGGACAGCTTTTGTTGCCCAGTAAGAGCGGAGAGTGGGTTTTTTTACTATACCCATATTCAGGGTGAGGCCTAAGAATTTTTTAATTTCGGGGACATTTGTGGGGATCCAGGAACGGGAATGAAAGGCAGTGGGTTTTTGGGAAATATATTGCCGGGCATATAGGTTAGTTTGGTGGACGATTAATTGCAGGACTTCGGGGCTAATGAAAATTTCAAAAAAATCAATGGGGGTAAAATTGGCGACATCTACTTTTATTCCAGGGACTGCAGAAAAAGGGGGAATTTGAGGGGAAAATGAGGTGTCATTATACCACAGCGGTGGGGGGACTGCAGTACTTGGTCCTGCCTCTGAAGCTTCAGCAGTGACGACCGACTCCGCTACCACCGGGCTGGGGGATCCCGTGGAGGAAGAGTCGTCATCACTGTCTGAAAACTGCTCAACTTCAGGGGCAGAATCTGTATCGCTGCCGGAGCTGCCGGAGCAAAGCAGGCTGTAAGCTTGCTCCGCGCTAAAAGTTCTGCGAGCCATTTTATCTAATTCCTCCCCTAACCCTAACCCTAACCCTAACCCTAACCCTAACCCTACCCCTAACCCTAACCCTAACCCTAAAAAAATTATAATTTTTTTTTTCTCTTTTTTTTTTTTTTATAATCCTCTGCTGGTGATGCAGGGATTACGGAGAACGGGGGTGGGTAAATGGGAGGCAGATATTATGTTTTTTGTCACTGACAGAGCAGCACTTGAACTGTAGTCTCTCTCTCTTCTCTCCTAGAACAACTACAAGGAGAGAAGAGAAAGGTACAGCCCAAGTGCTGCCATGTTTATCAAATATTAGGGGTTTTGATCACTGTAATTGGACATATTACAGTAATCAAAACCCAGCAGCCAATGAGAAAATTCTCATAGGTTGCTGGGTCTCTGCTGGCAGATCATGGCAGGCGCACTGCGCATGCGCCCGCCATTTTCTTCCAGCAGAGAAGAAGAAGGGGGGCCAGGAGCAGTGGGCTGGGGACCGGGGACCACTACTGAGGACCGGGGACCACTACTGAGGACCGGGGACAGGAGCAGGCGGTATGGTGGGGGGCTCGGGGGCTCTATTTCTCTCCCCTCTGATGTGCGATCACATCAGAGGGGAGAGAAATGCAAAGCATTTTTTTTTTTTACAAACTATTTGCAGCGATCGCAATCCCGGGGGTCTGTAAAGACCCCTGGGATTGCGATCGCTCCAGGGGGTCTGCGATCGCTCCAGGGGGTCTGTAAAAACAGACCCCAATACACCGGGGGAAGCTAGGCTTTGGCGGGCGCATCTGCACATGCGCCCGCCATTTTGGAGCCCAGGCAGGAAGGAGGAGGGTCGGGGACCGGGGGGGCACCTTCTCCGGTACATAAGGTACCGTGGGGGGCTCGGGGGACCCTATTTCTCTCCCCTCTAATGTCCGATCACATTAGAGGGGAGAGAAACACAATACTAATCGCGTTTTTTTTTTTTTTTTGCGATCGCCGGTAAACGGTTAATTACCGGCGATCGCAAAAGCGGGGTCGGTGAAAACCGACCCGAATCATGTTCTCTGGGGTCTCGGCTACCCCCGGCAGCCGAGACCCCGGAGAAAATCGGCCTCTGGGGGGCGCTATGTACTTTTTCCACAGCGCCGTTAATTAACGGCGCTGTGGCTTAAGTACCCTTAGCGGCCGCCGTTAAAAGGCGTATCGGCGGTCGCTAAGGGGTTAAAACTACATTCGTTTTTTCAGAGATTGTTCCTAGGCTAGTATGGTTCCAAAGGAGTTCTTCGTTCCTCGAGCGTATTAGGAAACGGGTTAATAGGAATATGCAGAATTTTATGCCGTTAATTCATGGCTTTTCTTTCAGGCATGTTAACCTCGAAGACGGAGTCCCGGGATTGTATAGGTGGGACCTGATTCATCTGTCTGATATTGGCCTGGATATCTTCAATTTAGATCTCCAGGCCGTTGTTGAGAATTGGCTGGGGCATTTTGGGGGGGCCTCGCCTCTATGAGGCTTGGCGTTTGGGAATATCGCCCTGTTCTTGGGTGGATTTGGACTTTATATGGTGAAGTTTATTCTGTATATGGAATTTTTACAAAAGGATGTATTGGTTATTCTTATCAAATTAAATTCTTGTTTGGTTACTCAAAAAATAAACGCCACGGCCAATTCTATTCCAAAGTAAATTCTGTGTTTGTGTCTTATTTTATTGAAAAGGGTGGGGATTGTGTTACCATGAACGCCCTCCCCTTAGTATAATCTTAGGGGGGGCGCATGATAACACAGCCACCATGCTATTATTATATATATGGGTTTGTATGGACAGTTTTGGATCCCTTCAAAGGGTTAATTTATTGCCCTGGTAAGCTGTGTCACGCACGAGCAGGTTGTTGCTGGGCAAATATGTGTTTCTGCCAGATGTTCTTCCCGCATTTTTTTATGGACTTTGATTGGTGGAAGACCCTGAGCGGGGGGGGATTTTTTCCTATATAACAGCTGTTTTGGGTGCGCTCAGCGCAGTTACCTCAAGCAACTTTTGAAGATCCCACCCGCCCTTCCCCTTTTTTGTGTATTCCCTTAATCTTGTCGTGCGTTTATTTTTGTGGGAATATCGCCCTGTTCTTGGGTGGATTTGGACTTTATATGGTGAAGTTTATTCTGTATATGGAATTCTTACAAAAGGATGTATTGGTTATTCTTATCAAATTAAATTCTTGTTTGGTTACTCAAAAAATAAACGCCACGGCCAATTCTATTCCAAAGTAAATTCTGTGTTTGTGTCTTATTTTATTGAAAAGGGTGGGGATTGTGTTACCATGCCGCACAGTACTCTGAACTGAGGACTGCCAGTGTGCCACCCAGAGTGAAGAGTCTCAGGAACATAAGGGATCTGGCAATTTGCCGTGCTCTCCCTCAGTGCCTGATAACAGAAGCGGCCATGGGTGTGGTGGGCCCCTTCATGACACTGGGCCCGGGGCGATGGCCCCCTCTTCCCCCTGTAGCTGCGCTACTGTTTTAGCCCCAAATTTTGCATTTTCCTATGGGTAACAGGAGAAATTGCACCATGCAATTTGCTGTGCGATTTCTCCTGAGCGCGCCAAAATGCCATATGTGGGGGAATACTACTTTCGAAGCACACTGCATAGCTCAGAAGAGAAGAGGCGCCATATTGTACCTCAGATTTTGCTGGAATGGTTTGAGGATGCCATGGCACATTGGCAGAGCCACTGAGGTGCCAGAGGAACAGAAACCTCCAATATGTTTGCAGACTCCATATACAGAGCCCCTAATTGCTAGAAGAACAGAATCCCCCCTCAAGTGACCCCATTTTGGAAACTATACCCCTTGGGGAATTTATCTACAGGTATAGTGATGATTTTTTACTCCGTTGGTATTTCCAGAAACAAGCAGCAATGAATGTTGCCGAATAAAAATTGCAAAATGCTATTTGAGTGACCAGTACGCTGTAGTGATCAGTATGTTGCAGTCACCAGTACGTTATGCCCAGCCTGTGCTTCTGCAGACATTTCCCCGTAAGTTTGTAAGTGGGCTCTCATCACTTCAGAAATGCCAAACATGTACGATATATGTGGTTTAGGCACACTGGGGCTCAGAAGGGAGGGGAGGCTTTAGGATTTGAGAGTGCAGAATTTGCTGAATTTCTTTTGGTGGATGAGGATCCATTTCGCTTTTCCAGAGCCTTTGTACAGCAAATAACATGGAGCACCTTATATTTTCCATTAACAGATGACAGACCTGAGTGGGGACTTGCTTTTTTGTGGATTGAGTTGAAGCTTTCATTGGGAACATTTTACGTTAAGTTAGGGATCACTTACTTTGGGGTTTCCATCTAAATCTCTGAGTGACGTGACTCATATGTGCAAATTGCCTCTTCTGAGAAAAAGAGGACTTGAACTCTATAGCGCCACCTATTGGAAGTAGCGATCCTACAAGTCACTATCAACTCTTTAACGAGTCGTGCAATATGACTTAGGATAAAAGCCAAATCAGTATCTCAATTCGTAGACACGGTGTTTCGGGCTTCAGATGAAACTCCGAGGGATCCATTCATTATAATGAGGCAGCAGAGTTAATGTAGACTCCATCTGGCCTCTGTTCATTTGTGTTTTCAGAGGTGCACAAAACCGTGGCCTACTGCACTTTTATGCAATCCTAAAATGATGGACACCACCGGATCACAGGTCAGACGGAGTCAACAGTGCCTCCATCTATCTCATTATAGGTCGAGCTGTTGCAGATGCGATGATACCAAATATGTGTACTTTTGTTGGTATTTTTTTTCTAGCAACTATTTATTTATAGCTACAATATCTTTTGATTTTGTTATTATTTTTTATATTTTTTTAAAATGTATTTACAATTATTAAAAAAACGTTTTTTTTTACATTGTCCTAGTATGGGACTATCATTTTTTGCAGTTTGATCACTTGTACAGCATGGAGATGCAGCAGCTGACTCTGCGCTAACAGAGAAAGTTGCTGATCATGCACTGGTGACCCGGATGGCATCATAACAACATCAGGTCACAATGCCGCGATCAGGACACAGGGTCTCCAATCCAAATGCAGAGGGGCTGTCAGCCTTCTGCCAGCTCCCAAAATGCTGCAATCGCTTTTGATCGCAGCATTTAGGGGGTTAAAGTGCTGGGGAGTAGTGTGTGACCGCTCATGGCACTTAGTGCTGGGCATCAGCTCTCAGAATCAGCTGAAGCTCGGCAGCGACCAACCACGCACAGCCCGTGTGCACAGGCGATCGCCATGCAGTAATAATAAGTCCCTGATCAGATAAGCCCAGGGAACAGGGATGTATTATTATGACAAATGTCACAAAGGGGTTAAAATCAGCCTTAGGCTGATGAGATGTGATATGAATTATGGTTAGATATGACTTTCTACAAAAAATTGAATATGCCAGAATCCGACAATTTGGGGATTTGATACATATGAATCCAAAAAAGATTACCGTATATACTCGAGTATAAGCCGAGATTTTCAGCCAATTTTTTTGGGCTGAAAGTCCCCCTCTCGGATTATACTCGAGTCATATACCCGGGGGTCGGCAGGTGAGGGGGAGCGGGGGCTGTGTAGTCATACTTACCTGCTGCGGCGCGGTCCCTGCAGTCCCTGGCTTCCCCGGCGCTGCAGATTCTTCCTATACTGAGCGGTCACATGGCACCGCTCATTACAGAAATGAATAGGCGGCTCCGCCTCCATAGGGGAGGAGCCGCATATTCATTGCTGTAAATGATCGGTGCCATATGACCGCTCAGCCAGGGACTGCAGGGACCGCGCCGCAGCAGGTAAGGGGAGCGCAGCGCTATAATTACCTGCTCCTCGCTCCGGCTCCGTCTGCAGCGTCCTCTAGCAATGACGCTCAGGTTAGAGGGCGCTGTGACGTAGTCAGTGCGCGCCCTCTGCTGAGCGTCAGTGCTGGAGACGGAGCCGCAGAGGAGCAGGTAATTATTGAAAGCGCCGGCGTCCTGAGAAGAGAGGTGAGTATGTGATTTTTTTTTTTATTGCAGCACCAGCAGCAGCATTCTATATGGCACAGCATTATATGGAGCAACTATGGGGCAATAATCAACGGTGCAGAGCAATCTGTATGGCACCGCACAGCGTGATAAGGAGCATCTATGGGGCCATAATCAAAGGTGCATAGTATATATATATATATATATATATATATATATATGGGGCACAGCTTTATAAGGAGCATCTATGGGGCCATAATCAACGGTGCAGAGCAATATATATATGGCACAGCTTTATAAAGAGCATCTATGGGGCCATAATCAACGGTGCAGAGCAATATATATATGGCACAGCTTTATAAGGAGCATCTATGGGGCCATAATGAACGGTATAGAGCATTGTATATAGCACAGCTTTATGTGGAGCATCTATGGGGCAATAATGAACGGTATGGAGCATCTATTTTTATTTTTGACATTAACCGGTAGCTGCTGCATTTCCCACCCTAGGCTTATACTCGAGTCAATAAGTTTTCCCAGTTTTTTGTGGCAAAATTAGGGGGGGTCGGCTTATACTCGGGTCGGCTTATACTCGAGTATATACGGTAGATTCTATTAAGGGTTAGAAAAAGGTTAAAAATATTAAAAACTTTATCCCCTTTCATCTGTTCTGCCTACTCCTATTTGTCACTTTGGTCATCTTTTTTCGCATGGGTGGTCACTCATTTACAGCTTCATATATTCATATCAAGATGTGCATAGCTTCACCCCTACCCTGTGACCACGTAAGACCAATCACAGTTATCAGATTGGCCATGGAGCTGGAATGGAGTGGCTTTTGTGATTGATGCAGAGGTTTGGAGCTTTGGCAGTGGCGGCAGAACAGGAGAGAAAAGGAGAAGATAAAAGATTTTTCTTTTCCCTGTCCTAACAGCAATCATGACAGTTTCAATATGGAACAAGCATAATCTCTAGTGATGAGCGAACATGCTCGCTACTACTCGGTATTCGCCTGAGTATCACTATGCTTGGTGTACTTTGCGAGCGCCGAGTATTTCCGGGATTATTTTGCGGGAGCTCGGGTCTCCTCCTTTTAATTTTGGTGCTTTTCAGAGTGCCAATCAGCATGCTGGGATTGTCTGCCATGCACTGTAATACCGCAGCCATCTTTGTTGTGGTATTACAGTGATTGGCTGGCCGCACAGCGTCATCGGGTCTATAAGAGGTCTGGCGCTCCCTGCTTGCCGCATTTTGCTCCGGACTTAGCGAGTGTAGGGAGAGCTGCTGCTGAGATAGTGTCCGAATCATCCTTTTAATAGTTAGTGTGGGTCTCCTAGTCTTCTATCCACAAACCCTGATAAACCAATAGTCCTTTTTAGGGCTAATCCAGGGGTACATAGATTAAAGCGCTGGGTAGGCGGGGGGGGGGTCTATGTGCACATATCCATATCAGTGCAAGGCATGCAGGTACTGTATGTGAGTATATAGATCTGCATGCCTCAAAAAGCTCCATTCTTGTCTGCTGCATAATATATATATATATATATATATATATATACAGTGGGGCAAAAAAGTATTTAGTCAGTCAGCAATAGTGCAAGTTCCACCACTTAAAAAGATGAGAGGCGTCTGTAATTTACATCATAGGTAGACCTCAACTATGGAAGACAAACTGAGAAAAAAAAATCCAGAAAATCACATTGTCTGTTTTTTTATCATTTTTTTTGCATATTATGGTGGAAAATAAGTATTTGGTCAGAAACAAACAATCAAGATTTCTGGCTCTCACAGACCTGTAACTTCTTCTTTAAGAGTCTCCTCTTTCCTCCACTCATTACCTGTAGTAATGGCACCTGTTTAAACTTGTTATCAATATAAAAAGACACCTGTGCACACCCTCAAACAGTCTGACTCCAAACTCCACTATGGTGAAGACCAAAGAGCTGTCAAAGGACACCAGAAACAAAATTGTAGCCCTGCACCAGGCTGGGAAGACTGAATCTGCAATAGCCAACCAGCTTGGAGTGAAGAAATCAACAGTGGGAGCAATAATTAGAAAATGGAAGACATACAAGACCACTGATAATCTCCCTAGATCTGGGGCTCCACGCAAAATCCCACCCCGTGGGGTCAAAATGATCACAAGAACGGTGAGCAAAAATCCCAGAACCACGCGGGGGGACCTAGTGAATGAACTGCAGAGAGCTGGGACCAATGTAACAAGGCCTACCATAAGTAACACACTACGCCACCATGGACTCAGATCCTGCAGTGCCAGACGTGTCCCACTGCTTAAGCCAGTACATGTCCGGGCCCGTCTAAAGTTTGCTAGAGAGCATTTGTAGGATCCAGAGGAGTTTTGGGAGAATGTCCTATGGTCTGATGAAACCAAACTGGAACTGTTTGGTAGAAACACAACTTGTCGTGTTTGGAGGAAAAAGAATACTGAGTTGCATCCATCAAACACCATACCTACTGTAAAGCATGGTGGTGGAAACATCATGCTTTGGGGCTGTTTCTCTGCAAAGGGGCCAGGACGACTGATCCGGGTACATGAAAGAATGAATGGGGCCATGTATCGTGAGATTTTGAGTGCAAACCTCCTTCCATCAGCAAGGGCATTGAAGATGAAACGTGGCTGGGTCTTTCAACATGACAATGATCCAAAGCACACCGCCAGGGCAACGAAGGAGTGGCTTCGTAAGAAGCATTTCAAGGTCCTGGAGTGGCCTGGCCAGTCTCCAGATCTCAACCCTATAGAAAACCTTTGGAGGGAGTTGAAAGTCCGTGTTGCCAAGCGAAAAGCCAAAAACATCACTGCTCTAGAGGAGATCTGCATGGAGGAATGGGCCAACATACCAACAACAGTGTGTGGCAACCTTGTGAAGACTTACAGAAAACGTTTGACCTCTGTCATTGCCAACAAAGGATATGTTACAAAGTATTGAGATGAAATTTTGTTTCTGACCAAATACTTATTTTCCACCATAATATGCAAATAAAATGTTAAAAAAACAGACAATGTGATTTTCTGGATTTTTTTTTCTCAGTTTGTCTCCCATAGTTGAGGTCTACCTATGATGTAAATTACAGACGCCTCTCATCTTTTTAAATGGTGGAACTTGCACTATTGCTGACTGACTAAATACTTTTTTGCCCCACTGTGTATATATATATATATATATATATATATATATATATATATACGTAGCTGCAGGTATCCGTGGTGATTTTTTTTTTTTTTGCAGCTTATACCTGCTCACTTTATTAGAAAGCAATCCATAGCCCCCTTTTATCTAAATTTCTTTGCTTGGTCACGCTGCAGACTACAGCCAGGTCATTGCAATACAAGAGTGTGAAAATCTAACAATTAAAAAAAAAAAGTTTGTCCCAGGCATCAGATGTGAGTGCGCAGAAAAATCTGGCCTTTTTTTGGTACTATAGAATTTTTTGGACACCATTTTGCTGCCCCAAAAATCTGTAGCTGGCCCAAAAATATTTAGCTACAGTTCTTATATTTATCACTGTTATTTGTACGCCACACGCATCGCATATCATTGCACTTAGTCTCTCAGAATTTTACTACTAAATTTTTTTTTTCCAGTGTCATAGCCTACTTATTGACACAATTTTGGTGGGCCCAAAAAATCAAGGCCACATTTTCATCAGTCTGTTACAGTATCTCCGTCTGACACCTGTTGTACCTGTGGTGTCAAAATCCTCGCTTTGCAGGCATATGTTGCATTGTTTTGTCTGCTAGCATTGGTCTACTCATTTAGTGGTTTAATTTTTTTTTTTGTTTAAAAAGGCCACACATTTAAACAGGCTGTTATCTCCGTCAGACGCCCGGTGTATCTGTGATGTCAAAATCCGTGCTTTGCAGGCATATGTTGCATTGTTTTTTTCTGATAGACTTGGTCTACTCAGTATTTAGGGTTTTACAATTTAAAAAAAAAAATATACAGTCTGTTATCTCCGTCAGACGCCTGGTGTATCTTTGGTGTCCAAATTCTTGCTTTGCAGGCATATGTTGCATTGTTTTCTCTGCTAGCCTTAGTCTACTCATTATTTAGTGGTTTAATTTTTTTTTTTACTGTCTGTTATCTCCGTCAGATGCTCGGTGTATCTGCGGTCTCCAAATGCTTGCTTTTCAGGCATACTGATCACATTGAAGTGTTCTCCAAATTAATTCATTTGTATTGAACCTTTCAAATATTTCAGTAGTCCAGTTAAAATTGGCAAGGCAAGGGACGGGGAAGTGTACATGATGCTGATAGCGCATGCAGAGGACGAGGCCATGGACAAGCTGAAAGTGGGCCACAACAAAGACCCACATCTTCACACTTGACCTTTCTGTCACAGTTTCTAGGGGACAGCAGCACACCACTATTGAAGCCAGAGCAGCATGAAACGGTTGCTGGTTGGATAGTGGATAATGCTTCCAGTCACTTAACCACCAACACCACCATGTCTTCCACATGGTCAAGTCTGAGTAGCCAAGAGTGTGGACCAGATATTACTCACACTGATCCTCCTTCCTCCCACCATGCCAAGTTCCAAGAGACAATTGATCCCACACTTGGGCATTCTAAACAGCTGTTCAGTTTTCCTTTTCAAGATTCCGGACTCTTGGCCGGTCAACTTGAAGTGGGGCCAGGTGAAATCGTATTTAGCGATGGCCAAAGATTTGAACAGCCACGGTCACAAGAAGGAGATGGTGAGAAAGTGTCACAAGAGATGGACGATGATGAGACACAATTGCCAGAAAGTCAGGATAAGGTGCAGGATGCGGATATGCAAGACGAGGTGGTGGATGACACAGTGACTGACCAACACCACCATGATGAAAGTTGCCATTTCAACTGTTAGGTTTTCCCGAGTCTGGTAATTTTTTAAAGACTCTGCCGATAACCCCAAACAGGCCATTTGCAGCACCTGCCATGCTTCTTCCACTGTTTTGCATAGAAGCCAATCTCCATTTCATCATGCATGTGAAGATGCCTCGGGCCCTGCACCTGTAGTTGCCCACAGTCAACCAGTACCATCATCAAGCCCGTCCATGTCCTCCTTGTCCCAGCACAGCCTTCAGTTGTCTATACCACAGTCATTAAAACGCAAGCAGAAATACCCTGCCAACACCCCACAGGCCACAGTACTAAATTCTAACATTTCTCGTCTGCTTGCACTCGAAATGTTGCTTTTTAGGCTCGTTGAGACAGAAGCTTTCTGAAAATATGATAGCAGTGGCCATCCCAAGATACTCGGTCCCCAGTTGCCACTATTTGTCCCGGTGTGCCATACCGACATTACACCAGCACGTGTCCCACAACATTACTCGTGCTGGCATCAATGCTGTTACTGGGAAAGTCCAAATAAACATGGACACATGGACAAGTGCTTGTGTGCAGGGACGGTACATTTTACTGACGGCACACTGGGTTAACATAGTGGAAGCTGGGACCCAATCAGACCTTGGAATGGAACACATCCTCCTCACATCAAGGATTGCGGGCACTATGTCAATCAGGGTTGCCCCCACAGTCTACAGCTCCTGCACCTCCTTCTCCTCCTCCCTTTCCTCCTCTTCAGCCTCCATCTCTGAAATGAGCACATCAGTCAGAAGCTGGAAGCACTGCAGCACTGCCTCAGCTAAGCGGTAACAGGCTGTGCTGAAGCTAATCTGCTTAGGTGACAAACCATACAATGCTGAAGAGTTGTGGACATTTGGATGACACCGCTAAACCTACAGCCAGGCTTGGTCGTGTGTGACTATGGCTGGAACCTGGTGGCGGCTCTGAGGCAAGGTGAGCTCACACACGTACCTTGCCTGGCCCATGTGCTTAACCTCATAATTGAACATTTTCTCAAAAGCTACCAGAAGCTGCCGGATCTGCTAATGAAAGTACGCTGTCTGCCCATTTTGGAAAGTCAGCTACAGCTTCAGTCGCACTTGCCGTGCTTCAGCAGAGTTTGCAGCTTCCTCCTCACCGACTGGTTTGTGACGTTTCCATGCGTTGGAACTCTACAGTGCATATGTTGGAAAGGACTTGTAAGCAGAAGAGGGCAGTTGTTGACTACCAGCATCAACAAGGCCATCGTTATTCAATTCAGACTCCACATAAGACCTCAGTAGTGGACATAGATGTCAGACATATGTACCATCCTCCAAAACTTTGAGAACTGCACCAAGATGGTGAGCGGCGATGACACCGTATTAGCATCACCATCCCGCTTCCCTGCATTCCGAAAACCTCTTTGCTCACAATTAAAGAGGATGAATTGCAGGCGGAGCACGAGGATATGGAGCAAGGAACCATGCAGGTGATTACACTCAGCCCAGCCTCATGTCGTCCCAATGTGGATTGGCAGACAATGAGGAAGAGGAGGAAGAACAGGAGCTACTTTCATGCGCTATAGATGGTACTACAAGCACAGCTGTCATACCGTCTGTTCAGCGTGGATGGCTTGAGGACAGGGAGGAGAAGGAGGATGAAGAGGAGTATAGCATGGTCAGTCATCCTGTTGGTGAGGACACGGAAGTCTTGCCTGTTAGCTTTCTGGCACGCATGGCTGACTTTATGCTGCGCTGCTTTTTCCGTGAGCATCGCATTATTAAAATTTTCGGTGACATTCATTACTGGTTGTTGACACTTCTAGACCCATGCTACAAGGAGAACTTTCAATCTCTTCTTCCAGAGGCAGACAGGTGTACTAAAATGTTGCAATACCAGAGGGCCCTTGTAGCGTAATTACTTAAAAAATTCCAATCTGAGAACGCTGGCAGCTGACGCCAGAGTTTGCAGTACAACCAAGGAGTCCAAGCGAGAGATATACAGTGGGGCAAAAAAGTATTTAGTCAGTCAGCAATAGTGCAAGTTCCACCACTTAAAAAGATGAGAGGCGTCTGTAATTTACATCATAGGTAGACCTCAACTATGGGAGACAAACTGAGAAAAAAAAATCCAGAAAATCACATTGTCTGTTTTTTTAACATTTTATTTGCATATTATGGTGGAAAATAAGTATTTGGTCAGAAACAAACAATCAAGATTTCTGGCTCTCACAGACCTGTAACTTCTTCTTTAAGAGTCTCCTCTTTCCTCCACTCATTACCTGTAGTAATGGCACCTGTTTAAACTTGTTATCAGTATAAAAAGACACCTGTGCACACCCTCAAACAGTCTGACTCCAAACTCCACTATGGTGAAGACCAAAGAGCTGTCAAAGGACACCAGAAACAAAATTGTAGCCCTGCACCAGGCTGGGAAGACTGAATCTGCAATAGCCAACCAGCTTGGAGTGAAGAAATCAACAGTGGGAGCAATAATTAGAAAATGGAAGACATACAAGACCACTGATAATCTCCCTCGATCTGGGGCTCCACGCAAAATCCCACCCCGTGGGGTCAGAATGATCACAAGAACGGTGAGCAAAAATCCCAGAACCACGCGGGGGGACCTAGTGAATGAACTGCAGAGAGCTGGGACCAATGTAACAAGGCCTACCATAAGTAACACACTACGCCACCATGGACTCAGATCCTGCAGTGCCAGACGTGTCCCACTGCTTAAGCCAGTACATGTCTGGGCCCGTCTGAAGTTTGCTAGAGAGCATTTGGATGATCCAGAGGAGTTTTGGGAGAATGTCCTATGGTCTGATGAAACCAAACTGGAACTGTATGGTAGAAACACAACTTGTCATGTTTGGAGGAAAAAGAATACTGAGTTGCATCCATCAAACACCATACCTACTGTAAAGCATGGTGGTGGAAACATCATGCTTTGGGGCTGTTTCTCTGCAAAGGGGCCAGGACGACTGATCCGGGTACATGAAAGAATGAATGGGGCCATGTATCGTGAGATTTTGAGTGCAAACCTCCTTCCATCAGCAAGGGCATTGAAGATGAAACGTGGCTGGGTCTTTCAACATGACAATGATCCAAAGCACACCGCCAGGGCAACAAAGGAGTGGCTTCGTAAGAAGCATTTCAAGGTCCTGGAGTGGCCTGGCCAGTCTCCAGATCTCAACCCTATAGAAAACCTTTGGAGGGAGTTGAAAGTCCGTGTTGCCAAGCGAAAAGCCAAAAACATCACTGCTCTAGAGGAGATCTGCATGGAGGAATGGGCCAACATACCAACAACAGTGTGTTGCAACCTTGTGAAGACTTACAGAAAACGTTTGACCTCTGTCATTGCCAACAAAGGATATATTACAAAGTATTGAGATGAAATTTTGTTTCTGACCAAATACTTATTTTCCACCATAATATGCAAATAAAATGTTAAAAAAACAGACAATGTGATTTTCTGGATTTTTTTTTCTCAGTTTGTCTCCCATAGTTGAGGTCTACCTATGATGTAAATTACAGACGCCTCTCATCTTTTTAAGTGGTGGAACTTGCACTATTGTTAACTGACTAAATACTTTTTTGCCCCACTGTATAAGTACAATCCATAAGGGGAACAATGGCAAAGGTCTGGGACAGTTTTCTCAGACCCTCCCATCGTGTCGCCACAGAGGCAAGGGGTGCTGTCACAAGAAGTGCAATGTTTTTTGAAGATGCTGAGGGAGTACCTTGCTGATTGTACACACATCCTCCGGGATTCCTCTGTGCCTTTTAATTATTGGGTATCCATGCTGGACACGTGGCATGAACTGGCTTTCTACGCCTTGGATGTCCTGGCCTGCCCTGCTGCTAGCGTTCTGTCAGAGCGGGTTTTTAGTGCCGCTGATGGAATTATAACAGATAAGCACATCCACCTGTCAACTGAATATGCTGACTCTTATAAAAATGTGCATGGGCTGGATTGGGCAAGACTTCTGTACACCACTGAGTGAAAACAGTGAAACATCACCTCAAATACATTGTCTTTTATGTGGAGGTGTATTCTCATGCAGCTCTTCACAACCACACATGGGTATACGCTTCCTGATTTTGTTTGGTGTTATCCTCCTCCTTATCATCATCCTCATCATCCACAACCATACGAACACAAGGGTAAACATATTCCATAATGCAAAAATCACTAATTTTTTGTGCCAGGGTGTTTTTATGATGCCCGTTAAAAATTTTTAGCCTAAAAATGTTGTACTCCCCCAGGGGTAAATGTTTGTCAGCCCATACACTTGTGTGTATGGGTATTACAAGGCTGGGAGACCCGCTCCTTAATATTGGGCCTATTTTTTAATAAGGCCTTTCTCCACATCTCATCATTCTCCACCACTTGAACACCATGGTGAACATGTTTTTATGCTTCTACAGCCATTCAATTTTTGGGCAAGGGTGTCTATGATCACCAATATTTATTTTAAAAAATTGTACCCCCATGGGGATATGTTTGTCAGCCCATCCACTTAGTGTATGGGCATTATAAGTGTAGGAGACCCGCTCCTTAACATTGGGCCTATTTTTTAATAAGGCCTTCATCCACATCTCATCATTCTACACCACTAGAACACCATGGTGAACGTGTTGTATGCTGCTACAGCTATTCAGTTTTTGGTCAAGGGTGTCTATGATCCCCATAAAAAATGTTTTAAAAATTGTACCTCCCATGGGGAAATGTTTGTCAGCCCATGCACTTAGTGTATGGGCATTACAAGTTTAGGAGACCCGCTCCTTAACATTGGGCCTATTTTTTAATAAGGCCTTTATCCACATTGCATCATTCTCCACCAATAGAACACCATGGTGAATGTGTAGTGTGCTGCTACAGCCATTCAATTTTTTGGCAAGGGTGTCTATGATCCCCATAAAAAAAAAATTAAAAAATGTACCCCCTATGGGGAAATGTTTGTCAGTCCATGCACTTAGTGTATGGGCATTACAAGTGTAGAACACCCGCTTCTTAACATTTGGCCTAGTTTTTAAAAAGGCCTTCCTTCACATCTCATCATTCTCGACCAATAGAACACTATAGTGAACATGTTGTAAGCTGCTACAGCAATTCAATTTTTGGTCAAATTTTCTGTGATCCACATAAATATTTTTTTTTTAAATGTACCCCCATGGGGAAATGTTTGTCAGCCCATGCACTTAGTGTATGTGCATTAAAAGTCTAGGATACCCAGTCCTTAACATTTTGCCTAATTTTTAATAAGGCCTTCCTTCACATCTCATCATTCTCCACCACTAGATCATCATGGTGAACGTGTTGTATGCTGCTACAGCTATTCAATTTTTCGGCAAGGGTGTCTATAATCCCCATAAAAAAAAATTAAAAAATGTACCCCCTATGGGGAAATGTTTGTCAGCCCATGCACTTAGTGTGCGGGGATTACAAGCATAGGAGACCCGCTCCTTAACATTGGGCCTAGTTTTAAATAAGGCCTCCTCCACATCTCATCATGCTCCACCGCTAGAAAAACATGGTGAACGTGTTGTATACTGCTACAGCCTTTCAATTTTTGACCAAAGGTGTCTATGATCCCCCCAATAAGTTTTAAAAAATGTACCCCCCATGGGGAAATGTTTGTCAGCCCATGCACTTAGTATATGGGCATTACGATCTAGTCGACTCGCTCCTTTGTAATGGGACAGTTTTTTTATGAGGCCCTTCTCCATGTTTCTTACAAAGGGGGATTGGGGTGCATGCAAATCTGGGCCAAGGCGGCCCTTGCATTCAGTGCATAAGGATACTGTATGGCAGGACCAACTGAAGAATGTGAAGTGGGTTTTCCTGTGGCCATCCAGGACCTGGGTTCAAAAACTTATTCGGGTGCATATGACTTGATAGCAGGGCAGGTCTTGCATTCAATGCAACATTTTTTCAGGAGGGCCTCCTGTATATCTTGTGAAAGGGGTATTGGGGTGCATTGTAATTCTTGGCAGCCCAGCCACTCACTGCATAGGCAATAAAAGCATAGGAGATCCACTGTTTAATAATGACCCTTTAAGAATTTTAATGCCGCCCGATGCCCCCCTAAAAATAGGCTTTGGGACTTTAAGAGTCCCTCCTTCATAAATAAAACTAGATGGCTCTCCTTATGTGTCACATACCAAATGGACAGCTAGGGTTGTTAAATGTTACGATGACATTTCCCAGTGAATGCATTTGTATTGTTTGAAAGCAATGTTTCCCCCGGGGTCTTTAGAGGGTCTAAAAACTGTGGAAATCAATGGGAACATTGCTCAAATAACATGGGAACATCATGGGGAAGACAAATGGAAGCATTTCTGACTCCCTGGTCACTGCTGTGAACAAAGTTGTTAGAGTTTCACGCTACTTTTACAGACTTACAATAAAACATACAAAAACGAAACCAAAATTGATTTCCAAGGGAAATATGTTCAGGAACATCACTAAAATGGAAAGGATTTGTATATAAAGCAAAATAAATAAATCCAAACAAAAAGCTCCTCCACGACTTGGACTATGTTCACACGTAGTGTTTTTGATGCGTTTTTCAAATTTAGCATTGTTTTCAACCAAGACAAATGCATTCACTGGGAAATGTAATTTAAACATTTTACAACCTTATCTGGCCATGTGGTGTGTGACACATAAGGAGACACATACTGTCTCATTTATGAAGGAGGGACTCTGAAAGTCAGAAAAATCCTATTTTTATATTGCCATCAGGTGGCCTTTACTATTCTTAAAGGGCCAGCAGTCAGCCCTCGCTATTTTTAGAGAGCCATCAGCCGGCTATGCTTTGTTGTTCCCATTATTAAACAGTGGGTCTCCCTGTTATTGTATATGCAGTGAATGGAAGGGCTGCCCAAAATTTGAAGAGGAGAATGTCAGTGTTGAGCCTAAAAAACCTGCAGTGGAGAATTTCAGTTTTGAGGCTGAAGAAACTGCAGTGAAAAATTGCAGTGTTGAGGTTGAAGACCAAACAGTGGATTATTGCAGTGTTGAGCCTGAAGAACCTGTATTGGAGCCATGCAGTGTTGAGGAAGAACACTCGGCAGTTGAGCATTGCAGTGTTGAGCCTGAAGAACCTGCATTGGAGAACTGCAGTGTTCAGGATGAAGACCCGGCATTGGAAAATTGCACTGTTGATGCTGAAGACCTGGCAGTTGAGAATGTCAGTGTTAAGCCTGAAAAACCTGCAGTGGAGAATTTCAGTTTTGAGGCTGAAAAGACAGCATTGAAAAATTGCAGTGCTGAGGATGAAGACCTAGAAGTGGAGAATTGCAGTGTTAAGTCTCAAGAACCTGCATTGGAGCATTGCAGTGTTGAGGAAGAACACCCTGCAGTTGAGCATTGCAGTGTTGAGCCTGAAGAACCTGAATCGGAGAATTGCAGTGTTAAGGATTAAGACCCAGCATTGGCGAATTGCAGTGTTGAGGCGGCAGACCCAGCATCGGCAAATTGCAGTGTTGAGCCTGAAGAACCTGCAGTGGAGAATTGCAATGTTGAGGATGAAGACACGGCAGTGGATGATTGCAGTTTTGAGGCTGAAGACCCGGCATTTGCGAATTGCAGTGTTGAGGCTGAAGACCTGGCACTGGCAAATTGCAGTGTTGAGGCTGAAGACCCGGCAGTGGAGAATTGCAATGTTGAAATTGACCAACCCCTACAGTTGCCATTATAAGGAAGTGGGTCTCCCTTTCTGTTTGCCTATGCATTGAATACAAGGTCTGCCCCAAATTTGAATGCACCCCAGTACCCCTTGAAAGAGATGTGGAGGAGGGCCTCATAAACATCTGTTCCTTACCACTCCAAGGGAGCGGGTCTCCTATACTTGTAATGCCCATGCAGTAAGTGTATGGGCTGACAAACATTTCCCCCTTGGGTTTATACATCAACATACTGTATAAAAAAATTGTTACGGGCATTATGAACACCTTTTAAAAAAACTATGTTTCTGTTGCATCACAGATTATGGTCACCCTGGTGATGTAGTGGTTGTGGAGGAAGAGGATGAGTTAAAGGAGAAGGACAACAGCAAATAGGGCAAATCAGGAAGCTTATACCCATGTTTGAGTGTGAAGAAGTGCATGGGAATAGACGTCCCAAAAAAAGACACTGGATTTTATTTTATCTTATGCTGCTATCATTCGGTGGTGTTGAAAACTCTTGCCAAATCAAGCCCGTGTTCAATTTTATAAGAGTTGATGGATCGCCCCCATGTGCAGGGCAATGGGGTACTCAGTACCAGGTCCCTCTGTCGTGGTTCTGGGGATGTCACGGTGGCCCGACCCGGTCCGTGGCCCTGCTGAGGGGCGCCCAATCAAAGGTGAAAGTTTGTCTCGTGACGCCACCTGTGGTTTTCGGTCAGGGTGACCGACGTTGCTGGGGGTCCGCTGGGGTGATGGAATGGCAGCTAGATGGTATACCTTCCCACAGGTGAAGTATATCCCCAGGGCTTCCCAAGATGTGTAGATGGTGATGGTGGACGATGTAAGGCGCGGGGAATAATGAGGACACAAAGGTTGCAGTCTCTTTACCTTTTACTGAAGACTTCAGCATCCGCAGTCCAGAGTACCGTTCACAGGGCTGGCTGAATCCGGCCGGTCCGAAGGCACATCCAGAGTTCCCTTAGCCAGGTGGAAATCAGTAGCCTTCCTACTAGTGCCTGTGTGTTGTAGTACTTCCCTGCTGAGCACCGCGGGATAGTCCTCACAACCTTCGTGGATGTTTCTGATGTTATCTCTCTCTCTCTGTCCCCTACATGGTATGGATAGGACAACCCATATGACGGGGTAGGCCTGGAGCTATTTTGTAGGGACCCTAGAGACGCCCCTCTCCCACAAATTGCCTCCATGTCTTCTTAGGTATTAACGTCGGGCAGCCAACTTGGAAGTAACTGTCATGCTGGTCTTTGAAGTAATGCATAGAGTCAGTACTCCCTGTTGTGAATTCTGTGGCTGAATTCACTCCTGTGGTCACAAGTGGTACTGCAGCTTCTGAGCTTCCTTCCTCAGGTGTTCTGGTGAGCTCATTAGCTGCTTCGTTACTTAACTCCACCTGATGCTGCTATCCTTGCTCCTAGTCAATGTTCCAGTGTTGGATCTGAGCTTCTCCTGATTGTTCCTGTGACCTGCTGCTCTGTATAGCTAAGTGCTTTTTTGCTATTTTGTTGTTTTTTTTCTGTCCAGCTTGTCTTTTGTTTTGCTGGAAGCTCTGAGACGCAAGGGGTGTACCGCCGTGCCGTTAGTTCGGCACGGTGGTTTTTTTTTGCCCCCTTTGCGTGGTTTTTGCTTTAGGGTTTTTTGTAGACTGCAAAGTTCGCTTTACTGTCCTCGCTCTGTCTAAGATTATCGGGCCCCACTTTGCTGAATCTATTTCATCCCTACGTTTTGTCTTTTCATCTTACTCACAGTCATTATATGTGGGGGGCTGCCTTTTCCTTTGGGGTATTTCTCTGGGGGCAAGTCAGGCCTATTTTTCTATCTTCAGGCTAGCTAGTTTCTTAGGCTGTGCCGAGTTGCATAGGTAGTTGTTAGGCGCAATCCACAGCCGCTTTTAGTTGTGTTTAGGATAGGATCAGGTGTGCGGTCTACAGAGTTTCCACGTCTCAGAGCTCGTTCTTTTGTTTTTGGGTATTTGTCAGATCACTGTGTGCGCTCTGATCGCTAGGCACACTGTGTCTCTGGATTGCCTTCATAACACCTTTCATTGGCAAACATAACAACTCCCTCAGTGTTCCGGCCACCTGATACGCGCCTCAGAAGGATGTTGCCGACCTTAAGGCAGAAATCCTCCCGGTGTTATCTCCTTGAGCTGTGATCCCGTTTCTCACTCTCCACAATATACTTTGCTTCGTGTCTTTTCTTAGGATGCTGCCGCAATGAGGTGCAGGCGCAGCTCCGTAAGATTCTATCTCGAGCTAGGTCTCTGTCAGGATCCCACCCCTGACAGGGACCCTCTGTCTACAGCTCAGATGTTCCTCCTTCTCCCCCTGTCTGCCTGACAGGTCCTCTCTGGGTCAAACCCAGGCCGTTTCTCCCTAACTTCCTATCCAACCCCCAGTTTTACCCATGTGTGAGGAGTGGCCTAATAGATAGAACCCTTTGCTCCCCCTGGTGGCTGGAGTGTGAAGTGTAGTGTGTGACTGTGATACCTGGCAGGGTGAACTCCTTTAGTACCATCAGACGTAATGTCACTCCCCCTGGTGGAAGAGCAACATTACTGCGACGACCAGGACTCTGGGGCGCTGCATTGACCTGTCAGCATTTTCAGTTGACTGGCGGATGCGCTTATCAGTTAGAATACCCACTCTGACAAACCACTAGTGGCAGGGCTTGGCAGGCCAGACCTCCAAGGCGTACAGAGCCAGTTCATGCCACGTGTCCAGCTTGGCTACCCAATAATTATAAGGCACAGAGGAATCATGGAGGACAATAGTACAGTCAGCAAGGTACTCCCTCAGCATCTTCCAAAACTTTGCACTCCTTGTGAGAGTGAGTGAAAAAAGTGAGAGTGAGAATAGTCTCCCAGAACTTTGCCAGTGTTTCCCTGCCTCTACTGGACTGGAGTTGTGTCTCTCATGCCTGTACAGTTATCCAACGAACTTTGACCTCTGCTGCCAGCATTTTCAGATGGGAATTTTTTTAACAATTCCACATAAAGGGCCCTCTGGTACTGCACCATTTTAGTACACTTGTTTGCCTCTGGAATAAGAGATATGAAGTTCCCCTTGTAGCGTGGATCTAGAATTGTCACCAACCAGTAATGACTGTCGCCCAAAATTTTGAGAACGCAAGGGTAACGGGAAAGGCAGCGTAACAAACTCAGCAATGCGTGCCAGACTGCTAAAAGGCAAGATTTCCGGGTCATCACCAAGTGGATGACTGACCATGCTCTCCTCCTCCATGTCCTCAGGCTATCCACGTTGAACAGACAGTATGACAGTTGTGATTGTAGTACCGTCTATAGTGCATGAAACTGTCTCCTGTTCTTCCTCCTCTTCCTCATTGTCACCAAATCCATGATGGGATGAGATGAGGCTGGGCTGAGTGTAAGCACTCTGTATGGTTCCTTGCTCCGTCTCATCATGCTCCACCTGCAATGCATCATCTTTGATTGTGAGCAGAGAGCATTTCAGAACACAGAGAAGCGTGATGGTCATGCTAGTTATGACGTCATCGCCGCTCATCATCTTGGTGGAGTCCTCAAAGTTTTGGAGGATGGTACTGTAACAACTCTGCTGGCATCACGTCATGGCCTCACATCTCTCACACTATCTTACCCACTGCTCCAGGTCATGATGTGGTTTCTGTTTCATGCCAACTCCATGTTCTGTGTCTCTGCTCTCTGCATGCCTCATGGCTATGTGTATAGGGGGCCGGCGCCTGAACTCTCTGGTTCTTATAGGAATCAGGTGCATCTATCTAATCAGTTCCTGACCAATTATCAAGAGGCCTCCTGTATATAGTGCAGCTCCACCCTGTGGTCTGGGCCTGTGCAATGTGTTAGCTCAGTTTGTTTCTTGTTTCTGAGTTTGCCAGGTCCTGCTCTGAGTTACTCCTTCTCTGGAGGCTTTTCTCTGTGCTATTGCCTTGATCTTGTAGTCCGCCCTCCAGGAGGCAGAATATCATGGGCCTTGTGTCTTTGTCCCTGTGTCTTGTTCCATTGCCTTGTCTGTACTTTGTCTTTTCTCGGTCTCCTTGTCTGTGGCTTCCTTCCCTGCTGTGTCTTTCCTTGTGTTCTCAGTCTGCTTACACTCCGCACTCTTGCGGCTCTTCCTGCTCTGTATCTTGGTGGCTTTACCGCTGCTCCGCACTCCTGCGGTTCTGCTCCGTTCTACTCTGCTCCGCTCCCGTTGCTGCAGAAACCTTTTGCTGCAATTCCTCTCTGCAATCCTTGCGGTTCCACTCTGCTTAGCTTCTGCAGTATCTCTTGCTGCAGCTTCTCTCCACATTCTTTGTGGCTCTGCTCAGCTTTTGTTGCTACGCTATCTCTTGCTGCTTTTCCACTCCTATCTGCAGTCTTGCACTCCTCTCCTGTGTGAACAGGTCCCAACCTCCTTCTTCATACCTGTTCCTTCATATTTCATATCTGTTCCTGCACCTCCAGTGTGAACAGGTCCATACCTGTTCCTCCAAAATACATATCTGTACCTGCACCTCCAGTGTGAACAGGCCCCTACCTGTTCCTTCATATACCACATCAACCAGTCCTGTGTTCTCTGCCGTGCCTCCCAATCCTGTGTTCCTGACAGTCCTGCCGTTCCTGCCCTGCCTTCCAGTCCTGTGTTCCTGCTGTCCTAGCCAGTCCTGTTTCCTGCCGTGTCTCTGCCAGCCCTGTGTTCTCTGCCGTGTCTCTGCCAGCTCTGTCTCAGCCGTGCCAGCCTACTCGTCTGAGTTCCAGCCGTGCTCTTCTGCCAGTCCTGCCTAATGCCCGCACCAATCCTGGTGTTCCTGTCTCCCAAGTGGGATCAGCAGCCACAGCCAGATACCACCCTGGAGTAGCACCTGGCAGCTGCCTGCTGCACAAGCCTGACCTCACCATCAGAGGCTCCAGTGAAAACCCAGGCAGCTGTCATAGTTACGCCCCTTCCAGGGTAGTCTGGTTTGTGGCACAGTGGGGCCACAAACCCCCCGAGCTCACGCCCACCAGTCAGGGCATGAGCGTGACAGGTACATATGCCTGACATCCATATCCACTCCTGAGGTCATATGTGTGAAGTCTGAACTGAATACCGATTGCCTTGTTGGTGCTGGTAGTCAACAACTGTCCTCTTCTGCCCACAAATACTTTCCAACATCTACAGTGTAGAGTTAAAAAGCATCACATTGCAGTTGGTGAGATGGAAACTGCTAATGTTGCTGAAGCACAGCAAGGGCGACGAAGCTGTAGCTGACTTTCTAAAATGGGCACACACGCGACGTACTTACACAAGCAGATTCGGCAGCTCCTGGTAGCTTTTGAGAAAGCGTTGAACAATGAGGTTAAGCACATTGGCCAGGCATGGTACGTGTGTGACCTCGCCTCGCCTCAAAGCCGCCACCAGGTTCTGGCCATTGTCACATATGACTAGGGCTGCCACTTGGAATTTCAGGGCCTCATACTGGCAAAATATTTGAGGCCCCCTTGAAACTCCACCCAGGCTCTACCCCAGCCCCACCTCCACCCCTCGAACCTTCCACAGTCCCACCACCCACTCATAGAAAAAATCCACCTATGCACCATGTCCTCACCAATCACACATGAGCAGCTCCCATCACCAGATCACATACATAGCCAGCAGCTTTTGTCTTGGCTAAAAGATTTTTAAGCCTGCCACCAAAACAAAGTAGACTCTTTTGGCCAAGCCCTACTCTACTCTAACCAATTAAACGTTAGTTAAAAGATGAATACAATTTGGGTATATTTTTATTTATTTTTCAATTTTTAAAATTACCAATAATATCACATACAAGGGACCAATACCACTGCACCCTGTCCAGACCACATAATACCACCACATGTGACCAATAATACCACATACAAGGAACAAATACCACCACACCATACTACCACCACATAGTAACCAAATAATAGCACATAGAAGGGACAAATACCACCACACCATGACCATACCACATATTACTACTACATAGTAACTAAATAACAGCACATACAAGGAACAAACCACACCATGACCATACCACATATTACTACTACATAGTGACTAAATAACAGCACATACAAGGAACAAATACTGCCACACCATGGCCAGACAACATATTACCACTGCATAGTGACTGAATACTACAATACTGATCATTAATAAAAAAAAACACAATACTATTATCACCATAAGTGCCATTATACACAGGAGATATGTACTTAGTATGCAGTGCCCTGGTACAGGTAATACAGTGATTACTGGTGACATTATACACAGGAGTTCTGTATATAGTCTATAGTGTACAGGTAATACAGTGATTACCGGTGACATTATACACAGCTCTGTATACAGTATCAGTGTACAGGTTGTCAATGACATTATACACAGGAGCTCAGCATATTGTGCCAGTGTATAGTTAATACACTGATCACTGGTGACATTGTACACACGACTTCTGTATATAGTGTCAGTGTACAGGTAATACAGTGATCACCAGTGACATTATACACAGGAGCTCTGTATATAGTATACAGTGTATAGTGTGAGTGTACAGGTAACACACTGACTCACCAGAGACATCTCTAGGTGAAGTCCTTCATCTTCACTTTTCACCTGATGAAGACGGAGCTGTTAAGTTGAAACGCGTTGTGGATTTCAATAAACAAAGAAACTTTTAATCCTTTCATCTGTGTCCTGTGCGCTTCCATGTGACCGGAGTATTTTGCAACTCATTTGCCCATCAGGGCAGTAATGCCCTGATGGCAGCCCTGCACATGACCATGCCTGGCTGTAGGTTAAGAGGTGTCAGCCACAGATCTGCCTTCTCTTTCAGAGCTGTGCATGACTCTTCAGCATTGGGTGGTTTGTCACCTAAGCATATTAGCTTCAGCACAGCCCGTTGCCACTTGGCTGAAGCAGTGCTGCAGTGCTTCCTGTTTGTGACCGATGTGGTCATTTAGGAGATGGAGGCTGAAGAGGCGGAGGAGGATGAGGTGCAGGAGCTGTAGACTGTGGGGGCAACCCTGATTGATGTAGGGCCCGCAATCCTCGGTGTCGGGAGGATGTGTTCCATCCCAAGATCTGACTGGGTCCCGGCTTCCACTATGTTAACTCAGTGTGCCGTCTGTTGTGAATTCTGCTCTTGGGCTCCCTCCGGTGGTTATAAGTGGTATCGCTGCTGTCTTTGGATCGCAGCATTCATCAGGTGTGTCCACTTATTGCAATTCGGACTGGGCGATTTAGTCTTGCTTGACCCTTTAGTCAGTGCCAGTTGTCCATTGTTCCTGGAGGATTCACATTCCTGCCTGGTCTCTCCTGCTTTGCTGTTCATTTCAACAAAGATAAGTTCTGGCTTTGATTTTTGTAGTCCACATGCTGTGGGCCTTATTGTTCAGTTCTTTTACATGTTTTGTCTCTTCCAGCTTGGTCTGTATAAGGATTTGTTTAGCCAAGCTGGTATCTCTGGAGATGCAGATATATCCTCCATCCCTTTAGTTAGTTGTGGAGATTTTGTATTTTCTGTGGTGGATATTTTCTAGTGTTTTAATACTGACCGCTTAACACTCTGTCCTATCCTTTCTACTTAGCTAGAGTTGCCTCCTTTGCTAAATCCTGATTTCAGTCTGCGTATGTTATTTCCCTCTCCTCTCACAGTCAATAATTGTGGGGGGCTGTCTATTCTTTGGGGATTTTCTCTGAGGCAAGATAGTTTTCCCTTTTCTATCTCTAGGGTTAATTAGTCCTCCGGCTGTGTCGAGATGTCTAGGAAGTGTTATGTACATTCCACGGCTACTTCTAGTTGCGGTGTTAAGTTCAGGGTCTGCGGTCAGTACAGGTACCACCTTCTCCAGGGTACGTCTCATGCTGCTCCTACGCCACCAATTGATAACAGTACAACTGGCCACCAATGAGTTAATCGCATCCCAAAAGAAGGGAAGGAAAGTGCTGAGCCATTTTTTTTTCTGTAGTCTGTTGTGTTTTTTTCCCTCTTTACCTCTGGGTGGCTCAGGAGTTTGGCGCTGGCATGGGTGTTCAGGGATTGGCTTCTCGTGTGGATCAACTTGCTGCTAGAGTACAGGGTATTTTGATTATATCGTTCAGACTCTGGTTTTAGAGCCTAGATTTCCAACTCCTGATTTGTTTTTTGGGGACAGGTCCAAATTTTTGAGCTTTAAATATAACTGTAAACTGTTTTTTGCTCTGAAACCCCGTTCCTCTGGTGATTCCATCCAGCAGGTTAAGATAGTCATCTCTCTGCTGCGTGGTGATCCTCAGGATTGGGCATTTTCCATGGAATCTGGGAATCCGGCTTTGCTTGATGTAGACACCTTTTTCCATGCGCAAGGGTTATTGTTAGTGTTGAGCATTCCGATACCGCAAGTATCGGGTATCGGCCGATATTTGCGGTATCGGAATTCCGATACCGAGTTCCGATATTTTTGTGATATCGGGAATCGGTATCGGGATTAAGATTCATGTGTAAAATAAAGAATACAAATAAAAAATATTGATATACTTACCCTCGGACGCGCCCTGGTTGTCACCGCTGCAACCGCCATGCTTCCGTTCCTAAGAATGAGAGCGTTAAGGACCTTCGATGACGTCGCGGCTTGTGCCAATCACAAGCCGCGACGTCATCGAAGGTCCTTAACGCTCTCATTCTTAGGAACGGAAGCATGGCGGTTGCAGCGGTGACAACCAGGGCGCGTCCGAGGGTAAGTATATCAATATTTTTTATTTTTATTCTTAATTTTACACATGAATATGGATCCCAGGGCTTGAAGGAGAGTTTCCTCTCCTTCAGACCCTGGTAACCATAGAGGATACCTTCCGATATTTGTGTCCCATTGACTTGTATTGGTATTGTATATCGGTATCGGCGATATCCGATATTTTTCGGATATCGGCCGATACCATCCAATACCGATACTTTCAAATATCGGACGGTATCGCTCAACACTAGTTATTGTATGATTAACCTAATTCAGTGGATCATGCTGAGAAGACCTTGTTGGCCCTGTGTCAGGGTCAAGAAGCGGCAGAATCGTATTGCCAGAAATTTAGAAAATGGTCTGTGCTGACTAAATGGAATGAGGATGCCTTGGCGGCAATTTTCAGAAAGGGTATTTCTGAATCCGTTAAAGATGTTATGGTGGGGTTCCCCATGCCTGCTGGTCTGAGTGATTCTATGTCTCTGGCCATTCAGATTGATCAGCGCTTGCGTGAGTGCAGAGTTGTGCACACTATGTCGTTGTCTTCCGAGCGGAGTCCTGAGCCTATGCAGTATGTTAGGATAGTATCTAGAGCTGAACGACAAGGATTAAGACGTCAGGATAGGTTGTGTTTTTACTGCGGTGATTCTGCTCATGTTATTTCTGATTGCCCTAAGCGTACCAAGAGAATCGCTAGTTCCGTTACCATTAGTACTGTACAACCTAAATTCCTGTTATCTGTGACCCTGATCTGCTCATTGTCGTCATTTTCTGTCATGGCATTTGTGGATTCAGGCACCGCTTTAAACTTAATGGACTTAGAATTTGCCAGACGTTGTGGTTTCCCCTTGCAGCCTTTGCAGAGTCCTATTCCTTTGAGGGGCATTGATGCTACACCGTTGGCTAAAAATAAACCTCAGTTTTGGACACAGCTGACCATGTGCATGGCACCAGCCCATCAGGAAGATTGTTGTTTTCTGGTGTTGCATAATTTGCATGATGCTATTGTGCTGGGTTTCCCATGGTTACATGTGCATAATCCGGTATTAGATTGGAATTCTATGTGTGTGATTAGTTGGGGTTGTCAGGGGGTTCATGGTGACGTTCCTTTGATGTCAATTGTCTCCTCCCCTTCTTCTGAAATTCCTGAGTTTTTGTCTGATTTTCAGGATGTATTTGATGAGCCCAAGTCCAGTTCCCTTCTACCGCACAGGGACTGTGATTGTGCGATTGACTTGATTCCAGGCTGTAAGTTCCCTAAGGGCCAACTTTTCAACCTGTCTGTGCCAGAACATGCCGCCATGCGGAGCTATGTTAAGGAGTCTTTGGAGAAGGGGCATATTCGGCCATCTTCTTCACCATTGCGAGCAGGTTTTTTTTTTGTTGCCAAGAAGGATGGCTCCTTGAGACCCTGTATTGATTATCGCCTCTTGAATAAGATCACGGTCAAATTCCAATACCCTTTGCCTTTGCTTTCTGATTTGTTTGCTAGAATTAAGGGGGCTAGTTGGTTTACTAAGATTGACCTTCGAGGGGCATATAATCTTGTTCGTATTAAGCAGGGTGACAAATGGAAAACTGCGTTTAATACGCCCGAAGGCCATTTTGAATACCTTGTGATGCCATTCGGGCTCTCTAATGCTCCATATGTGTTTCAGTCCTTCATGCATGATATCTTTCGGAATTATCTCGATAAATTCATGATTGTATATTTGGATGATATTTTGATTTTTTCAGATGATTGGGAGTCTCATGTGCAACAAGTCAGGATGGTATTTCAGATCCTTCGTGATAATGCTTTGTTTGTGAAGGGGTCTAAGTGTCTCTTTGGGGTGCAGAAAGTCTCTTTTTTGGGCTTAATTTTTTCTCCCTCATCTATAGAAATGTATCCGGTTAAGGTTCAGGCCATTCATGATTGGATCCAGCCCACATCCGTGAAAAGCCTTCAGAAATTTTTGGGCTTTGCTAATTTTTATCGCCGTTTGATTGCCAACTTCTCCAGTGTGGTTAAACCCCTGACCGATTTGACCAAGAAAGGCGCTGATGTGACGAATTGGTCCTCTGCGGCTGTTTCTGCCTTTCAGGAGCTTAAACGCCGATTTACTACTGCCCCTGTGTTTCTCTTCCATTTCAGGTTGAGGTTGACGCTTCTGAGATTGGGGCAGGGGCCGTTTTGTCTCAGAGGAATTCTGATGGTTCCATGATGAAACCGTGTGCCTTCTTTTCTCGAAAGTTTTTGCCTGCGGAACGCAATTATGATGTCGGCAATCGTGAGTTGTTGGCTATGAAGTGGGCATTTGAGGAGTGGCGACATTGGCTTGAGGGGGCCAAGCACCGTATTGTGGTCTTGACCGATCATAAGAATCTGATTTATCTCGAGTCTGCCAAACGGCTGAATCCTAGACAGGTCCGATGGTCCCTGTTTTTCTCCCGTTTTGATTTTGTGGTCTCGTATCTTCCAGGGTTCTAAGAATGTTAAGGCGGATGCCCTCTCTAGGAGCTTTTTGCCTGATTCTCCTGGGGTCCTTGAGCCGGTCGGCATTCTGAAGGAAGGGGTGATTCTTTCTGCCATCTCCCCTGATTTACTATGGGTTCTTCAGGAATTTCAGGCTGATAAACCTGACCGCTGTCCAGTGCGGAAACTGTTTGTTACTGACAGATGGATGTTGTGAATTCTGTGGCAGAGCTCCCTCCTGTGGTCACAAGTGGTACTTCGGCTGATTCTGTCTATGAGCTTCCTTCCTCAGGTGATGTGGTGAAGTCGTTAGGTGCTGCTCTACTTAACTCCACCTAGTGCTTTGCTCCTGGCCTCCAGTCAATGTTCTAGTATTGGTCTTGCTTCCTCCTGGATCGTTCCTGTGGCCTGTCTGCTCTGCATAAGCTAAGTTTTGCTTGTGTTATTTTTGTTTGCTATTTTTTCTGTCCAGCTTGCTTAATTGGTTTTTCTTGCTTGCTGGAAGCTCTGGGACGCAGAGGGAGCACCTCCGTACCGTTAGTGGTTGTTTGTAGGGTTTTGTGTTGACCACAAAGTTATCGTTCCTATCTTCGGTCTGTTCAGTAAGTTGGGCCTCACTTTGCTAAATCTATTTCATCTCTGCGTTTGTATTTTCATCTCTACTCACAGTCATTATATGTGGGGGGCTGCCTTTTCCTTTGGGGTATTTCTCTGAGGCAAGGTAGGCTTATTTTTCTATCTTAGGCCTAGCTAGTTTCTCAGGCTGTGCCGAGTTGCATAGGGAGCGTTAGGCGCAATCCGCGGCTGCCTCTAGTGTGGTTGGATAGGATTAGGGATTGCGGTCAGCAGATTTCCCACGTCTCAGAGCTCGTCCTATGTCTTTTGGTTATTGTCAGGTCACTTTGTGTGCTCTGAACTTCAAGGTCCATTGTGGTTCTGAATTACCTAATCATAACAGTTGGACTAGTAAAGTGATTTCTGAGGTTCATTGTTCTGTGTTGGCTGGCCATCCTAGGATTTTCGGTACCAGAGATTTGGTTGGTAGATCCTTTTGGTGGCCTTCTTTGTCACGGGATGTGCGTTCCTTTGTGCAGTCCTGTGGGACTTGTGCGCGGGCCAAGCCTTGCTGTTCCCACGCTAGTGGGTTGCTTTTGCCTTTGCCTGTCCCTGAGAGGCCTTGGATGCATATTTCTATGGATTTTATTTCAGATCTTCCGGTTTCCCAGAGGATGTCGGTTATCTGGGTGGTTTGTGACCGGTTTTCTAAGATGATTCATTTGGTACCTTTGCCTAAATTGCCTTCCTCTTCTGATTTGGTTCCGTTGTTCTTTCAGCATGTGGTTCGTTTGCATGGCATTCCGGAGAATATTGTGTCCGATAGAGGTTCCCAGTTTGTTTCTAAGTTTTGGCGGGCCTTTTGCGCTAGGCTGGGCATCGATTTGTCTTTTTCTTCCGCATTTCATCCTCAGACAAATGGCCAAACCGAGCGAACTAATCAGACTTTGGAAACTTATTTGAGATGCTTTGTGTCTGCTGATCAGGATGATTGGGTGGCTTTCTTGCCATTGGCCGAGTTTGCCCTTAATATTCAGGTTAGTTCTGCTACCTTGGTTTCACCCTTCTTTGGCATTCTGGTTTTCATCCTCGTTTTTCTTCAGGGCAGGTTGAGCCTTCTGATTGTCCTGGGGTGGACTCTGTGGTTGACAGGTTGCAGCAAATTTGGGCTCATGTTGTGGACAATTTGGTGTTGTCTCAGGAGGAGGCTCAGCGTTTTGCTAACCGTCGCCGGTGTGCTGGTTCCCGGCTTCGGGTTGGTGATTTGGTCTGGTTGTCTTCCCGTCATGTTCCTATGAAGGTTTCTTCCCCCAAGTTTAAGCCTCGGTTTATTGGTCCTTATAGGATTTCCAGCCTCTTTCTCCATCCATAATGTTTTTCATAGATCTTTGTTGTGGAAATATGTGGTGCCCGTTGTTCCCTCTGCTGATCGGTGTTGATTGATGGGGAGTTGGAGTATGTGGTTGAGAAGATTTTGGATTCTCGTTTTTCGAGGCGGAAGCTTCAGTATCTTGTCAAATGGAAGGGTTATGGTTAGGAGGATAATTCTTGGGTTATTGCCTCCGATGTTCATGCTGACGATTTGGTTCGTGCCTTTCATTTGGCTCGTCCTGATCGGCCTGGGGGCTCTGGTGAGGGTTCGGTGACCCCTCCTCAAGGGGGGGTACTGTTGTGAATTCTGCTCTTGGGCTCCCTCCGGTGGTTATAAGTGGTAGCGCTGCTGTCTTTGGATCGCAGCATTCATCAGGTGTGTCCACTTATTGCAATTCGGACTGGGCTATTTAGTCTTGCTTGACCCTTTAGTCAGTGCCAGTTGTCCATTGTTCCTGGAGGATTCACATTCCTGCCTGGTCTCTCCTGCTTTACTGTTCATTTCAACAAAGATAAGTTCTGGCTTTGATTTTTGCAGTCCACATGCTGTGGGCCTTATTGTTCAGTTCTTTTCCATGTTTTGTCTCTTCCAGCTTGGTCTGTGTAAGGATTTGTTAGCCAATCTGGCATCTCTGGAGATGCAGATATGCAGATATACCCTCCATGCCTTTAGTTAGTTGTGGAGATTTTGTATTTTCTGTGGTGGATATTTTCTATTGTTTTAATACTGACCGCTTAGCACTCTGTCCTATCCTTTCTATTTAGCTAGAGTGGCCTCCTTTGCTAAATCCTGATTTCAGTCTGCGTATGTTATTTCCCTCTCCTCTCACAGTCAATATTTGTGGGGGGCTGTCTATTCTTTGGGGATTTTCTCTGAGGCAAGATAGTTTTCCCTTTTCTATCTCTAGGGTTAATTAGTCCTCCGGCTGTGTCGAGATGTCTAGAAAGTGTTATGTACATTCCACGGCTACTTCTAGTTGCGGTGTTAAGTTCAGGGTCTGCGGTCAGTACAGGTACCACCTTCTCCAGGGTACGTCTCATGCTGCTTCTAGGCCACTAGTTCATAACAGCCGTCAGTGAGATGGACAGTCCCTGCCCACAAGCACTTGTCCATGTGTCCGTGGTTAGGTGGACTTTCCTAGTAACTGAATTGTTGAGGACACGGCTAATGTTGTGGGACACGTGCTTGTGTAATGTGGGGACGGCACACTGGGAGAAATGGTGGCAAATGGAGACCAAGTACAGAGGGATGGCCGCCACCATCAGGTTGCACAAAGCTTCTGTCTCAAGTAGACTAAATGCCAGCATTTCGAGCTCAAGCAGTTGTGAAATGTGGGAATTTAGTAGTGTGGCCTGTGGGGCGTCGGCTGCGTATTTCCGCTTGCGTTCCAAGTATTTGGGTATGGACAACTGAATGCTTTGATGAGACAAGGACATGGACGTGCTTGTTGATGGTGCTATTTTAGTGTGTGCAATGATAGGTGCATGGCAGGAGGCATCTTTGCATGCACCATGGGCAGAGGGTTGTCTTTCGCGAACAACAGCAGAAGAAGCAATGGTGTCACCCGCAGAAAATGTTCCAGGACCCTGGGGCTCTGCCCACAAAGTCAAATGCTTTGTGGCCATGTGCCTGATCATAATGATGGTGGTCAGCCTTGTAGTTTTGCTACTCCTGCTGATGCTGGCCTGGCAGGTGGTGCAAATGGCCTTGTTGAGGTTATCAGCAGAGTCTTTAAAAAACAACCAGAGTCAGGAAGACCTAACAGTTGTACTGGCAATTTCCATTGTGTTGCTATTAGGGGAACGGTTGCCTGCCTTCTGTCTGCGGACACCTTTGGTTAGTTCCTATATCATCTACCACATCTACCACCTCGTCTTCCCTTTCCACACCCTGGTCCTCCTCCTGAATTTCTGGCAATAGAGTTTCCTCATCATCCACCTTTTGTGACACGTTCCCACCATCGCCTTCGTGTGAGCATGGCTGCTCAAATATTTGGGCATCGCTACATGCCATCTCCTCTTGCCCCTCTTCAAGTGGACTGAGCGAGAGTCCCGAATCTATAAATGGAAAAGTGAACAGCACTTCAGAGTGTCCAAGTGTGGGATCAATTGTCTCCAGGCACTCGGCATGGTGGGAGGACGGAGGATCAGGGTGAGGAATTTGCAGTCCAGACTCACTGCTACTCAGTCTTGACCGTGTGGAAGACAGGGTGCTGTTGGTGGTGGCAGCAAAGTGACTGGAAGCATTATCCGCTATCCAACCAATAACCTCTTGACACTGCTCTGGGTTCAATAATGGTGTGCTGCTGAAGTCCCCTAGTAATTGGGACAGGAAGGTCAGGCAAGATGTGGGTGTTTGTTGTGGCACAATTTCAGCTTGCCAACGGCCTCGGTCTCGGCCTCTGCATGCACCATCACCATCACATACAGTTCCCCATCCCTTGCCACGCGCCTTACCTATTTTAAATGGGGACAATATTTTGCACAGTCATTACAAATGCTGAAATTAAAATAGCTAGCATGTAAATAACTATTTTTTTTTCAGCAAACTTGTGTCAATAACTTGTATAAGACACTCCAACAAAATTTTCCAGTAGCTTGGAAATGGCAGAATTTTCTGTGCACTCAGATGTGAATGCTGTGACGGCCAAACACCGGCTTAAAATAGCTGGATTTTCATGCTGTAATAGGGGAAGGATCTGGCTGAATTCTGCACTGCCAACAAGTAAATGGAGCAAAAATAATGGGTGCTTTGGATTGCTTTTGAAGAACATAATCAGAAATAAGATGCAAAACAAAATATTCCTGGCCACTGATACCTGTGGCTATGCATATACCGTACATATCTGTAATAGGCAGCAGCAGACAGTAATGGAATGGACCATCTTGCTGTATGCAATGAAGTCTGCCACATACATTGTCTGCCTGCTACTGATATCTATATACCCACATATACTCCCTGCCTACCTATCACTGATACTTATATACACCACTGAAAGTTATATACTCCGTAATTAGTCCACAGAAGGACTGTTGGTTTATATGGATTTGTATTTTCAACATGGTATACCCACACTAAATTATACACCACCAAATCTGTCCCTATCTCAGCAGCAACTCTCCTTACACTGCCTAAGGGTACCGTCACACAGTGCAATTTTGATCGCTACGACGGCACGATTCGTGACTAGAGTTGAGCGACCTTGATCTTTTTAGAGTCGAGCCGTGTTTCGCGAAACCCGACTATCTCAAAAGTCGGTTCGAGTGAAATCGGCCGATTATGACGTAAAGTCGGGATCGACCGAAACACGAAACCCAATGCAAGTCAATGGGGCAGCATAGTCGGCAGTGAGTGGGGGCCAGGAAAACACCTAGAGTGCCCATTTTAATGTCAAAACCATCCATTCTTCTTAATGAAGCTTGTCAAGCGTAATTAACCTTATAATAATTGGAAGGCATTTGAAATTGGGGGTCATTTGGCTAAAGTTGTGGTGGGTAGGGCTGGTTCAAGTAATTAGTGGGCCCAGGAAATCTGGACCACGTCACGGCAGTGGAGCAGGGAGAGGTAAGTATTTCAACTTTGCAAGTGCTGTGAACCTGAGCAAGCAGGGGGGGCCCACTCGTTGGCATTGGCACTGGCACAGGGCCCCTCAAAGTACAGCGGTGTGTTTGCACGGCGGGGGCGCCTCCCACCGGCAGCAACACTTTTGCGTACTATGAGAGGCCCTGTGCCAGTGACGTCGCCAACTAGTATTCCTCCCCCCACCTGATGAAGGAACCTGCACTTTCATCTGCACCTTCCTCTTTGTCCCGGTGTAAGGTGGTATGGTATGCGGGAAGAGGAACCTGACTTTCAGCAGGGTCACAATCTTGCTGTGTAGCGTGCACGGGGAATTTTGCGTTATGGGTCAATGTACCACCAGACTCATCTATCACTGGCTGGGCAATGGGCAGGATGAGGAGGAAACACAGATATAGGCCCAAAGAATAAAGTTGGCTAAATGCAGTTCAAAATTGGTAACACAGGACTAACCAGGGGGCATTGCAGTGGAGGACAACTGGAATGAGAGGCTGACACAGAGAGTAGGCCCAAATCAGTAAGTATTCTAAATGCAGTTCAAAATTGGCAACCGTAGTAAACAGGCGGCACAGCTTTGTTCAGTGGAGGAGAACAGCAAGGAGTGGCAGACACCGATAGTAGGCCCCAACCCAACTAGTAGGCCAAATGCAGTCTAACATTAACAACTACTTAACGAGAGCCTGAAAATGGAATTTCAGGACAGGAAACCAGGAGAACAGCAAGGAGTGGCAGACACCGATAGTAGGCCCCAAACCAACTAGTACGCCAAATGCAGTTATTCCATTTAACCACAATTTAATGAGAGCCTGAAGATAGAAGCTCAGGAAAGGCAACCTGGAGAACACCTTGGAGTGGAACACACCATCTCTCTACACCCCATACCCAATTTGTAGGCCTAATGCAGCGTAGTTTCCAACAACTACTAAACGAGAGCCGGAAGATCGAAGCTCAGGAAAGGCAACCTGGAGAACACCTTGGAGTGGAACACACCATCTCTCTACACCCCATACCCAATTAGTAGGCCTAATGCAGCGTAGTTTCCAACAACTACTAAACGAGAGCCGGAAGATCGAAGCTCAGGAAAGGCAACCTGGGGAACACCTTGGAGTGTAACACACCCTCTCTCTACACCCCATACTCAATTTGTAGGCCTAATGCAGTGTAGTTTCCAACAACTACTAAACGAGAGCATTAGGATCGAAGCTCAGGAAAGGCAACCTGGAGAACACCTTGGAGTGGAACACACCATCTCTCTACACCCCATACCCAATTTGTAGGCCTAATGCAGCGTAGTTTCCAACAACTACTAAACGAGAGCCGGAAGATCGAAGCTCAGGAAAGGCAACCTGGGGAACACCTTGGAGTGTAACACACCCTCTCTCTACACCCCATACCCAATTTGTAGGCCTAATGCAGCGTAGTTTCCAACAACTACTAAACGAGAGCCGGAAGATCGAAGCTCAGGAAAGGCAACCTGGAGAACACCTTGGAGTGGAACACACCATCTCTCTACACCCCATACCCAATTTGTAGGCCTAATGCAGCGTAGTTTCCAACAACTACTAAACGAGAGCCGGAAGATCGAAGCTCAGGAAAGGCAACCTGGAGAACACCTTGGAGTGGAACACACCATCTCTCTACACCCCATACCCAATTTGTAGGCCTAATGCAGCGTAGTTTCCAACAACTACTAAACGAGAGCCGGAAGATCGAAGCTCAGGAAAGGCAACCTGGGGAAAACCTTGGAGTGTAACACACCTTCTCTCTACACCCCATACCCAATTTGTAGGCCTAATGCAGCGTAGTTTCCGACAACTACTAAACGAGAGCATGAAGATCGAAGCTCAGGAAAGGCAACCTGGGTAACACCTTGGAGTGTAACACACCCTCTCTCTACACCACGGAAGGGCTGATTCTTAGGAAGGAAGGCTGTCGGAAAGAAGCAGGGCGCGTCCGAGGGTGATTATATTCTTATTAGGTATATACTCACCCTCGGACGCGCCCTGCTTCTTTATTTGTAATGAATGTTTATTTGCAATGTGGTTTTGACTTACTCTATTTTTTTGGTAAATAATGATTTTATTATTTTCATTGTTTTGCATCTTCTTGGCAATAATATAAAGAAGACGCGACAGGACAACACTCGGTGGATGCCATATCTGTGTTTTAAATTGAAAAAAACTTTCAGTTAACTACTTGCAGGAGAAAGTTATTGTAGCTGGTGGCCATTTTTAGTACTGTACCAGATTTTTGTTGTATGTGTTTGTTTTTAATTTTAAAATGTCTGCAATTGATATCTCTCCAGTATTTTCTTTTTTATAAGCAAAATACTTATTTTTATATTTTCTGATGTTGGTTCAAGGGGTACACGGGCAGCAGTAGACAGGTCAGTGGAGGCCTAGTGGAAGGAGGGACCGCAGACAGGCTTCGAAGCCCTAACATAATAAATTGGGCTGGCTGTAGGCAATTTAAAATTGGTTCCAGGGGAACACGGGCAGCAGTGGACAGGTCAGTGGTGGCCTAGTGGAAGGAGGGACCGCAGACAGGCTTCGAAGGCCTAACATAATAAATTGGGCTGGCTGTAGGCAATTTAAAATTGGTTCCAGGGGAACACGGGCAGCAGTGGCCTGGTCAGTGTAGTAGTAGTGGAAAGAACGGGCCGCAGACAGGCTTCGAAGGCCTAACATAACAAAAATTGGGATGTAGGCAATTTACTATTTGTTCCAGGGGAACACGGACAGCAGTAGACAGGTCAGTGGAGGCCTAGTGGAAGGAGGGACCGCAGACAGGCTTCGAAGGCCTAACATAACAAAAATGTCAATACAATGGTATTGACAGTGCCAGGCATTGAAGGATGTCAGCGCATAGACTAAACATTGGTGGAGCTGTGAGAGAAAATTTTGCAAGTGGTAGAGCACTGTTTGAGCTGGGGGGGGGACTGTCTTGTGGCCGGCGGTACAGGCCCAGGGCCCCTCATATTACAACGGTGTGTCTGACGTTGGGTGCGCACCACCACCGCCAGACACTTTATTGTACTATGAGGGACCTAGTGGCAGTGCCGTCGACCAAAAGCGGGCACACCCACCTCTTCAGACAAACAGTACTCTCACGGGTGCTGGCGCCAAGTGGCGATACCACGGCCCCGTGTGGGGACTTTGGCCATTTAGGGAGGTGTTAACATGTCGGATGCTGGACAATCAGGTGCTGCAAATTACGAGATTGGAAAAGTCGTTCAGAATAGTCCACAGGCAAGACCTTTACATAGGAAAGCTAGGTGTCAGCCGGGCAAGGTGGGGCAAAAGATTTCGAAATCCAGTTGTGGTTCATTTTAACCCTCCGTCACATACAACTGATCTGACAGGCGCTTCTCTTTTACTTTCATTTCTCCTTCCTCACCAGATTGTGAGGAAACCCCCTCCCTCCAGGTAGTCTCCTGTCTCTTGAAGGTCTGTGAAACCTGATATCACAGTTGGATTTCAGAGCTTCAGGGGAGAGGATATAGCTGCACAGATCTCTCAGGCTCATTGTATGTGAATACGCCACATTCAGTAAGGTTGGTATTTTATGTTTTTATTCATCACAATAGTTTATTTAGCTTGTTTTGTGAATGTATAGCACAAAATGTGAGGATATTTCATAGAAATAAGGGAGATTTTATAAAAGAAAGTGTGCTGCTCAGGCATATACAGTAGTTCCCTAACATATTCCTTCTCTTGCTTCAGATTATCTGCTGAAATGGAGAGGAAAATGTACAATTTATCCAAACAACTTGATGTTGAGGAAGTAACAAACATGCTGTTAGATGATAGAGACCTCACACTGAATGAGGATTTAGGAGAGGAAAGTGAGATTGATTCTCATGATGAGGTGGAAGAATGTGTCTTGGATTCTGAAACAGAGCAAGATGGTTACAGTGGTGAGGATGAAGAAGTTGGATCATATTATATTGGAAAAGATAAATGTCATAAAGCAATTTGCCTGACACATGCAAAAATGGTGTGTAATTCTTGCTATTTGCTCTGCAAGTGTGACTTTTCTGGGGAAACCTCAGCATCTACAGCATCTACAGGACCCCATAATGAGGTCCTGGTTATGGGGGACTTTAACTACCCGGATATTAACTGGGAAACAGAAACCTGTGAAACCCATAAAGGCAACAGGTTTCTGCTAATAACCAAGAAAAATTATCTTTCACAATTGGTGCAGAATCCAACCAGAGGAGCAGCACTTTTAGACCTAATACTATCTAATAGACCTGACAGAATAACAAATCTGCAGGTGGTTGGGCATTTAGGAAATAGCGACCACAATATTGTGCAGTTTCACCTGTCTTTCACTAGGGGGACTTGTCAGGGAGTCACAAAAACATTGAACTTTAGGAAGGCAAAGTTTGAACAGCTTAGAGATGCCCTTAATCTGGTAGACTGGGACAATATCCTCAGAAATGAGAATACAGATAATAAATGGGAAATGTTTAAGAACATCCTAAATAGGCAGTGTAAGCGGTTTATACCTTGTGGGAATAAAAGGACTAGAAATAGGAAAAACCCAATGTGGCTAAACAAAGAAGTAAGACAGGCAATTAACAGTAAAAAGAAAGCATTTGCACTACTAAAGCAGGATGGCACCATTGAAGCTCTAAAAAACTATAGGGAAAAAAATACTTTATCTAAAAAACTAATTAAAGCTGCCAAAAAGGAAACAGAGAAGCACATTGCTAAGGAGAGTAAAACTAATCCCAAACTGTTCTTCAACTATATCAATAGTAAAAGAATAAAAACTGAAAATGTAGGCCCCTTAAAAAATAGTGAGGAAAGAATGGTTGTAGATGACGAGGAAAAAGCTAACATATTAAACACCTTCTTCTCCACGGTATTCACGGTGGAAAATGAAATGCTAGGTGAAATCCCAAGAAACAATGAAAACCCTATATTAAGGGTCACCAATCTAACCCAAGAAGAGGTGCGAAACCGGCTAAATAAGATTAAAATAGATAAATCTCCGGGTCTGGATGGCATACACCCACGAGTACTAAGAGAACTAAGTAATGTAATAGATAAACCATTATTTCTTATTTTTAGTGACTCTATAGCGACAGGGTCTGTTCCGCAGGACTGGCGCATAGCAAATGTGGTGCCAATATTCAAAAAGGGCTCTAAAAGTGAACCTGGAAATTATAGGCCAGTAAGTCTAACCTCTATTGTTGGTAAAATATTTGAAGGGTTTCTGAGGGATGTTATTCTGGATTATCTCAATGAGAATAACTGTTTAACTCCATATCAGCATGGGTTTATGAGAAATCGCTCCTGTCAAACCAATCTAATCAGTTTTTATGAAGAGGTAAGCTATAGACTGGACCACGGTGAGTCATTGGACGTGGTATATCTCGATTTTTCCAAAGCGTTTGATACCGTGCCGCACAAGAGGTTGCTACACAAAATGAGAATGCTTGGTCTGGGGGAAAATGTGTGTAAATGGGTTAGTAACTGGCTTAGTGATAGAAAGCAGAGGGTGGTTATAAATGGTATAGTCTCTAACTGGGTCGCTGTGACCAGTGGGGTACCGCAGGGGTCAGTATTGGGACCTGTTCTCTTCAACATATTCATTAATGATCTGGTAGAAGGTTTACACAGTAAAATATCGATATTTGCAGATGATACAAAACTATGTAAAGCAGTTAATACAAGAGAAGATAGTATTCTGCTACAGATGGATCTGGATAAGTTGGAAACTTGGGCTGAAAGGTGGCAGATGAGGTTTAACAATGATAAATGTAAGGTTATACACATGGGAAGAGGGAATCAATATCACCATTACACACTGAACGGGAAACCACTGAGTAAATCTGACAGGGAGAAGGACTTGGGGATCCTAGTTAATGATAAACTTACCTGGAGCAGCCAGTGCCAGGCAGCAGCTGCCAAGGCAAACAGGATCATGGGGTGCATTAAAAGAGGTCTGGATACACATGATGAGAGCATTATACTGCCTCTGTACAAATCCCTAGTTAGACCGCACATGGAGTACTGTGTCCAGTTTTGGGCACCGGTGCTCAGGAAGGATATAATGGAACTAGAGAGAGTACAAAGGAGGGCAACAAAATTAATAAAGGGGATGGGAGAACTACAATACCCAGATAGATTAGCGAAATTAGGATTATTTAGTCTAGAAAAAAGACGACTGAGGGGCGATCTAATAACCATGTATAAGTATATAAGGGGACAATACAAATATCTCGCTGAGGATCTGTTTATACCAAGGAAGGTGACGGGCACAAGGGGGAATTCTTTGCGTCTGGAGGAGAGAAGGTTTTTCCACCAACATAGAAGAGGATTCTTTACTGTTAGGGCAGTGAGAATCTGGAATTGCTTGCCTGAGGAGGTGGTGATGGCGAACTCAGTCGAGGGGTTCAAGAGAGGCCTGGATGTCTTCCTGGAGCAGAACAATATTGTATCATACAATTATTAGGTTCTGTAGAAGGACGTAGATCTGGGTATTTATTATGATGGAATATAGGCTGAACTGGATGGACAAATGTCTTTTTTCGGCCTTACTAACTATGTTACTATGTTACTATGTTACTTCTGATTGAATATGTTTTTAATAGTACTTAAGGTACCTTAAAATTAAGTTTGTGTTCAAAAATTTTCTTTGTACATTTTTTTGAGAGAGTCGCACTGGGGACTATTTGGCGGGAGTTTTGAAAAGTTTGTATTTCATAGTTATTAGTTTTATGTTAAGTAAATGTTTTTTTTTGCAACTGATTATGTGTAGTCTCTTTTATTACATCCCTATGAAGGTCACTGATCACTTTTAGAGCACTGAAATTGCAAACATTAGATATTATAGGTATTTTTCCAGCAGGCGCCTGACAGGCACATTGTATGTGAACTCGTTAGTCCGAATATTGTATGTGACGGAGGGTTAATGAAGGTTAGATCATCTACATTTTGGGTAGCCAGACGAGTCCTTTTTTCTGTTAGTATTGAACCTGCAGCACTGAATACTCTTTCTGATAGGACACTAGCTGCCGGGCAAGCAAGCTCCTGCAATGCATATTCTGCCAATTCTGGCCAGGTGTCTAATTTTGATGCCCAGTAATCAAATGGGAATGACGGTTGAGGGAGAACGTCGATAAGGGATGAAAAATAGTTAGTAACCATACTGGACAAATGTTGTCTCCTGTCACTTTGAATTGATGCTGCAGTACCTGTCCTGTCTGCGGTCATAGCAAAATCTCTCCACAACCTGGTCAGAAAACCCCTCTGGCCAACGCCACTTCTGATTTCTGCCCCTCTAACACCTCTGGTCTGCTGGCCCCTGCAGCTCGTGTGAGAACGTTCACGGGCGCTGTGTGCAGGGAATGCCAGAAGCAAACGGTCAACAAGAGTTGATTGTTTGGTTGCTAATATTAGTTCCAAGTTCTCATGTGGCATTATATTTTGCAATTTGCCTTTATAGCGAGGATCAAGGAGGCAGGCCAACCAGTAATTGTCATCGTTCATCATTTTTGTTATGCGTGTGTCCCTTTTGAGGATACGTAAGGCATAATCCGCCATGTGGGCCAAAGTTCCAGTTCTCAATCTGTGGTTGTGCTTGGTTGAGGGGCAGTTTCAGGCAAATCCACGTCACTTGTGTCCCTCCAAAAACCAGAACCCGGCCTTGCCGCGCCAACAATTTCCACTGGCCCCGGAAAAGCTTCCTTATTAAAAATATAATCATCCCCATCATCCTCCTCGTCCTCCTCCTCCTCTTCGCCCGCTACCTCGTCCTATACACTGCCCTGGCCAGACAATGGCTGACTGTCATCAAGGCTTTCCTCTTCCTCAGCTGCAGACGCCTGATCCTTTATGTGCGTCAAACTTTGCATCAGCAGACGCATTAGGGGGATGCTCATGCTTATTATGGCGTTGTCTGCACTAACCAGCCGTGTGCATTCCTCAAAACACTGAAGGACTTGACACATGTCTTGAATCTTCGACCACTGCACACCTGACAACTCCATGTCTGCCATCCTACTGCCTGCCCGTGTATGTGTATCCTCCCACAAAAACATAACAGCCCGCCTCTGTTCACACAGTCTCTGAAGCATGTGCAGTGTTGAGTTCCACCTTGTTGCAACGTCAATGATTAGGCGATGCTGGGGAAGGTTCAAAGAACGCTGATAGGTCTGCATACGGCTGGAGTGTACGGGCGAACGGCGGATATGTGAGCAAAGTCCACGCACTTTGAGGAGCAGGTCGGATAACCCCGGATAACTTTTCAGGAAGCACTGCACCACCAGGTTTAAGGTGTGAGCCAGGCAAGGAATGTGTTTCAGTTGGGAAAGGGAGATGGCAGCCATGAAATTCCTTCCGTTATCACTCACTACCTTGCCTGCCTCAAGATCTACAGTGCCCAGCCACGACTGCGTTTCTTTCTGCAAGAACTCGGACAGAACTTCAGCGGTGTGTCTGTTGTCGCCCAAACACTTCATAGCCAATACAGCCTGCTGACGTTTGCCAGTAGCTGCCCCATAATGGGAGACCTGGTGTGCAACAGTGGCAGCTGCGGATGGAGTGGTTGTGCGACTGTGGTCTGTGGACAAGGTCTCGCTTCTGCAGGAGGACGAGGAGGAGGGGGTGCAAACGGCTACAGCCAACTGTTTCCTAGACCGTGGGCTAGGCAGAACTGTCCCAAACTTGCTGTCCCCTGTGGACCCTGCATCCACCACATTTACCCAGTGTGCCATGATGGACACGTAACGTCCCTGGCCATGCCTACTGGTCCATGCATCTGTTGTCAGGTGCACCTTTGTGCTCACAGATTGCCTGAGTGCATGTACGATGCGCTCTTTAACATGCTGGTGGAGGGCTGGGATGGCTTTTCTGGAAAAAAAGTGTCGACTGGGTAGCTCGTAGCGTGGTACAGCGTAGTCCATCAGGTCTTTGAAAGCTTCGCTTTCAACTAACCGGTAGGGCATCATCTCTAACGAGATTAGTCTAGCTATGTGGGCGTTCAAACCCTGTGTACGCGGATGCGAGGCTAAGTACTTCCTTTTTCTAACCATAGTCTCATGTAGGGTGAGCTGGACTGGAGAGCTGGAGATCATGGAACTAGCGGGGGTGCCGGTGGACATGGCAGACTGAGAAACGGTGGGAGATGGTATTGTTGCCGCCGGTGCCCTAGATGCAGTGTTTCCTACTATGAAACTGGTGATTCCCTGACCCTGACTGCTTTGGCCTGGCAAAGAAACCTGCACAGATACTGAAGGTGGTGCAGAAAATGGTGGCCCTACACTGCCGGAAGGGATGTTGCGTTGATGACTAGCTTCATTGGCCGAGGGTGCTACAACCTTAAGGGACGTTTGGTAGTTAGTCCAAGCTTGCAAATGCATGGTGGTTAAATGTCTATGCATGCAACTTGTATTGAGACTTTTCAGATTCTGCCCTCTGCTTAAGGTAGTTGAACATTTTTGACAGATGACTTTGCGCTGATCAATTGGATGTTGTTTAAAAAAATGCCAGACTGCACTCTTTCTAGCATCGGATACCTTTCCAGGCATTGCAGACTGAGCTTTAACCGGATGGCCACGCTGTCCTCCAACAGGTTTTGACTTTGCCACGCGTTTTGGGCAAGATACGGGCCCGGCAGATGGAACCTGTTGCGATGTTGATGCCTGCTGCGGCCCCTCCTCCTCCGCTTCAGAACTGCTGCCGCCTGCACCCTGTTCCCCCAATGGCTGCCAATCGGGGTCAAGAACTGGGTCATCTATTACCTCTTCTTGTAGCTCGTGTGCAACTTCGTCTGTGTCACCGTGTCGGTCGGTGGTATAGCGTTCGTGATGGGGCAACATAGTCTCATCAGGGTCTGATTCTTGATCAGCACCCTGCGAGGGCAATGTTGTGGTCTGAGTCAAAGGACCAGCATAGTAGTCTGGCTGTGGCTGTGCATCAGTGCACTCCATGTCAGATTCAACTTGTAATGGGCATGGACTGTTAACTGCTTCACTTTCTAAGCCAGGGACGGTATGTGTAAAGAGCTCCATGGAGTAACGCGTTGTGTCGCCTGCTGCATTCTTCTCTGTTGTTGTTTTTGCTGAAGAGGACAAGGAAGCGACTTGTCCCTGACCGTGAACATCCACTAACGACGCGCTGCTTTTACTTTTACCAGTTTCACGAGAGGAGGCAAAAGAGCTAGAGGCTTTAAAAGCGGTTTTCCTACTCCCAGAAAAGGGAGCGTTCGAGGCCTTGTGTAGCCAGACGACGAACCTGGCTCCACAGCTCCAGACTTAGGTGCAATATTTTTTTTCCCACGACCACCTGATGCTCCACCACTACCACTACCCTCATTACCAGCTGACAATGAACGCCCCCGGCCACAACCTCTTCCACCAGACTTCCTCATTGTTTTAAAAACGTTACCAAACTAACGGTATTTGTTGCTGTCACACAACTTACACGGTGAGCTATAACTTCAGTATGATTTAGCTACCCCTTTACAGGTGGGTGAGACCACAATGAAAATCAGCCACAATGTTACACACTCTGTTGTTGTTGGCAACAAATTAGAGAGATGCCACACACGCAGGACTGTCACTAAAGCGCAAATGTAAATATTAATCTCCCACTGATTTGTGTTTTTTTTTTTAAAAGGGAGACTTTACAAAAAAAAAAATAATAAAAAAAAATGATTTTTTAAGGAAGAATTTATAAACCAAATAAAATGAAATGATTGTTTCAGGGAGAATTTAGAAAACAAATAAAAAAAAAATAGGCTTTGTAGGGCCCACTGAGTGAGAGAGGACGCACAAAGGAGTCAGGAGTGGCACACAAGCCCAGAGGCCAATATTTATCTCCCACTGATTGATGTACTGATTTTTTCAGGTAGAATTTAGAACCCAAATCAACCAAAAAAATTAATAGGCTTTCTATGGCCCACAATTGGAGAGAGAGAGAGAGATGGCACACCCAGGAGTCAAGACTGGCACACAAGCAGAAAGGGCAATATTAATCTCCCACTGATTTGATTTTTTTTTTTTTTTTTTCAGGGAGACTTTAGAAAAAAAAATACAAAAAAAATGATTTTTTCAGGAATAATTTAGAAACCAAATAAAATAAAATGATTTTTTCAGGGAGAATTTAGAAAGCAAATAAAACAAAAAATAGGCTTTCTAGGGCCCACTGAGTGAGAGATGACGCACACAGGAGTCAGGAGTGGCACACAAGCCCAGAGGCCAATATTTATCTCCCACTGATTTATTGATTTTTTCAGGTAGATTTTGGAACCCAAATCAAGCAAAAAAATAAATAGGCTTTCTATGGCCCACAATTGGAGAGAGAGAGAGATGGCACACCCAGGAGTCAAGACTGGCACACAAGCAGAAAGGGCAATATTAATCTCCCACTGATATGATTTTTTTTTTTTTTTTCAGGGAGACTTTAGAAAAAAAAATGATTTTTTAAGGAAGAATTTATAAACCAAATAAAATGAAATGATTGTTTCAGGGAGAATTTAGAAAACAAATTAAAAAAAAATAGGCTTTGTAGGGCCCACTGAGTGAGAGAGGACGCACACAGGAGTCAGGAGTGGCACACAAGCCCAGAGGCCAATATTTATCTCCCACTGATTGATTTATTGATTTTTTCAGGTAGAATTTAGAACCCAAATCAACCAAAAAAATTAATAGGCTTTCTATGGCCCACAATTATCTTTGAATTATCTTTCACAATTGGTGCAGAATCCAACCAGAGGAGCAGCACTTTTAGACCTAATACTATCTAATAGACCTGACAGAATAACAAATCTGCAGGTGGTTGGGCATTTAGGAAATAGCGACCACAATATTGTGCAGTTTCACCTGTCTTTCACTAGGGGGACTTGTCAGGGAGTCACAAAAACATTGAACTTTAGGAAGGCAAAGTTTGAACAGCTTAGAGATGCCCTTAATCTGGTAGACTGGGACAATATCCTCAGAAATGAGAATACAGATAATAAATGGGAAATGTTTAAGAACATCCTAAATAGGCAGTGTAAGCGGTTTATACCTTGTGGGAATAAAAGGACTAGAAATAGGAAAAACCCAATGTGGCTAAACGAAGAAGTAAGACAGGCAATTAACAGTAAAAAGAAAGCATTTGCACTACTAAAGCAGGATGGCACCATTGAAGCTCTAAAAAACTATAGGGAGAAAAATACTTTATCTAAAAAACTAATTAAAGCTGCCAAAAAGGAAACAGAGAAGCACATTGCTAAGGAGAGTAAAACTAATCCCAAACTGTTCTTCAACTATATCAATAGTAAAAGAATAAAAACTGAAAATGTAGGCCCCTTAAAAAATAGTGAGGAAAGAATGGTTGTAGATGACGAGGAAAAAGCTAACATATTAAACACCTTCTTCTCCACGGTATTCACGGTGGAAAATGAAATGCTAGGTGAAATCCCAAGAAACAATGAAAACCCTATATTAAGGGTCACCAATCTAACCCAAGAAGAGGTGCGAAACCGGCTAAATAAGATTAAAATAGATAAATCTCCGGGTCCGGATGGCATACACCCACGAGTACTAAGAGAACTAAGTAATGTAATAGATAAACCATTATTTCTTATTTTTAGGGACTCTATAGCGACAGGGTCTGTTCCGCAGGACTGGCGCATAGCAAATGTGGTGCCAATATTCAAAAAGGGCTCTAAAAGTGAACCTGGAAATTATAGGCCAGTAAGTCTAACCTCTATTGTTGGTAAAATATTTGAAGGGTTTCTGAGGGATGTTATTCTGGATTATCTCAATGAGAATAACTGTTTAACTCCATATCAGCATGGGTTTATGAGAAATCGCTCCTGTCAAACCAATCTAATCAGTTTTTATGAAGAGGTAAGCTATAGACTGGACCACGGTGAGTCATTGGACGTGGTATATCTCGATTTTTCCAAAGCGTTTGATACCGTGCCGCACAGGAGGTTGGTACACAAAATGAGAATGCTTGGTCTGGGGGAAAATGTGTGTAAATGGGTTAGGAACTGGCTTAGTGATAGAAAGCAGAGGGTGGTTATAAATGGTATAGTCTCTAACTGGGTCGCTGTGACCAGTGGGGTACCGCAGGGGTCAGTATTGGGACCTGTTCTCTTCAACATATTCATTAATGATCTGGTAGAAGGTTTACACAGTAAAATATCGATATTTGCAGATGATACAAAACTATGTAAAGCAGTTAATACAAGAGAAGATAGTATTCTGCTACAGATGGATCTGGATAAGTTGGAAACTTGGGCTGAAAGGTGGCAGATGAGGTTTAACAATGATAAATGTAAGGTTATACACATGGGAAGAGGGAATCAATATCACCATTACACACTGAACGGGAAACCACTGGGTAAATCTGACAGGGAGAAGGACTTGGGGATCCTAGTTAATGATAAACTTACCTGGAGCAGCCAGTGCCAGGCAGCAGCTGCCAAGGCAAACAGGATTATGGGGTGCATTAAAAGAGGTCTGGATACACATGATGAGAGCATTATACTTCCTCTGTACAAATCCCTAGTTAGACCGCACATGGAGTACTGTGTCCAGTTTTGGGCACCGGTGCTCAGGAAGGATATAATGGAACTAGAGAGAGTACAAAGGAGGGCAACAAAATTAATAAAGGGGATGGGAGAACTACAATACCCAGATAGATTAGCGAAATTAGGATTATTTAGTCTAGAAAAAAGACGACTGAGGGGCGATCTAATAACCATGTATAAGTATATAAGGGGACAATACAAATATCTCGCTGAGGATCTGTTTATACCAAGGAAGGTGACGGGCACAAGGGGGCATTCTTTGCGTCTGGAGGAGAGAAGGTTTTTCCACCAACATAGAAGAGGATTCTTTACTGTTAGGGCAGTGAGAATCTGGAATTGCTTGCCTGAGGAGGTGGTGATGGCGAACTCAGTCGAGGGGTTCAAGAGAGGCCTGGATGTCTTCCTGGAGCAGAACAATATTGTATCATACAATTATTAGGTTCTGTAGAAGGACGTAGATCTGGGGATTTATTATGATGGAATATAGGCTGAACTGGATGGACAAATGTCTTTTTTCGGCCTTACTAACTATGTTACTATGTTACTATGTTACAATTGGAGAGAGAGAGAGAGATGGCACACCCAGGAGTCAAGACTGGCACACAAGCAGAAAGGGCAATATTAATCTCCCACTGATTTGATTTTTTTTTTTTTTTTTTTCAGGGAGACTTTAGAAAAAAAAAAATACAAAAAAAATGATTTTTTCAGGAATAATTTAGAAACCAAATAAAATAAAATGATTTTTTCAGGGAGAATTTAGAAAGCAAATAAAACAAAAAATAGGCTTTCTAGGACCCACTGAGTGAGAGATGACGCACACAGGAGTCAGGAGTGGCACACAAGCCCAGAGGCCAATATTTATCTCCCACTGATTTATTGATTTTTTCAGGTAGATTTTGGAACCCAAATCAAGCAAAAAAATAAATAGGCTTTCTATGGCCCACAATTGGAGAGAGAGAGAGAGATGGCACACCCAGGAGTCAAGACTGGCACACAAGCAGAAAGGGCAATATTAATCTCCCACTGATTTGATTTTTTTTTTTTCAGGGAGACTTTAGAAAAAAAAATGATTTTTTCAGGAATAATTTAGAAACCAAATAAAATAAAATGATTTTTTCAGGGAGAATTTAGAAAACAAATAAAACAAAAAATAGGCTTTCTAGGGCCCACTGAGTGAGAGATGATGCACACAGGAGTCAGGAGTGGCACACAAGCCCAGAGGCCAATATTAATCTCCCACTGATTGATTTATTGATTTTTTCAGGTAGAATTTAGAACCCAAATCAACCAAAAAAATAAATAGGCTTTCTATGGCCCACTATTTGTGAGAGAGATGGCACGCTCAGGACTGGCACACAAGCCCAGAGGCCAATATTAATCTCCCACTTTTTTGTTTTTTTTTCCAGGGAAAATTTATAAACCCAATAAAAAAAATAATAAATAGGCTTTCTATGGCCCACTATCTGAGAGAGAGAGATGGCACGCTCAGGACTGGCACACAAGCCCAGAGGCCAATATTAATCTCCCACTGATTGATTTATTGATTTTTTCAGGTAGAATTTAGAACCCAAATCAAGCAAAAAAATTAATAGGCTTTCTATGGCCCACAATTGGAGAGAGAGAGAGAGATGGCACACCCAGGAGTCAAGACTGGCACACAAGCAGAAAGGGCAATATTAATCTCCCACTGATTTGATTTTTTTTTTTTTCAGGGAGACTTTAGAAAAAAAAATGATTTTTTCAGGAATAATTTAGAAACCAAATAAAATAAAATGATTTTTTCAGGGAGAATTTAGAAAACAAATAAAACAAAAAATAGGCTTTCTAGGGCCCACTGAGTGAGAGATGATGCACACAGGAGTCAGGAGTGGCACACAAGCCCAGAGGCCAATATTAATCTCCCACTGATTGATTTATTGATTTTTTCAGGTAGAATTTAGAACCCAAATCAACCAAAAAAATAAATAGGCTTTCTATGGCCCACTATTTGTGAGAGAGATGGCACGCTCAGGACTGGCACACAAGCCCAGAGGCCAATATTAATCTCCCACTTTTTTGTTTTTTTTTCCAGGGAAAATTTATAAACCCAATAAAAAAAATAATAAATAGGCTTTCTATGGCCCACTATCTGAGAGAGAGAGATGGCACGCTCAGGACTGGCACACAAGCCCAGAGGCCAATATTAATCTCCCACTGATTGATTTATTGATTTTTTCAGGTAGAATTTAGAACCCAAATCAAGCAAAAAAATTAATAGGCTTTCTATGGCCCACTGAGTGAGAGATGGCACACACAGGAGTCAGGAGTGGCACACAAGCCCTGAGGCCAATATTTTTCTCCCACTGATTGATGTAGTGATTTTTTCAGGTAGATTTTAGAACCCAAATCAAGCAAAACAATAAATAGGCTTTCTATGGCCCACTGAGTGAGAGATGACACAGACAGGGATGGCACTCTATCAGAAATGCCAATCTTAATCTCCCACAAAAAAAAAAAAAGGAACTGTCCTTCAATTACTATCTCCCTGCAGTAATCTCAGCCAGGTATGGCAGGCAGCAATAAGGAGTGGACTGATGCACAAATTAAATAAAAAGTGTGGACAAACAAACAAGATAGCTGTGCAGAAAGGAAGGAACAAGAGGATTTGTGCTTTGAAAAAAGCAGTTGGTTTGCACAGCGGCGTACACACAGCAATGCAGCTATCAGGGAGCCTTCTAGGGCAGCCCAATGAGCTACAGCGCTGAGGGAAAAAAAAAAAAATGTAGCTTCCACTGTCCCTGCACACCGAAGGTGGTGTTGGGCAGTGGAAATCGCTACAGCACAAGCGGTTTTGTGGTTAATGGACCCTGCCTAACGCTATCCCTGCTTCTGACGAAGTGGCAGCAACCTCTCCCTAAGCTCAGATCAGCAGCAGTAAGATGGCGGTCGGCGGGAACGCCCCTTTATAGCCCCTGTGACGCCGCGGACAGCAAGCCAATCACTGCAATGCCCTTCTCTAAGATGGTGGGGACCAGGACCTATGTCATCACGCTGCCCACACTCTGCGTTTACCTTCATTGGCTGAGAAATGGCGCTTTTCGCGTCATTGAAACGCGACTTTGGCGCGAAAGTCGCGTACCGCATGGCCGACCCCGCACAGGGGTCGGATCGGGTTTCATGAAACTCGACTTCGCCAAAAGTCGGCGACTTTTGAAAATGTTCGACCCGTTTCGCTCAACCCTATTCGTGACGTTCGAGCGATATAGTTACGATATCGCAGTGTCTGACACGCTCCTGCGATCAGGGACCTCGCTGAGAATCGTACGTCGTAGCAGATCATTTGAAACTTTCTTTCGTCGTCTAGTGTCCCGCTGTGGCGGCATGATCGCATGGTGTAACATATATCGTATACGATGTGCGCATAGTAACTAACGGCTTCTACATCGCACATACGTCATGAAATTATCGCTCCAGCGTCGTACATTGCAAAGTGTGACAGCAGTCTACGACGCTGGAGCGATATTGTTACGATGCTGGAGCGTCACGAATCGTGCCGTTGTAGCGATCAAAATTGCACTGTGTGACGGTACCCTAAGTCTGGAACGGACTATGGCGAGCAGAGTGGTGCCAGGTCTGATATAGACCTGATAACGCTCTGCAGCCAGCCAATCACTGTAATGCCACAACCAACATGGCTGCGGCATTACAGTGTGTGGCAGACAATCCCTGCAAGTTGATTGGTGCTCTAAAAAGCGCCAAACGTGCAGGGTGGGGACCTGAGCTCCCGCCGAAAACCCCCAGAAATGCTCTGCACTCGCCGAGCATCGTGAGCGGCGAGAGGCTCGGCGAGCACCGAGCACTTCCGAGCATGCTCGCTCATCACTAATAATCTCCGAATATGCCAAATTTGAGTGAATTTGCTCATCTCTACTAACCAATCAAGGCTAATAGGGTTCTGTTTTTTGTGGACCTTCAGAATTATCTCCTCTGATGGGCTAATGATATAGTAAGTTCTTTTCTTGAAGCTATGCACAAAGTGTAATGGAGTCGTTTACCAACCTTTGTAAGATCTGAACTTTTGCACCAAAAAATCTGATTCTTCAGAAATCTTGTTTTCGATGGGTTCCTTACCCATTCCAAAATCTCGAAGTGTTGACAGAGTAAACCGTTTCATTCCTTTCCAGTTATCATTGGAAGTAAAAAAAATTCCTGAGGACATATTATAAGAATAAGAGAAGCAAGATGGCAACCCATACTTTATATCTACTGGTTAAACCAGAACACTTTAAAGACTCAAAAGGCTAAATTTATGTCGAAAAATGCAGCTCTGGCAAAAATTAAGAGACCACTGCAAAATGTTCAGTTTGTCTGATTTTTGTCTTTAGGCTGGAGTCACACTGGCCGTTAAAAAAAAAAAAAAAAAATTGGTCCAATTTTGACGACCGAGATTCGCACAAATCTTCCCGAACAGTGATGTAATGCGTTTGCAATGCGAAGATGGGATTTCCTCACATCTAGTAACAGTGTGACATCCGTATAAAATTCGATTTTAACATGAGTTTTTACATACAGCAGTTCTCTCTATGTAAATGCTCATGTTAATATGGCATTGTAAAACACAACTGTAAACATCATTTTAATCCCAAAAAATCTGCAAAACTATATATATATATATATATATATATATACACAGTTATATGAAAAATTAATCTTCAGCTTAATGTTGCATAAAAATTGTTTGTTTTTTTTTGCAACAGCTATTTCAGTTTCATATATCTAATAACTGTTGGACACAGTAATGTTTCTGCCTCGAAATGAGGTTTATTGTACTAACAGAAAATGTGCAATCTGCATTCATGGAAGAAACTGGCGTGGGCTCCCGTGTAATTTTCTGCGAAAGAGAGGGAAAGCCAGTGACTGAGAGCAGATATTAATAGGCTAGAGAGGGACCATGTTTGTTCCCCCCCCCAGCTGAAAACATCTGCCCCAAACCACCCCAGAAAAGGCACATCCGCTGGGTTCACATTGCGTTAATGGGAAAGCGCTAACGGACAGCGTTGCACGGCGAAATTAACGCCGTGCAACGCGTCCGTTAGCGCGCCCATTCACAGCAATGGGAACGCGCAGCACTAGCGCGTGCCATGTTCGGCACGCGCTAGCGACGCGCTGGTGTTTCCTGGCGCGCCGCGGACGCTGCTTGCAGCGTCCGAGGCGCGCCCGCGGTCCGTTCCCCGCTCTCGCAGATCGGGGACGTTACCGCGACCCCGGGACGCGGCCCCATTAAAAACATTGCGTTAGCGCAACCCGCTAGCGCTAGCGCTAAACGGGTTGCACTAACGCAATATGAACCTAGCCAAGATGTGCCATTTCTGGCACTTAGCCTCTCTCCTCCCACTACCCTGTAGTGGTGGCATATGGGGAATAAGGGGTTAATGTCACCTTTGTGCTGTAAGGTGACATTTAGCCTTTAGTAATTGAGAGGTGTCAAAAAATACACCTATTCATTACTAATCCTAAAGTTTGTAAAGGGTTAAATAAACACACACACATGCAGAATAAAGTATTTTAATGAAACTAAAGAACACACAGTTTTGCCATCTTTATGCTTCTGCCAATCCAAATAATACCCTCGATCTCCAGTAAAAAATAAAAAAACAACAATATACCCATACCTGTCATCCATTCAGTCAGTCCCACACCGTAGTCCATATCTGGGGTATATAAAGTTTACTACTGGGAGCAGTGCTAATGCCACCGGTCCAGTTGTAAACTACTGGGGAATGAATGAAATGCTGGGAGCGGAGCTTCAGTGACTAGCGGTGACATGAATAAAGCTGCGCTCTCTCACAGCATGAACTCAAATGAACCCTTGAGCATGAGAAAATGACAGCTGATTTTCCCACGCTCAAGAGTTCATCTGAGTTCATGCTGTGAGAGAGCGCAGCCTCCATGATGTCACCGCTAGATACTGAAGCTCCGCTCCCAGCATTTCATTCATTCCCCAGTAGTTTACAACCAGGCTGGTTGCATTAGCACCGCTCCTGGTTGTATACTTTATATACCCCAGATATGGATTACGGCATGGGACTGACTGAATGGCAGACAGGTATGGGTATATTGTTGTTTTTTTATTTTTTACCAGATGTCGAGAGCATCGTTTGGAATAGCAGAATAATAAGGATGACAAAGCTGTGTGTTCTTTCATTTAATTAAATACTTTATTCTGCATGTGTGTTTATTTAACCCTTTACAAACTTTAGGATTAGTAATAGATATGTGTCTTATTGACACCTCCCCATTACTAAAGGCTCAATGTCACCTTACAATACAAAGGTGACATTAACCCCTTATTACCCCATATGCTAACTTTACAGGGCAGGGAGGATAGAGGGGCTAAGTGCCAGAATTGGTGTATCTTACAGATGCGCCTTTTCAGTGGTGGCTGGGGGCAGATGTTTTTAGCTGGGGGGGGGGCAATAACCATGGTCTCTCTCAATGCAATTAAAATCTGCCTCCAGTAGCTGGCTTGCCCTCTCTGGCGCAGAGAACTGTGTGGGAGCACACACCAGTTTTTTCCATGATTACATTCTTTTATTAAATATATACAGGTCCCAAATTTTACACAAACATACTACTAACAGTGTCAGTCACTGACATATATAACTCTAACTGTTCTGCAATGGTTTGCTGTATGTAAACCATGTCTCCTATCCTGTTGGCTTCTGCAATGATTTTACAGAAGCTGACCAATTAATTATTGGCTATTCTGCTATCTATCTGTCTATGAAATATAATGATATGTATGTATATATATATATATATATATATATATATATATATATATATATATAGCATATAAATATACACCTATGTGTATATTTCTATTCTATCTATTCGAACGTCCCGCCCTTCACCATGCTGTGATTTTAATTACATCCAAACACAGTTGGTTCCGACCTTCCTATAAATTCAGGTTTTACCACGTTATTAGCCATAGGTAAGTGTTCACACTAGGCAGTCAGCTCAGGTCCTCATCCGATCTGAGATTACCTTGACGTTTGATGGATGGGCTCACATTTTTTGGCCAAATCTTGTGCTAAGAATCTCAGGTGTTTTTTCACAGATTTCACAAGCCATTAAGCTATTCACATTTCATGTATCGCACATTTCCTTGCGTTAGTACAGTTGAGTGCAGCCATTATTTATTTGCTATGTAAGTCTTTTTTTAGTTATGCACCTGTTCAGACTAGATTGTTGTTCAGTCAGTTTACCTATATTTACTATTGTAACCTGTCAGTGTGATTTTACTGACAGTGTGATTTTACTGATTCCTGGCTTTTCAAAGGACACCGGTGCGTTTTTCTCGCAACTCACACAGATGGTCCATGTGTTGTTCGTTTTTTTATTGCACCCATAGACTTGTAATGCGAGTGTCGGCCAATATCCACTACAAATTGCAGCATGTTACGATTTCAATTGCAGTTATAATACGGCCGAGAAAAAAAAAACAGATGATGGGAACTGCCCCACGGATTAACATTGGTCTGAGTGCTATGCGATTTTTTTTTATCGCATAGCTCGTCCATATTCCGCTCTAGTGTGACTCCAGCCTTGTGGGTATATTTTTGGAGTAAAATGTAAATTATTTTATTCTATAAACTTCTGACAACATGTTTCCGAATTTCCAAGCAATATATTTTGTATTTTTTTTCTGAAAAGAAGTGGTTAAAAAAAAAAAAAAAGTGCATCCAGACATCAAATAATGCAAAGAAAACAAGTTCAGAATCATTTAGAAACAACAATACTCATGTTTTAACTCAAGAAGAGTTCAGAAATCAATATTTTGTGGCATAACCATGATTTTTATTAACAGCTTTCATGAGTCTTTGCATGCCTTCCTCCAGTCTTTCACACTGCTCCTGGCGCAAAAATGTAAGCGGTTCTTCTTTGTTTGATGGCTTGTGACTATCCATCATCCTTTTGATTACATTCGAGAGGTTTTCAATGGGGTTCAGGTCTGGAGATTGGGCTGCCCATGACAGGGTTTTGATGTGCTGGTCTCTAAAATTTTGTCAGAGCTGTATTTTGCGATGATTAACAAACCAGTGTCTTCTTAATATTAGACTGTTATTTTAGAAAGTCCTATGTGAGTGACTTAAGGTGTGCAACATTTCTCAATTATATCTCTTGCAGAGCCAATCTGTGTCTTACCCAACAGTAAATTATGTTATATTTCTCTCTGCTCAGTAAATTTACATTTTTGGCAGAAGTTGGGAAGTATTAGGAGGTATGGAAATTAAGTCACTGTAATATTAACCAGTTGAACAAGAACTTAAAGTAAACAGAAGATCAAGAAATGAGAAAGGAATAAAACCAGAGAACAAACACATGTAAAATAATCAGGCCACAAATCATCATGTAGGTTCATGTAGGTTCTTGTACCAACCTGTCAAGAAAAGAGCTTTGAGTGGGTGTGAGGTCTAGTTGAGTAGGTGTGAATTGGTTTGGTTGTCAAGAGGTTGGCCAGTCTATGTGAAGAGTCAGATGACTGTCTAACTCAGAAGGGGATTGCAACGTAATGCTCGGACTGACCGTCGGCCCTCCTAACCCGAGCATGACAGCATGTATTTCTATGAAGCTGAAAAAGAGCAAGAAAAAGATCATGCCCACATAAATAGGAACACCTCCATATATATACCAATATCAAAAATAGCGTTTATTTAATCGGCAAAAAACTCAAAGAATGCACATAAGTACTTATGTGCATACTTTGAGTTTTTTGGCGATTAAATAAACGCTATTTTTGATATTGGTATATATTTGGAGGTGTTCCTATTTATGTGGGCATGATCTTTTTCTTGCTCTTTTTCATGTTCAACTACAAGCCCACAGTGAACCTTCCTATCTTTGCTATATATATATATATATTGCAGTGCCCTCCAATTTTCTACTTATTTCTATTTCTATGAAGCTGTCACGCTTGGCCAGGAGAACCGGTCTGAGCATTCCACTGCAATTCCCTTTAACATAACAGTATACAGGCATCGGACTCTTCCCTAAACCTCATTATTTCCCAAGTTTATTTCTAATTTCCCACACTTGCATCTCTATTAAAGGGATACATTTAAGCCTCACTCCAGTATGCTGTGGAATTAACACTTTCATGTATGTTTGCGAAGCTCTTGACCACTTTATGACCGTTTTTTTTTTTTTTCAAACTGTTGAGGAGTAAACTTTTTTTGGTCATCTAATCTTGGGACAGGAGGGATAAGTGCCTCGATTCTTAAAAGCGCTTTCACCAAAATTCTGACGGAAAAAGCTATGAAAATTCACAAGTGTTTTGCAATCACAAGCTTGCCCAAAAATGTTCTGACTTTTGCCGCTTTCATGACCATTTTGCCCATCTCTAACAAACTGTCTGGAGCTTAGGAGGTATGTGGACATGAAGGCGATGGTGACCCCTGCTTGTCAAATTGATGATGAGGCCAAGTAGTGTGCCTCCAGAAGATTATATAAAATTTTCCTTCATTGAGGTTCAACATATAAAGTAGGAGTAGATGTTACCATTTCTGAATCAAGACAGGCAGTTGTAGTATAGTATAGTATTGTTATTGTATGCAAATATTGGAGGATAGTTCTGGTGCCCACATCAACTTGACTTTAGGGACAATTTTAGTTGAAGATTTCCAGACCAGACATTCTAATCACAAAGGAAATTATCTCGCAAATCAAAATCAATCCATCCCCCAATCATTGGCGATTGTATGAACGTTACCGTGTCCTTTGTACATTTCGTCAAACATTGCCAGTTTAGGTCTTCCTGAAAATTCATCTGCATGATTGACAAGGGCGTCTCTTACAGCCTCGTACCCACATATGACAACAACTTTCTCAACTCCTAATTGTAAGGTGTACACGGCTCCATACTTCTTAGATAGCTGAAAAATGAAATGAGTATTTTTTAGTGAATTTAAAAATGATATTTCACCTGGTTTATGTTGAATGTATTCTAATAGTAGAGCAAAATGTATTACATATGTTTTCTGAATTTATCTTAATGAACTTTAACCTCTTGCCATCTGGGCCAATTTTACTTTTTATGCTTTTACTATTTTCTCCTCTTCTCTAAGAGCCATAGCTTGATCCTGAAGATCAGTACGATTACATCAATCCATACCAATCTTTCTCAACCATCGTCATTTAATCCTATCCAAGAATACTCCAATGCCTTTAAAGCTTTTGAAACCATGGTCACCAAGGACATTAAGAAATTAAATAAGAAAAATCCCAAGTTCACTTATCATAATCTAAATCGTCAAGAAAGGCAATCCATCATTGACCTTCAAGAAAACAATGAAATAATTATCCGCCAGGCAGATAAGGGACGCAGGATTGTTGTAATGGACACATCTATGTACCACAACGAATCATTGAAACTTCTGAGTGATATTATCACATATACTAAAAAAATTTGGGACCCCACTATTGAATTCACTAAGAAACTGAATACACTAGCCACAAAAGGAAAATCCTTAGGCATACTCACGAAAAAAGAACTTCAATTCATCAATAACAAAACTGCTAGTATAGCAATTTTTTACCATATTCCAAATATTCATAAAAATACAACACATCCTCCAGGTCGGCCAGTCATATCCGTTATCAATTGCCTAACAGCAAACCTGTCTCGTTACGTAAACTCACATCTACAGCGATGCATGTCATTAATACCGGCATACATAAAAGATACCAGCCACACATTACAAATTTTAGATCAATTGGAATTGCAAGAACGTTTCACCTTAGGGACTCTTGACATAAAATCTTTGTACACCATAATTGACCATGACAAGGGCTGCCAAGCAGCTAAATTTTACCTCCAGGCAATAGGGCAATACAAAGAACTCTAAATAGAATTTATCACCGACAGTATCGAGTTTATCCTAAAGCATAATTATTTTAAGTATGAAAAGCAGTTTTATCTCCAAATTCATGGGACCGCGATGTGTACGCGTTTCGCGCTCGGGTATGCTAATATATATGTAGGAAAATGGGAACATGATTATATATATATAAGAATGGTAAATTGAGAGAGGTACTTACAGTATATTAGGCTACGTTCACATTTGCATTGTGCGATGTTGCGTCAGAGACGCAACGCACAACGCAAACAAAAACGCAACAAAACGCAACAAAACGCATGCTAAAACACTGCATTTTGCAACGCATGCGTCCTTTTTTGCCGAAAAATGGACGCAAAAAAATGCAACTTGCTGCGTCCTCTGCACCCTACGCTTGCGGCAAAAAAAACGCATGCGTCGCAAAACGCAGCACAACGCATGTCCATGCGCCCCCCATGTTAAATATAGGGACGCATGACGCATGCGTCGCCGCAGCGGCACCCGACGCTGCGTCGCACAACGCTAATGTGAACGTAGCCTTATAGTGTCGCTTCATTGACGACATCATATTCATCTGGAAAGGTTCATCCCCAGCCCTACAACCATTCATTTCAAACCTGAACAACAATAATTACGGCTTGGAGTTCACGCCAACCATGAGCTGAACCAGTATAAACTTTCTACATTTAACCATCTGTGTGGAGAACAACAAATTGGTCACAAAATGTTTTCGCAAAGACGTGGGCTCCGACAGTTTCATTCATATGACCAGCTGTCATTTACCCATCTGGCTGTCAAATATCCCAAGGGGCCAACATATGCGAAACAGATGCCATTGATCCAACACAAAAGATTACCATATTGAAAGCGATCGCTTGACAGCAGAATTTGTAAAAAAGGGGTACAACCCATTGGCCCTACACCTGTCTAGAAATGAAATAATGCCTATGTCAAGAAAATCGATGATATATAAAACCTGTACAAACCCCAGTCCACCCACACTCCAGGAACAGAAAGGCAAATTACCTATAATCACCCAGTTCCATTCCGGATATAGAAGGTTTAATAACATAATCCGGAAACTCTGGCCTATATTACAAGGCGATAAACACATTGGGGATTTATTACCGAAAAATCCAAGGTTCGTGTACACCAAAGAGCAAAATATGGGTCACTTACTTGCCACCACTACGAAACCAGTACTATCTAATTCCACAAATATGAAAAAAGTGCCAACTACCAGAACGATAGGTTTCAGATCATGCGGCAGATGTTTTTGCTGCAAACATACAAAATGTGGCAAGAAAATTTGCACATCTTTTACAGATACAAATAATGTGCATAAATATCCAGTCAAGTCTAACATCACATGTGACTCTGTAGGGGTCATCTACATCCTTCGCTGTCCATGTGAGAAAATTTATGTTGGTCGAACCAAAAGACCCCTAAAAGTCAGCATAAAGGAACATCTGGATAATATCCGGAAGGGCTTCACAGGGCATCCCTTATCCCGACATTTTCAGGAGAAACACAACAAATCACGTAAGGGTATCTCCTTCTATGGTATTCAAACCATACCCAAGAATCCAAGGGGTGGCAATTACATTAAAATTATGTCAAGAATAGAATCAAAATGGATTTTCTCCCTGGACAGCCTGGCACCCAAGGGGTTGAACCAGAAAATTGAACTCTATGCCTTTTTTAGACACGATATCAAGCTAAATTCCATCCCTCAGGATACTAACTGTAATAGCTTTCAATACAGCAAAGTGTAATCTAGTCAACAGATGAGCATCCCATGTTAACACCATAAATTGGTAACTACAGACGTCTAACAAGTGTCAGAGGGATCTAACTTTTTAAACATATTTTATGTATCTTTTAATATTTGTGCATTTTATTTCTCTATTTATACTATTATGGTATATTTTTTTATTTTTTTGTTGTCTCTCGGCTGCATTTAGTTGGCCTGGTTGACAGACTGAACCCCATTTTAATATTTTTCAAGCTTTTAACTATTTAAAAGTAATAAAGTATTGACCTTTTAGCAATTTCAAGTTTTAGATTATTATGTATCTCAGCTCCAATTAGTAGGCAATTCCATTAAGATCCATATTCAAGCACAAACACACAACAGCAACTTTCCTTTAAAGGTGCACACCAATTATTTTATGCAGGTACGATTCTTTAATTGAACAAGTAAAGCCAATAATTACACACAGAAGGGGAGGGCACGCTGCTACATAAGAGCAGACAAACTTGGGATCAGCAATAACCCTGATGAAGAGGGCTAGAGCCCTTGAAATGCATTGGTTGGTTAGCTGCTCTAACACACCTGCTCTTTCTGGCCCCGTGGCTTGGTGACATCACCTGTAGCTCCGCCCACCTCTCCGACCGCTACATCAGCGTTGCTTCCGGCTGGAGCACGCGAGGTTTCGCGGTCTTGTGGCTCTTGCCGCATCTATCGTTCTAACCCACCGTGCTATGGTGGTGGTACAACAGCAACACAGATTCCTCGGAACCGCTCCTCTCTATACCAGCGAGACAGTGAGTACCGCCCAATTACATATGCATGCCTAAGCCGTGATATATCAGTACTATTAACTGTCTCACTGGAAGAAGATTGCCACTCATTTTTTATGCACGGGTAACTGTCTCTATTTAAAGTAACCTACTTCTTACATACTCACCACCAACAAAACCTTGCTTCACTCCTGACATTATCAGTAGTAAGTATACTTAACATTGTGAGAACTGAATCACAGACATTTAGAATCACACTTGTAAAAGGGTGTATATCCTTCTAAGCAGGAGGAACCGTTCAGCCTTGGAAAAAGCAATTTTAGCCATCACGACACCAGTAATAATTGTGGACACAAAAGAATCACGGTCCCCAACCCCGTATTGCCATTCAGTACCTAAGTGAGTAGAAATTCTATATCTCACTATTTTACTATATTTATTTGATGAACCCCTTTCTGACATTAGACGTACTATCCCGTCCATGTGGGGTGGGCCCGTATGACCGCCGATGGGATAGTACGTCATATGCGATCGGCCGCGCTCACAGGGGAGCCGGGTGTCAACTGACTTTCACAGCTGACATCTGGCACTTTGTGCCAGGAGTGGTCACGGACCGCCCCCAGAACATTAACCCCCGGCACACTGCAATCAAACATGATCGCAGTGTTCCGGCGGTATAGGGTAGCATCGCGCAGAGGGGGGTCCCTGCGTGCTTCCCTGAGACCCCCAGAGCAACGTGATGTGATCGCATTGCTCCAAGGGTCTCTTACCTCCTCCTCGCTGCAGCAGGCCCGGATCCAAAATGGCCGCGGCATCCGGGTCCTGCAGGGAGGTGGCTTCACAGCGCCTGCTCAGATCAGGCGCCGGGAAGCCTGGATCTGTGCACGTTAGATCGCCGATCTGACACAGTGCACAGCAAAGTGTCAGATGGGCGATCTTACACTATAACATGATGCCCCCTCCCCCGGGGCAATGTTATAGTGTAAAAAAAAATATTCACATGTATAAAAAAAAATAAAAAAAAAAAAATTCCCCAAAAAAATTCCAAAAAAAAAATTTATATATTGTTCCTACAAATACATTTCTTTATCTAAATAAAAAAAAAACACAAAAAAGTATACATATTTAGTATTGCCGCGTCCGTAACAACCCGACCTATAAAACTGTCCCACTAGTTAACCCCTTCAGTGAACACCAGAAAAAAAAAGAGGTAAAAAACAACGCTTTATTATCATACCGCCAAACAAAAAGTGGAATCACGTGATCAAAAAAACGGATATAAATAACCATGGTACCGCTGAAAACGTCATCTTGTCCCGCAAAAAACGAGCCACGACACAGCATCATCAAAGAAAAAAGAAAAAAGTTATAGTCCTCAGAATAAAGCGATGCAAAAATAATTATTTTTTTCTATAAAATAGTTTTTATCGTATAAAAGTGCCAAAACATAAAAAAATATAAATGAGGTATTGCTGTAATCGTACTGACCTGAAGAATAAAACTGCTTTATCCATTTTACCAAACGTGGAATGGTATAAACGCCTCCCCCAAAAGAAATTCATGAACAGCTGGTTTTGGTCATTCTGCCTCACAAAAATCAGAATAAAAAGCGATAAAAAAAAGTCACGTGCCCAAATATGTTACCAATAAAAACGTCAACTCGTCCCACAAAAAACTAGACCTCACATGACTCTGTGGACCAAAATATGGAAAAATTATAATTCTCAAAATTTGGTAACGCTAAAAATGTTTTTTGCAATAAAATGCGTCTTTCAGTGTGTGACGGCTGCCAATCATAAATATCCGCTAGAAAACCCGCTATAAAAGTAAATCAAACCCCCCTTCATCACCCCCTTAGTTAGCGAAAAACAAAAAAAATAAAAAAATGTATTTATTTCTATTTTCCCTTTAGGGTTAGGGTTAGGGCTAGGGTTAGGGTTAGAGCTAGGGTTAGGGTTAGGGCTAGGGTTAGGGCTAGGGTTAGGGATAGGGATAGGGCTAGGGTTAGGGCTAGGGTTAGGGCTAGGGCTAGGGCTAGGGTTAGGGCTAGGGTTAGGGCTAGGGTTAGGGCTAGGGTTAAGGGTACAGTTAGGGTTAGGGCTAAAGTTAGGGTTAGGGCTAAAGTTAGGGTTAGGGTTTGGATTACATTTACGGTTGGGAATAGGGTGGGATTAGGGTTGGGAGTGTGGTTAGGGTTACCATTGGGATTATGGTTTGGGATGTGTTTGGATTAGGGTTTCAATTATAATTAGGGGGTTTCCACTGTTCAGGCAGATCAGGGGCTCTCCAAACGCGACATGGCGTCCGATCTCAATTCCAGCCAATTCTGCGTTGAAAAAGTAAAACAGTGCTCTTTCCCTTCCGAGCTCTCCCGTGTGCCCAAACAAAAGTTTACCCCAACTTATGGGGTATCAGCGTACTCAGGACACATTGGACAACAACTTTTGGGGTCCAATTTCTCCTGTTACCCTTAGGAAAATACTAAACTGGGGGCTAAATAATTTTTGTGAAAAAAAAGGATTTTTTTTATTTTCACGGCTCTGCGTTCTAAACTGTAGTGAAACACTTGGGGGTTCAAAGTTCTCAAATCACATCTAGATAAGTTCCTTGGGGGGTCTAGTTTCCAATATGGGGTCACTTGTGGGGGGTTTCTACTGTTTAGGTACATTGGAGGCTCTGCAAACGCAATGTGATGCTTGCAGACCAATCCATCTAAGTCTGCATTGCAAATGATGCTCCTTTCCTTCCGAGCTCTGCCATGCGCTCAAACGGTGGTTACCCCAACATATCGGGTATCAGCGTACTCATGACAAATTGGGCAACAACTTTTGTGGTCCAATTTCAACTGTTACCCTTGGAAAATTACAAAACTGGGAGCTAAAAAATAATTTTTGTGAAAAAAAAAAGATTTTTTATTTTCACGGCTCTGTGTTATAAACTGTAGTGAAACACTTGGGGGTTCAAAGTTTTCTCAAAACATCTAGATAAGTTCCTTGTGGGGTCTAGTTTTCAATATGGGGTCACTTGTGGGGGGTTTCAATGTTTAGGCACATCAGTGGCTCTCCACACGCAACATGGCGTCCCATCTCAATTCCTGTCAATTTTGCATTGAAAAGTCAAACGGCGCTCCTTCCATTCCGAGCTCTCCCATGCGCCCAAACAGTGGTTTACCCCCACATATGGGGTATCAGCGTACTCAGGACAAATTGTACAACAACTATTCTGGTCCAATTTCTTCTCTTACCCTTTGGAAAATGAAACATTGGGGGTGAAAAGATCATTTTTTTGAAAAAATATGATTTTTTATTTTTATGGCTCTGCATTATAAATTTCTGTGAAGCACTTAATGGGTAAAAGTGCTCACCACACATCTAGATAAGTTCCTTAGGGGGTCAACTTTCCAAAATGGTGTCAGTTGTGGGGGGTTTCAATGTTTAGGTACATCAGTGGCTCTCCAAACATAATATGGTGTCCCATCTCAATTCCTGTCAATTTTGCATTGAAAAGTCAAATGGTGCTCCTTCGCTTCCGAGCTCTCCCGTGTGCCCAAACAGGGGTTTACCCCAACATATGGGGTATCACCGTACTCAGGACAAATTGCACAACAACTTTTGAGGTCCATTTTCTCCTGTTACCCTTGGTAAAATAAAATAAATTGGAGCTGAAATAAATTTTTTGTGAAAACAGTTAAATGTTCATTTTTATTTAAACATTCCAAAAAATTCCTGTGAAACACCTGAAGGGTTAATAAACTTCTTGAATGCGGTTTTGAGCACCTTGAGGGGTTCAGTTTTTAGAATGGTGTCACACTTGGTTATTTTCTATCATATAGACCCCTCAAAATGACTTCAAATGTGATGTGGTCCCTGAAAAAAATGGTGTTATAAAAATGAGAAATTGCTGGTCAAATTTTAACCCTTATAACTCCCTAAAAAAAAAATTGTTGGTTCCAAAATTGTGCTGATGTAAAGTAGACATGTGGTAAATGTTACATATTAAGTATTTTGTGTGACATATCTCTGTGATCTAATTGCATAAAAATTCAAAGTTGGAAAATTGCCAAATTTTCAAAATTTTCGCCAAATTTCCATTTTTTTCACAAAAAAACGCAGGTAATATCAAAGAAATGTTACCACTATAATGAAGTGCAATATGTCTCGAGAAAACTGTCAGAATCCCTGGGATCCATTGAAGCGTTCCAGAGTTATAACCTCATAAAGGGACAGTGGTCAGAATTGTAAAAATTGGCCCGGTCATTAACGTGCAAACCACCCTTGGGGGTAAAGGGGTTAACATAAAAGCACCTGCTTTTTTTTTCTCTCATCCTTTAAAAAGATTCTACCAGCACCTATAAGGGTTGATCAGAAAATCTACCTCATCATCAATGATGATCTAATGAGTAAGTGCTTTTTGAACTTATATCCACTTTAATGCACACATTTATTTTTTGCTTATGTAATGTAGACAGCGCAGGTGAATGCTATATATATTTTTTATTACCAAGTATCTATACTACTTATCTAACAGGTCCACACAGAACCTGTTGTATTCACCATCAGCATTCTACAGTAAGGCCATGTGCACACGTTCAGTATTTTTTGCGTTTTTTTTCGCTATAAAAACGTGATAAAAACGCGAAAAAAACGCTAAAAAACGCTTATATATGCCTCCTATTATTTACAGTGTATTCCGCATTTCTTGCGCAAATGTTGCATTTTTTCCGCGAAAAAAATTGCATGGCGGAAAAAAAGAGCAACATGTTCATTAAATTTGTGGAATTGCGGGGATTCCGCACACCTAGGAGTGCATTGATCTGCTTACTTTCTGCATGGGGCTGTGCACACTATGCGGGAAGTAAGCAGATTATGTGCGGTTGGTACCCAGGGTGGAGGAGAGGAGACTCTCCTCCACGGACTGGGCACCATATAATTGGTAAAAAAAAAGAATTAAAATAAAAAATAGTGATATACTCACCTTCGATGGTCCCGGAGTGTTCCCACCTCTCAGCGGTGCATGCTGCCACTTCCGTTCCTATAGATGGTGTGTGAAGGACCTGCGATGACGTCGCCGTCTTGTGATTGGTCGCATGACCGCTCATGTGACCGCTCACGTGACCGCGACGTCATCGAAGGTCCTGCACACACACACCATCTATAGGAACGGACGCCGCTGAGGAGATCGGCTGTCTGCAGGTGAGTATAACCATTTCTTTTATTATTTTTAAACATTCTATCTTTTACTATTGATGCGGCATAGGCAGCATCTATAGTAAAAAGTTGGTCACACTTGTCAAACACTATGTTTGACAAGTGTGACCAACCTGTCAGTCAGTTTTCCAAGCGATGCTACAGATCGCTTGGAAAACTTTAGCATTCTGCAAGCTAATTTCACTTGCAAAATGCTAAGAAAACCGTGAAAAAAACGGGAAAAAGACGCAAAAAAAATGCGGATTTTTAGCAGAAAATTTCCGGTTCTCTTCAGGAAATTTCTGCAAGAAATCCTGACGTGTGCACATACCCTCAGTAAGCAATTGTCTCATCACCAGCAACTGCCTGTAGCCCAGTGTTTCCCCTTTTTATCTTTACAATTGTAGAAGATAACTTATCAGTCTCTGGGCACTGGGGGAATGTGGCTGGAAGATTTCTCGGTGACGCAGCAGGCGGCATGAGATAATAATAATAAATAATAATCTTTATTTTTATATAGCACTAACATATTCCGCAGCGCTTTACAGTTTTGCACATATTATCACTAACAATCTAAATTCCCTATCAGTATGTCTTTGGAATGTGGGAGGAAACCGGAGTGCCCAGAGGAAACCCACGCAAACACGGAGAGAACATACAAACTCCTTGCAGATGAAGTCCAAGGTGGGATTAGAACCCAGGACTCCAGCGCTGCAAGGCTGCAGTGTTATCCACTGAGCCACCGTGCTACCCAAGATGTTTCTGATCTGGTCCCGCAAACGGAAGATGCACAGTCCCCTTGTGGCAATGAATCCTCCGGGTTCTTTGGCACATGGTCTTCTGATCCGGGCACATGGTGGGGTAGAGATGAAGGTTGGTGGCACAGTGGAAGAAACAGAAAGTTCAGGAGACAAGGCAGCAGTAGAAGCACACAGTCCAGCTGACACAGCCACAGGCACGGTCTGGTCCTCAGCAGGCACAGCAAGGATGGGACTAAGCAGTGAATCAGCAGTGGTAAGCAGAACCGAGGTATGCACTGGTCACTACCCCATGCGGATGTTTCTGTGGGCTGAGGGTAGCATGTGTCAGCAGGCTTGCTAGCCGGGAATACAGGCACAGCTAGCTGGCATGGGTCCATCAAGAGGGAGTCAACCATCTCACTTCTCACAAGCTCGTTCCCCGCCAAAAGTTCCGTCTTCCCACTCACACCGCTATATATGTCACACCCTCCCCCACTAGTCAGGTGTTTAGAACTGTGGCAGTCAGGAACCTCTTCTCTCTGGAATATTGGTGACAGCCCCAACAGTTCAGGACCAGACACGCAAGGGGGACCATTGGCTCGGTTCACCTCCCTACACTCCCCCCTCTTTTCGCTCACCATTCCACGAGCGAGACTCTTTGAGGAGAGCGTGACTGTTTATATTTATCCTGTGTGATTTGTTGCCAGACAAAATTCTCTAGGTCATAGCGATTGGGGGATTTGCTGGCTGTTGTTCGTTCGTAGCATCTCAGATTAGGAGAAGTAGTGGAGTTTTCCTGTAGGGCAGAGTCTGGCTGGGAAGAGAGGGCCATGGGTGAGCCTGTGTGTTGTGAATTCTGTGGCAGAGCTCCCTCCTGTGGTCACAAGTGGTACTTCGGCTGGTTCTCTCTGTGAGCTTCCGTTGGTGAAGGAAAGTGGTACTGTGGCTTCTGAGTTTCCTTCCTCAGGTGATGTGGTGAAGTCGTTAGGTGCTTCTCTATTTAACTCCACCTAGTGCTTTGATCCTGGCCTCCAGTCAATGTTCTAGTATTGGACCTGTTGCCTCCTGGATCGTTCCTGTGGCCTGCTGCTCTGCATAGCTAAGTTCCTCTTTGCTATTTGTTTGCTGTTTTTTTCTGTCCAGCTTGTCAATTTGTTTTTTTCTGCTTGCTGCAAGCTCTGGGACGCAGAGGGTGTACCTCCGTGCCGTTAGTTCGGTACGGAGGGTCTTTTTGCCCCCTTTGCGTGTTTTTTTGTAGGGTTTTGTGTTGACCGCAAAGTTACCTTTCCTATCCTCACTCTGTTCAGAAAGTTGGGCCTCACTTTGCTAAATCTATTTCATCTCTACATTTGTCTTATTATCTTTACTCACAGTCATTATATGTGGGGGCTGCCTTTTCCTTTGGGGTATTTCTCTGAGGCAAGGTAGGCTTATTTTCTATCTTCAGGCTAGCTAGTTTCTCAGGCCGTGCCGAGTTGCATAGGTAGCGTTAGGCGCAATCCACGGCTGCCTCTAGTGTGGTTGGAGAGGATTAGAGATTGCGGTCAACAGAGTTCCCACGTCTCAGAGCTCGTTCTTGTTTTTTGAGTTATTGCCAGGTCACTGTATGTGCGCTGTCCTCTATGTCCATTGTGGTACTGAATTACCTTTCATAACACATGTGTCCTCTGAATCCAATCCTTCGGAACTTAGTCCTTCATCCCCTTCTTTGCCATCTTTCATTGGTGTATGGTTTACCGCAGGGGTCTCGGGCTCTTCAGCTGTCTGAACTGGGTTTTTAGATAGGCAAGGTTGGAGCATATTCCAGTGAAGAGTTTGAGTGGGAGCATCCACTTTTCATTCAAGCTAGACTTCGTACATCAGCCCCTCAAAACTAATTCTCTTCACCTGATAGGGGTCTTTCTCCCAACGATTGTCCAGTTTGTCCAGAGGATGCTTCTCTCGTACTAAGACACGGTCTCCAATTTGAAATTCCATAGCTTTGGAAGGGGTCTTTTCTGCATGTTACAACTCCAGTAATCTAGTCTGGACCAACCGATGTAAAGTCTGCAGACGAAGCCAATGCTCCCGAACCCAGGAGGACACCTGTTGTGAATTCTGCTTTTGGGCTCCCTCCGGTGGTTGTAGGTGATAATGCAGTTGTCCCTGAGTTGCAGTCTTGGTCAGGTGTTTCTGCTGATTGCAGTTCTGACCGGGGTATTTAGGTGTGCAGGAATCATTAGTCCTTGCCAGTTGTCCATGGTTCAGGGAGGTTTTGGATCTTTGTCTGGTTCCTCCTGCCTTGCTGCCAATTCAGCAAAGATAAGTGTTTGGTTTTTTTTTTCTGTGGCACACATGCTGTGTGCTTAATAATTGTGTGCTATTCATTTGTTTTCTCTTGTCCAGCTTAGATTGTGTCAGTGTTTTCTCAGTCTTGTTGGATTCTCAGGAGTTGCAGATATACGCTCCACATCTTTAGTTAGTAACATAGTAACATAGTTAGTAAGGCCGAAAAAAGACATTTGTCCATCCAGTTCAGCCTATATTCCATCATAATAAATCTCCAGATCTACGTCCTTCTACAGAACCTAATAATTGTATGATACAATATTGTTCTGCTCCAGGAAGACATCCAGGCCTCTCTTGAACCCCTCGACTGAGTTCGCCATCACCACCTCCTCAGGCAAGCAATTCCAGATTCTCACTGCCCTAACAGTAAAGAATCCTCTTCTATGTTGGTGGAAAAACCTTCTCTCCTCCAGACGCAAAGAATGCCCCCTTGTGCCCGTCACCTTCCTTGGTATAAACAGATCTTCAGCGAGATATTTGTATTGTCCCCTTATATACTTATACATGGTTATTAGATCGCCCCTCAGTCGTCTTTTTTCTAGACTAAATAATCCTAATTTCGCTAATCTATCTGGGTATTGTAGTTCTCCCATCCCCTTTATTAATTTTGTTGCCCTCCTTTGTACTCTCTCTAGTTCCATTATATCCTTCCTGAGCACCGGTGCCCAAAACTGGACACAGTACTCCATGTGCGATCTAACTAGGGATTTGTACAGAGGCAGTATAATGCTCTCATCATGTGTATCCAGACCTCTTTTAATGCACCCCATGATCCTGTTTGCCTTGGCAGCTGCTGCCTGGCACTGGCTGCTCCAGGTAAGTTTATCATTAACTAGGATCCCCAAGTCCTTCTCCCTGTCAGATTTACCCAGTGGTTTCCCATTCAGTGTGTAATGGTGATATTGATTCCTTCTTCCCATGTGTATAACCTTACATTTATCATTGTTAAACCTCATCTGCCACCTTTCAGCCCAAGTTTCCAACTTATCCAGATCCATCTGTAGCAGAATACTATCTTCTCTTGTATTAACTGCTTTACATAGTTTTGTATCATCTGCAAATATCAATATTTTACTGTGTAAACCTTCTACCAGATCATTAATGAATATGTTGAAGAGAACAGGTCCCAATACTGACCCCTGCGGTACCCCACTGGTCACAGCGACCCAGTTAGAGACTATACCATTTATATGGTTAGATGGTGGAATTTTTTGTATCATCTGCTGTGGATATTTTTTGGAAGGGTTTTAATACTGACCACTTAGTATTCTGTCCTATCCTTTCCTATTTAGCTAGAAGTGGCCTCTTTTGCTAAATCCTGTTTCCTGCCTGCGTGTGTCTTTCCTCTACTACTCACAGTCAATATTTGTGGGGGGCTACCTATCCTTTCCAATGCTAGCAATCTGCCAATGTGGGCGTTTAGCATTTGGGCCTGGGGGTGCGTGGCTGGATATATCAGTTTTCTAGTAAATGTCTGAGGCAGGAATAACTGAACGCTGTGCTGGAACAACGAAGTGGATGTAGTTGCTTACTGTTGTGTGTGCAATCGTTGATTGTGGGCAGGAGGCATCAGTGCCTTCTTCATGGTCAGCAGCTTGGGAAGGCTGTAACACAGGGGAATGGGCAGTGGTTTCACCTTCAGACACAGATTTGGTACCTAGGCGTTGCATCCACCTACTGGGTTGCTTGGCTGCCAAATGCTTTTGCATGCTGTTGGTCCTCAGTTTGGCAGTGTTTTGCCTCTTTTTAGCTTGGTTTGGCAGATGATGCAAATTCCAGTTGTTTTATCTGAATGACTTTCAGAAAAAAAAATACCATGCAGAGGAACAACTCACCCTTGGCCTGATATCTATCCGAGTTTGGGGGCTCTGTGGAACAGTTGACTGAGTTCTACCTTTGGGCAATCCACTATCTCTTCTTGCCTGTTTTCTTGCTACAGATCCATCAATCTCTGTACTGCTGTGCTCCTTAGGCGTGCCACCGTGCCAGGTTGGATCAGTGGCCTCATTGTCTTCCAATTCCTCAATCTGATCCTCCTTCGGAGCTGCAATTTTAGGCTGACCTGATGACAACTGTGCCTCTTAATTATCCTCCACCTCTTCAGACATCAATTGACCTTCCCCAACATGGCTTTCTCCTGGCCTTGGATGGTCAAATGTTTGGGCATCACTGCACTCCACCTCCTCATGACTCTCTTTAATGGTGCATGTTGAGAGACCTGACAAATTGCAAGGAGGTCCTACGTCTCCAGGGACTCATGATGTGGGAAGAAGAAGGACAGAGGTTGAGGATTTCGAGGCCCAGCCTCTTGGATACTGAGACTGGACCTTGTGGAAAACTTTGTGGTGCTGCTTAACACACTGGAGCCTTTTTTCTGCCATACTACCCACAACATCCTCACACTTGTCTGGGTTTGTTAGTGTGTAGCATGCTGAATAAATTTTGAGGGGAACCTTGAGCAAAATATAGTCACCTTCGGATCTGTCATGTGGACTTGGTGGGCAGCACAACATCCATGTCCCTTAACGTCACCCTTTCTAATCTTGAATGCATTATATTTATGAAATAAAAAATACTAGTTTTATTTTTCTCAAGTACCCTTACAAAGGTCTTAGGTACAAATTCATTGTATCAAGCAATATGTGGCTATTTTTTTTTTTTTAGATTGCCTTGCTGATACAATCCAAATGCGGAATAATGAAGATTATTGCCCCTGCTAAATTGTCACATAAAATTATCTGTACCCAGATTGCGCCATTCGCACAACTGCTAGATAAAGATAAGCTATTTCTTAAACCAATAGAAAATTATGATTTTTTTAAAAAAAATCACCTTTCTGACACACTCTAAATATGGAGTAATGAAGATTTTTGCCTCTGTTAAATTGTCACGTAAGATTATCTGTACCCAGATTGCGCCAGTTGCACAACTGCTAGATAAAAATATGCTATTTTTTTTAAACCAATTGAAAATTTAGATTTTTTTTCAATTGTCTTGCTGAAACACTTCAAATGCGGCATAGTGAATATTATTGTCCCTGCTTAATAGTCACGTATGATTATTTCTCCCCAGATTGCACGATTCGCACAACTGCTAGGCAAATATTAGGTATTTTAATCAATAGATGAAGAATATTATTTAGCAATTAGTAGTGTTGAGCGATACCTTCCGATATTTGAAAGTATCGGTATCGGATTGGATCGGCCGATACCGGCAAAATATCGGATCTCGTTGATACTGATACCCAATACCAATACAAGTCAATGGGACACAAATATCGGAAGGTATCCTGGATGGTTCCCAGGGTCTGAAGAAGAGGAAACTGTCCTTCAGGCCCTGGGATCCATATTCATGTAAAAAATAAAGAATAAAAATAAAAAATATGGATATAATCACCCTCGGATGCGCCCTGGTTGTAACCGCTGCAACCGGCAGCCTCCGTTCCTAAGAATGAGCGAGTGAAGGACCTTCGATGACGTCGCGGCTTGTGATTGGTCATGTGACCGCTCACGCGACCAATCACAAGCCACCACGTCATCGCAGGTCCTACACTCACTGCATTCTTAGGAACGGAGGCTGCTGGTTGCACCGCTGAGGTCCAGGCTCCGTCGGAGGGGTGAGTATAGCCATATTTTTTATTTTTATTCTTTATTTTTTACATGAATATGGATCCCAGGGCCTGAAGGAGAGTCTCCTCTCCTCCAGACCCTGGGAACCATACGCACCGAACACGCCTGGGAACTTATAGGAACTTCCGATTCCGATTTCCGTTATCACAAAAATATCGGAACTCGGTATCGGAATTCTGATACCGCAAATATCAGCCGATACCCGATACTTGCGGTATCGGAATGCTCAACACTAGCAATTAGATTTTAAAATGGATGTTAATATATGCTGCCACTGAGGAATATTATTTTGCGGTAAAAAAAAAAAATTTAGGCTGCTACACAGGAATATTATATAGCTACTCCCAAAATGGTTTTGTATATGATAGTACTACCTAATATTATTTCCCTTTGTAAATAGCTGATTTTTATATTTTGGTAGTGGAAACCCTCACTATTTCAACCTAATACCACAATCTGTTTATAATACTAACTACTATGCAACACAGTGGAAAATAACAGAGTTCTGCAGCATATGCTTGCAATGATTAAAACACCCAGGTGCCTGCCTGTGTTTCACTCTCCATCCTAATATATCTCTCCCTACTTAAATCCCCACCTAATAACAAATAATCTCTTCACAATCAATCTTGAGCTTTTTTTTTTATAGAATAACGCTCATTATAACTTTCTATCACTCTCCCTATGCTCCTTTCACTCTCCCTATGCTGAAACTACGCTCTCCCTACGCTGTTTCCGTCTGCAATTTGCACAAGATGGTGCTGGCCGCCTTTAATTAGTCCCTATGACGTTGGAAGGCCAGCCAATCACAGTAATGCCACGCCAAAGATGGCGTCAGCATTACTGTGATTGGCAAACCAGACCATCATATTCATCAGCTGCAAATAAAGCGCCTAACATGCTGGGCGGGTCACTCGAATATACAGAAGTGAATATCTAATTACTCACTGAGTAACCAATAGCCCGAATACCGTACTATTCTTGCAAGTAACAAATAGTGCAGAAAGTATTTGCTCATCTCTACACATGATGTCTGATGAAATCAGCCATCATCTGCTAGAAAACATGCGGGCTCGGGGTACGAGTCGGCATCAAAGGCAGAGATACGACTTTTGACATACATCTACGTCAAAGGTCATGAAGGGGTGAAGTCACATTTCTTTTTCTTTGTCTTGAGGTTTTTTGTGCCAAATTATTTCAAACTGGAACATGAATTTTTGCATAAAATAAAAATGATTTTTTTCTGTCTCCATTTATTTATTTTTTTTCCTTTTTTTTTAAAGCAAAAAGTTGCACAGTCTGCAAAATTTGCACCAAAAATTCAGACAGATATAAAATCACTCCACGAGGAGATTGGAAAACATTTTTACCAAAATGTGAAAATGTTGCAATTTTTGGAAAAGTCAAAACCATATGGAATCCTAAAACTCCACAAGTATACAGTATTTGATTGGAACCAGTTTATATGTAACACTTGGTTGTGTCTTCTGTCGTTACTTTTTGTGATTTCATTTGGAAATACAAAGAGTTTTTTTTAAATGCATTGTGCTCTAGTTGTGACCATTTTTTATAATTCTCTGGTTGACTCGAAAAATGTGTGAGGAGGATACATGTACAGTGTATATACCATATATATAAATATATATATATATATATATATATATATATATATACACAGTTATATGGAAAAGTTTGGGCACCCCTATTAATTTTATGCTTAATGTTTTATAAAAATAGTTTTTTTTTGCAACAGCTATTTCAGTTTCATATATCTAATAACTGTTGGACACAGTAATGTTTCTGCCTTGAAATGAGGTTTATTGTATCTAACAGAAAATGTGCAACCATTCCTCTGTACAAAACAATTCCAGTTCAGTTACGTTTGATGGTCGCCGAGCATGGACAGCCCTCTTCAAATGATCCCACATATGTTCAATGATATTCAGGTCTGGGGACTGGGATGGCCATTCCAGAACAGTGTAATTGTTCCTCTGCATAAATGCCTGAGTAGATTTGGAGCGGTGTTTTGGATCATTGTCTTGCTAAAAGATCCATCCCCTGTGTAATTTCAACTTTGTCACTGATTCATGAACATTATTGTCAAGAATCTGCTGATACTGAGAGGAATCCATGCGTCCCTCAACTTTAACAAGATTCCCGCTGCCGGCATTGCCCACACAGCCCCAAAGCATGATGGAACCTCCACCAAAATTTACTGTGGGTAGCAAGTGGTTTTCTTGGAATGCTGTGTTTTTTTGCCGCCATGCATAATACCTTTGTGTATGACCAAACAACTCAATCTTGATTTCATCAGTCCACAGGACCTTCTTCCAAAAAAAAAAATTGGCTTCTCCTTATGTGCTTTTGCATACCTCAGCCGACTCTGTTTGTGGCGTGCTTGCAGAAATGTCTTCTTTCGCATCACTCTCCCATACAGCTTCTCTTTGTGCAAAGTGCATTGTATAGTTGACTAATGCACAGTGACACCATCTGCAGCAAGTTGATGCCGCAGCTCTCTGGAGGTGGTCTGAGGATTGTCCTTGACTGATCTCACCATTCTTCTTCTCTGCCTCTCTGATGTTTTTTTTTGGCCTGCCACTTCTGGCCTTAACAAGAACTGTACTTGTGTTCTTCCATTTCCTTACTATGTTCCTCACCGTGGAAATTGACAGGTTAAATCTCTGAGACAGCTTTTTGTATCCTTCCCCTGAACAACTGCGTTAAATAATCTTTGTTTTCAGATCATTAGACAGTTGTTTTGAGGAGCCCATGATGCCACTCTTCAGAGGAGATTCAAACAGGAGAACAACTTGCAAGTGGCCAATTTAAGTAGCTTTTCTCATGATTGCATACACCTGGCTATGAATTTCAAAACTCAATGCGGTTAGAAAACCAAAAAAAGTGCTTTAGTAAGTCAGTAATAAGTAGGTATGAGTATTTAAATCAAGAAAATGATAAGGGTGCCCATACTTATGCACATGTCAAATTTTGTATGAATGCACATTTTCTGTTAGTACAATAAACCTCATTTCAAGGCAGAAACATTACTGTGTCCAATAGTTATTAGGTATACGAAACTGAAATAGCTGTTGCAAAAAAAAACAACAATTTTTATAAAACATTAACTTAAGATTAATATGGGCGCCCAAATTTTTTCATATAACTGTGTATATATATATATATATATATATATATATATATATGTATATATATGTATATATATATATATATATATATATATATATATATATATATATATATATATATATATATACACTGTATATACATATATATAATGTATATTCAAGCCCAATAAATACAAACAAACTGTGTGGAGAAAGTCTACAGTAAACAAACCCTTTAAATATTTACTCTCTCCATCATGTGGCTTATTATATTCCCAATTCTTCCAGGCAATAGAATCATCAACATTTAGGATAAAAAAGTCAAATAACTGAATGTTACCTCATGCATTGTCAGATGTGGTCTCTTCACGTCTAGAATGTGCAGATTTCCAATGATTGGTAGCGGTCGAGGTCCGGGGGGCAAATTATAAGCATTTTTTTTCTGTCCAAGGAAGAACAGGACAAAAAGAAGACATAAAATAATAGACAGAACCAATGTGATGGGATCAGATGGGATCATAGTGCCAGGAAGGGTTTCTGTAGAAAGACAAAGAGAAACATATAAATGTGCAAACATCTTTAAACATTATATATATATATATATATATATATATATATGTATTGCATGTCTTTCTTTCTTTCTTTCCTTCTTTACACAGAATATCTATAAATCTATCCTACCGTACCTAAAATCCTTCCGTATTCTCAGTATTATTTTTCTATCCCTCAGCATTTATGCTTACATTGTTAATGAAATGTCCCCGACTGGATCCTGCTCTTCTCTGTGATTTTGCAGTTCTGATTCACATTGTGTAACACTGAAAATGTAATGTGATATTTACAATCCGCCCAGATATTTAGGCCAAGAAATTGTTTTCTTTGAGATTTGCTGTGCCACGGAGCAAAGTTTTCCCATAACAGAGTTCAGCTACAAATTAAAAAATTAAATCTAACTGACTGGAGGACCCAACATGTCCATGAATAGCACAGACAAGTGGTGAGGATTTTCAGATTGGTGGTCTACGTTCTCATGCAGCTGTTTATACACATGTGGTAGTTGTCGGCTGATCGTAGGCTCGGCAGATTGCTATTCTCCATACACATGAAAGCTCGGACAACCAATGGGGATGGAGGAATAAGTTGCTGTCAGACACCTCCGTTGAAGACGTATCGCCAAAGATAACAAAAAGGGCAGCGTGTTAAAGTTCAAATTGCTGGATCCTTCTCTTCCCCCAAATTATCTTTAAATGGGATATTGGAGGCCTTCATTGATGGTCAGTCAATCCCACCAGTAAAGGAGTGTTCAGCTGACTTTTATCTAATGTGTACCCTGGCCTTTATAGCTGAGGGCCTTTGCATCAGGCACTAAGTGATCTACTTACAGGCAGGGCCGTATTTTCCACTAGGCACTTGAGGGCATGTGCCTAGGTCGGGATAATGTGGGGGATGGGGCGGCACCTGAGGAAGTTTTTTTCTGTTTTTTTTTTTTAATTAAAGTCTGGTGTGTGGCCTTTATACAGTATAGAGCACTGTGTGGCCATTATACTGAACACAGCATCATGTGGGGCCATTATACAGTATTGAGCATCATGTGGGGTTGTTATACAGTATGGAGCACTGTGTGGCCATATTTTTTTGTTTATAATTAATGTTTATGAAACAGTGTGATCAGCGGTACTAAATGGGTGTGGTTGGGGCATGGATATCGGTGTGACTAGTTGTGAAATGGGTGTGGTCAAAGGCATGGCCCTAAATTTGCCATGGCGCCACGCGCCCCGCAAACTTTGTCCCTCTTTCCCTTCTTCAAAAGTTGGGAGGTATTTTCCAAAATACTGCCTGTATCACGTGCCACACCAGAGAGGCAATGGGAGATTAGGGAGGTTAATAAGTGGCTCAAGAATTGGTGTAGGAAGGAGGGGTTTGGGTTCCTGCACAACTGGGCCGACTTCTCAGTTGGCTACAGGCTCTACGCTAGGGATGGACTGCACCTCAATGGGGAAGGTGCAGCTGTGCTGGGGGAGAAAATGGCTAGAAGGTTGGAGGAATATTTAAACTAGGGATTGGGGGGGAGGGTATTCAAATTATAGGAGGGGAAGATAGTGCAGACAGAGACCTGGGCGCAAATAAGGAAGTTGGGGGTGGCGGTGGCATGGGGAGTGGGGTTAGAACAGTTAATAATTTAAGAAAGAGTAGAGGTACAGAGAGGAACATCAAGTGCATGTATACTAATGCCAGAAGCCTCGCCAACAAAATGGACGAATTAGAACTAATGTTGTTGGAGCATAATTATGACATGGTACGGACATCTGAAACAAGGCTGGATGAGAGCCATGACTGGGCTGTTAACTTGCAGGGGTATAGTCTGTTCAGAAATGACTGAATGGATAGGCGAGGGGGAGGGGTGTGTCTATATGTAAAATCGTCCTTAAAACCCATCCGGCATGATAATATAGTTGAATTTAATGAAAATGTAGAGTGCCTGTGGGTGGAGATAAGGGGAGGGGGGAAAAATAATAAATTACTGATTGGGGTTTGTTATAAATCTCCAAAAATAATGGAAGCAATGGAGAATATCCTCGTAAAGCAAATAGATGAAGCTGCGACTCAAGGGGAAGTCATTATTATGGGGGACTTCAACTAGCCTGAAATAGATTGGGGAACAGAAGCCTGCAGTTCCAGCAAAGTTAATCGTTTTTTGACAACTATGAGAGACAATTACTTTCCACAACTGCTTCAGGACCCAACAAGAAGGGGGGCACTGCTAGACCTAATATTAACCAACAGGCCAGACCGCATAGCAAATATAAGGGTTGGTGGTCACTTGGGAAATAGCGATCACAAAATAATAAGTTTTCATGTATCCTTTAAAAAGATGTGTAGTAGAGGGGTTACAAGGACACTAAACTTCAGGAGGGCAAATTTCCAAGGGATGAGAGATGATCTTGATGCAATTAACTGGGACGATATCCTGAGACACAAAAATACACAAAGAAAGTGGGAGACATTTATTAGCATCCTGGATAGGACCTGTGCACAGTATATACCGTATGGGAATAAACATACTAGAAATAGGAGGAAACCAATATGGCTAAATAGAGCTGTAAGGGGCGCAATAAGTGACAAAAAGAAAGCATTTAGAGAATTAAAGGAAGTAGGTAGTGAGGAGGCATTAAATAAATACAGAAAATTAAAACATTCTATACAAAACCAAATCAAGGCAGCAAAGATTGAGACAGAGAGACTTATTGCCAGAGAGAATAAAAATAATCCCAAAATATTCTTTAACTACATAAATAGTAAGAAACTAAAAAATGATAGTGTTGGCCCCCTTAAAAATAGTCTGGGTGAAATGGTGGATGAGGATGAGGAAAAAGCCAATATGCTAAATGACTTTTTTTTCATCAGTATTTACAAAAGAAAATCCCATGGCAGATAAAATGACTAGTGATAAAAATTCCCAATTAAATGTCACCTGCTTAACCCAGCAAGAAGTGCGGCGGCGTCTAAAAATCACTAAAATTGACAAATCTCCGGGCCCGGATGAGATACACCCCCGATTACTGCAGGAATTAAGTGCAGTCATTGATAGACCATTATTTTTAATCTTTAAAGAGTCTATAATAACAAGGTCTGTACCACAGGACTGGCGTATAGAAAATGTGGTGCCAATATTCAAAAAGGGGACAAAAACTGAACTTGGTAATTATAGGCCAGTAAGCTTAACCTCTACTGTGGGTAAAATCCTGGAGGGCATTCTAAGGAATGCTATACTGGAGTATCTGAAGAGGAATAACCTCATGACCCAGTATCAGCACGGGTTTACTAGGGACCGTTCATGTCAGACTAATCTGATCAGCTTCTATGAAGAGGTAAGTTCTGGATTGGACCAAGGGAACCCAGTGGATGCAGTGTATATGGACTGTTCAAAAGCTTTTGATACGGTGCCACACAAAAGGTTGATACATAAAATGAGAATAATGGGGATAGGGGAAAATATGTGCAAGTGGGTTGAGAGCTGGCTCAGGGATAGGAAACAAAGGGTGGTTATTAATGGAGCAGACTCGGACTGGGTCACGGTTAGCAGTGGGGTACCACAGGGGTCAGTATTGGGCCCTCTTCTTTTTCACATGTTTATTAATGACCTTGTAGGGGACATTCAGAGTAGAATATCAATATTTGCAGATGACACTAAACTCTGCAGGGTAATCAATACAGGGGAGGACAATTTTATATTACAGGATGATTTATGTAAACTAGAAGCTTGGGCTGATAAATGGCAAATGAGCTTTAATGGGGATAAATGTAAGGTCATGCACTTGGGTAGAAGTAATAAGATGTATAACTAAGTGCTTAATTCTAAAACTCTGGGCAAAACCATCAATGAAAAAGACCTTTGTGTATGGGTGGATGACAAGCTCATATTCAGTGGCCAGTGTCAGGCAGGTGTTATAAAGGCAAATAAAATAATGGGATGTATTAAATGAGGCATAGATGCTCATGAGGAGAACTGTTATGACACGGTGGTTTAGGAGCAACATGGAACGAGCTCTGAAGGAAGTGGTAACTATACTGACCGCAGTCCCTAAGCTCAACACAACACTAGAAGTAGCCGTGGGATGCTCCTAACTCTCCCTAGGCACCTCGTCACCGCCTAAGAGCTAACTACCCCTAAAGATAGAAGCAGGAAAACTATCTTGCCTCAGAGAAAATCCCCAAAGGATAGATTAGCCCCCCACAAATAATGACTGTGAGTGGAGAGGGAAAAGACATACACAGAATGAAACCAGGATGAGCACAGGAGGCCAGTCTAGCTTGATAGATAGGACAGGATGGAATACTGTGCAGTCAGTATAAAACACTACAAAAATCCATGCAGAGTTTACTAAAAATCTCAACACCTGACTAAAGGTGTGGAGGGTAAATCTGCTTCCCAGAGCTTCCAGCAAGACAGAATTAATTCATACTGATAACGCTGGATAAACATAGAAAACACAGAACGGAAAAGTCCACAAAATGTGAACAGAAAAGAGCAAGCAAAAACTTAGCTTTGCTGAACTGGTCAGGATAAAAAGGAAATCCAAACAGATGTGAATCCAACCAGGAACCATTTACAAGTGGCACTGGCTGAAGGACAGAGCCAGGCATAAATAGCCAAGCAGAAAAGACGATCAGTGGAAACAGCTGAAGGCAGCTAACTCCAAGGAGCAGCCATACCAATTGAAACCGCAAGAGGGAGCCCAAGAGCAGAACTCACAAAAGTGCCACTTACAACCACCGGAGGGAGCCCAAGAGCGGAATTCACAACAGTACCCCTCCCTTGAGGAGGGGTCACTGAACCCTCACCAGAGCCCCCAGGCCGATCAGGACGAGCCAAGTGAAAAGCACGAACCAAATTGGTAGCATGGACATCGGAGGCAACAACCCAAGAATTATCCTCCTGACCATAACCCTTCCACTTGACAAGATACTGAAGCCTCCGCCTAGAAAAATGAGAATCCAAAATCTTCTCAACCTCATATTCCAACTCTCCCTCAACCAACACCGGGGCAGGAGGGTCAACCGAGGGAACAACTGGCACCACATATCTCCGCAACAAAGATCTATGGAAAACATTATGAATGGCAAAAGAGGCAGGAAGGGCCAAACGAAAAGACACCAGATTAATAATTTCAGAAATTTTATAAGGACCAATAAACCGAGGCTTAAACTTAGGGGATGAAACCTTCATAGGAACATGACGAGAAGACAACCAAACCAAATCCCCCACACGAAGCCGGGGACCAACACAAAGACGGCGGTTAGCAAAACGTTGAGCCCTTTCCTGAGACAACGTCAAATTGTCCACCACATGAGTCCAAATCTGCTACAGCCTGTCCACCACAGAATCAACACCAGGACAATCAGAAGGCTCAACCTGCCCAGAAGAAAAACGAGGATGAAAACCAAAATTACAAAAGAAAGGTGAAACCAAAGTAGCCGAACTAGCCCGATTATTAAGGGCAAACTCAGCCAACGGCAAGAAAGACACCCAATCATCCTGATCAGCAGACACAAAGCATCTCAAATAGGTCTCCAAGGTCTGATTAGTTCACTCAGTTTGGCCATTAGTCTGAGGATGAAACACCGAAGAAAAAGACAAATCAATGCCCATCCTAGCACAGAAGGCCCGCCAAAATCTAGAGACAAACTGAGAACCTCTGTCAGACACAATATTCTCCGGAATGCCATGCAAATGAACCACATGCTGAAAAAACAATGGAACCAGATCTGAGGAGGAAGGCAACTTAGGCAAAAGTACCAGATGGACCATTTTAGAGAACCGGTCACAAACAACCCAGATAATGGACATCTTCTGGGAAACAGGAAGATCCGAAATAAAATCCATGGAAATATGCATCCAGGGCCTCTCAGGGACCGGCAATGGCAAAAGCAACCCACTAGTGCGGGAACAGGAAGGCTTGGCTCGGGCGCAAGTCCCACAGGACTGCACAAAAGCACGGACATCGCGCGACAAGGAAGGCCACCAAAAGAACCTAGCAACCAAATCTCTGGTACCAAAAATCCCAGGATGACCAGCCAACACTGAACAATGAACCTCAGAAATCACCTTACTCGTCCATCTATCAGTAACAAACAGCTTCCCCACAGGACAGCAGTCAGGTCTATCAGCCTGAAATTCCTGAAGCACCCGCCGCAAATCAGGGGATATGGTAGAAAGAATCACCCCTTCCTTAAGAATGCCAACCGGCTCAAGGACTCCAGGAGAATCAGGCGAAAAACTCCTAGAGAGGGCATCAGCCTTAACATTCTTAGATCCCGGAAGATACGAGACCACAAAATCAAAACGGGAGAAAAACAGGGACCATCGAGCCTGTCTAGGATTCAGCCGCTTGGCTGACTCGAGGTAAACCAGATTCTTATGATCAGTCAAGACCACAACGCGGTGCTTAGCTCCCTTAAGCCAATGTCGCCACTCCTCAAACGCCCACTTCTTAGCCAACAACTCCCGATTGTCGACATCATAATTGCGTTCCGCAGGCGAAAATTTTCTGGAAAAAAAGGCACACGGTTTCATCAAAGAACCATCAGACTCCCTCTGGGACAAAACAGCCCCTGCCCCAATCTCGGAAGCGTCGACCTCAACCTGAAAAGGAAGAGAAACATCCGGCTGATGCAACACAGGGGCAGAAGTAAATCGGCGTTTAAGCTCCTGAAAGGCCTCAACAGCCGCAGAGGACCAATTCGTCACATCAGCGCCTTTCTTCGTCAAATCAGTAAGGGGCTTAACCACACTGGAAAAGTTGGCAATGAATCGGCGATAGAAATTAGCAAAGCCCAAAAATTTTTGAAGGCCCTTCACAGATGTGGGTTGAATCCAGTCATGAATAGCTTGGACCTTAACAGGATTCATTTCTATAGACGAGGGAGAAAAAATAAAACTCAAAAAAGAGACCTTCTGAACTCTGAATAGCCACTTAGACCCCTTCACAAACAAAGCATTGTCACGAAGGATCTGGAACATCATCCTGACCTGCTTCACATGAGACTCCCAATCATCGGAAAAAATCAAAATATCATCCAAATATACGACCATGAATTTATCAAGATAATTGCGGAAAATATCATGCATGAAAGACTGGAACACAGATGGAGCATTAGAGAGCCCAAATGGCATCACAAGGTATTCAAAATGGCCTTCGGGCGTATTAAATGCAGTTTTCCATTCGTCACCCTGTTTAATGCGAACAAGATTATATGCCCCTCGGAGGTCAACCTTAGTAAACCAACTAGCCCCCTTAATCTGAGCAAACAAATCAGTAAGCAGAGGCAAGAGGTATTGGAATTTAACCGTGATCTTATTAAGAAGACGATAATCAATACAGGGTCTCAAAGAGCCATCCTTCTTAGCAACAAAAAAGAAACACACTCCCAATGGTGATGAAGAGGGCCGAATATGCCCCTTCTCCAAAGACTCCTTAACATAACTCTGCATGGCGGCATGCTCTGGCACAGACAGATTGAAAAGTCGGCCCTTAGGGAACTTGCAACCAGGAATCAAGTTAATAGCACAATCACAGTCCCTGTGCGGTGCAAGGGAACTGGACTTGGGCTCATCAAATACATCCTGGAAATCCGACAAAAACTCAGGGACCTCAGAAGATGGGGAAGAGGAAATTGACATCAAAGGAACGTCACTATGTACCCCTTGACAACCCAAACTAGTCACAGTCATAGTTTTCCAATCCAGCACCGGATTATGTTCCTGTAACCATGGAAAACCCAGTACAACTACATCATGTAGGTTATGCAACACCAGAAAACGGCAATCTTCCTGATGTGCTGGGGCCATGTACATAGTCATCTGCGTCCAGTACTGAGGTTTATCCTTGGCCAAGGGTGTAGCATCAATACCCCTCAAAGGAATAGGGCTCTGCAATGGCTGCAAGGAAAAACCACAGCGCCTGGCAAATTCTAAGTCCATTAAGTTCAGGGCAGCGCCTGAATCCACAAATGCCATGACAGAAAAGGATGACAATGAGCAAATCAGGGTCACAGATAAGAGAAATTTAGGCTGTATAGTACTAATGGTAACAGACCTAGCGACTCTCTTAGTACGCTTAGGGCAATCAGAGATAACATGAGTAGAATCACCACAGTAAAAACACAGCCTATTCTGACGTCTGAATTCCTGCCGTTCTATTCTAGTCAAAATCCTATCATATTGCATAGGTTCAGGACTCTGCTCCGAGGACACTGCCATATGGTGCACACCTTTGCGCTCGCGCAGACGCCTATCAATCTGAATGGCTAGAGACATAGATTCGCTCAAACCGGCAGGCGTAGGAAAGCCCACCATAACATCTTTAAGGGCTTGAGAAAGTCCTTTTCTGAAAATAGCAGCCAGAGCCTCCTCATTCCATTTAGTGAGCACAGACCATTTTCTAAACTTCTGGCAGTATAATTCTGCCGCTTCCTGACCTTGACACAAGGCCAATAGGGTATTTTCTGCATGATCCACAGAATTAGGTTCGTCATACAATAATCTGAGCGCTTGAAAAAATGCATCTACATTCAATAATGCCGGATCCCCTGTTTCAAGAGAAAAGGCCCAGTCTTGAGGGTCACCACGCAGCAAGGATATGATGATTTTTACTTGCTGAATGGGATCCCCTGAAGAACGGGGTTTCAAAGCAAAAGACAATTTGCAGTTATTTTTAAAGTTCAAAAACTTGGATCTGTCCCCAAAAAACAAATCAGGAGTAGGAATTCTAGGCTCTAAAGCCGGAGTCTGGACAACATAGTCCTGGATACTCTGTACTCTTGCAGCAAGTTGATCCACACGAGAAAACAAACCCTGAACATCCATGCCAGAGCATATATCCTGAACCACCCAGATATCAAGAGGAAAAAAAAGACAAACCAGAGCACAGAAAAAAAAAATGGTTCAGAACTTTCTTTTCCTTCTTTTGAGATGCATTTAATTCATTTTTGGCCACTTGTACTGTTATGACACGGTGGTTTAGGAGCAACATGGAACGAGCTCTGAAGGAAGTGGTAACTATACTGACCGCAGTCCCTAAGCTCAACACAACACTAGAAGTAGCCGTGGGATGCTCCTAACTCTCCCTAGGCACCTCGTCACCGCCTAAGAGCTAACTACCACTAAGGATAGAAGCAGGAAAACTATCTTGCCTCAGAGAAAATCCCCAAAGGATAGATTAGCCCCCCACAAATAATGACTGTGAGTGGAGAGGGAAAAGACGTACACAGAATGAAACCAGGATGAGCACAGGAGGCCAGTCTAGCTTGATAGATAGGACAGGATGGAATACTGTGCGGTCAGTATAAAACACTACAAAAATCCACGCAGTTTACTAAAAATCTCAACACCTGACTAAAGGTGTGGAGGGTAAATCTGCTTCCCAGAGCTTCCAGCAAGACAGAATTAATTCATACTGATAACGCTGGATAAACATAGAAAACACAGAATGGAAAAGTCCACAAACTGTGAACAGAAAAGAGCAAGCAAAAACTTAGCTTTGCTGAACTGGTCAGGATAACAGGGAAATCCAAAGAGATGTGAATCCAACCAGGAACCATTTACAAGTGGCACTGGCTGAAGGACAGAGCCAGGCATAAATAGCCGAGCAGAAAAGACGATCAGTGGAAGCAGTTGAAGACAGCTAACTCCAAGGAGCAACCATACCACTTTAAACCACAAGAGGGAGCCCAAGAGCAGAACTCACAAAAGTGCCACTTACAACCACCGGAGGGAGCCCAAGAGCGGAATTCACAACAGAGAACATAATTTTACCTCTATACAAGTCACTAGTTCAACCACACTTAGAATACTGTGTACAGTTCTGGTCTCCAGTGTATAACAAAGACATAGCTGAACTGGAGCGGGTGCAGAGAAGAGGGACCAATGTTATTAGAGGACTGGGGGGTCTGCAATACCAAGATAGGTTATTACACTTGGGGCTATTTAGTTTGGAAAAATGAAGACTAAGGGGTGATCTTATGTTAACCCCTTTACCCCCAAGGGTGGTTTGCACGTTAATGACCGGGCCAATTTTTACAATTCTGACCACTGTCCCTTTATGAGGTTATAACTCTGGAACGCTTCAACGGATCCCAGTGAATCTGACACTGTTTTCTCATGACATATTGTACTTCATGACAATGATAAAAATTCTTTCATAGTACCTGCGTTTATTTGTGAAAAAAATGGAAATTTGGTGAAAATTATGAAAATTTTGCAATTTTCCAACTTTGAATTTTTATGCAATTAAATCACAGAGATATGTCACACAAAATACTTAATAAGTAACATTTCCCACATGTCTACTTTACATCAGCACAATTTTTGGAACCAAAAATTTTTTTTGTTAGGGAGTTATAAGGGTGAAAAGTTGACCAGCAATTTCTCATTTTTACAACACCATTTTTTTTAGGGACCACATCTCATTTGAAGTCATTTTGAGGGGTCTATATGATAGAAAATACCCAAGTGTGACACCATTCTAAAAACTACACCCCTCAAGGTGCTCAAAACCACATTCAAGAAGTTTATTAACCCTTCTGGTGTTTCACAGGAATTTTTTGAATGTTTAAATAAAAATGAACATTTAACTTTTTTTCACAAAAATTTTTAATTCAGCTCCAATTTGTTTTATTTTACCAAGGGTAACAGGAGAAAATGGACCCCAAACATTGTTTTACTATTTGTCCTGAGTACGCAAATACCCCACATGTGGGGGTAAACCACTGTTTGGGCGCATGGCACAGCTCGGAAGCGAAGGAGCGCCATTTGACTTTTCAATGCAAAATTGACTGGAATTGAGATGGGATGCCATGTTTCCTTTGGAGAGCCCCTGATGTGCCTAAACATTGAAACCCCCCACAAGTGACACCATTTTGGAAAGTAGACCCCCTAAGGAACTTATCTAGAGGTGTGGTGAGCACTTTGACCCACCAAGTGCTTCACAGAAGTTTATAATGCAGAACCGTAAAAATAAAAAATCATATTTTTTCACAAAAATTATCTTTTCGCCCCCAATTTTTTGTTTTTCCAAGGGTAAGAGAAGAAATTGGACGCCAAAAGTTGTTGTACAATTTGTCCTGAGTACGCTGATACCCTATATGTGGGGGTAAACCACTGTTTGGGCGGATGGGAGAGCTCGGAAGGGAAGGAGCGCCGTTTGACTTTTCAATGCAAAATTGACAGGAATTGAGATGGGATGCCATGTTGCGTTTGGAGAGCCACTGATGTGCCTAAACATTGAAACCCCCCACAAGTGACACCATTTTGGAAAGTAGACCCCCTAAGGAACTTATCTAGATGTGTGGTGAGCACTTTGACCCACCAAGGGCTTCACAGAAGTTTATAATGGAGAGCCGTAAAAACAAAACAACATTTTTTTCCCACAAAAATTATTATTTAACCCCCAGTTTTGTATTTTCCCGAAGGTATCAGAAGAAATTGGACCCCAAAATTTGTTGTCCAATTTGTCCTGAGTGCGCTGATACCCCATATGTGGGCGGAAACCACTGATTGGGCGCATGGGAGGGCTCGGAAGGGAAGGAGTGCCATTTGAATGCAGACTTAGATGGCATGGTCTGCAGGTGTCACATTGCGTTTGCAGAGCCCCTAATGTACCTAAACAGTAGAAACCCTCCACAAGTGACACCATTTTGGAAAGTAGACCCCCTAAGGAACTTATCTAGATGTGTGGTGAGCGCTTTGACCCACCAAGGGCTTCACAGAAGTTTATAATGGAGAGCCGTAAAAATAAAACAAAAAATTTTTCCCACAAAAATTATTTTTTAGCCCCCAGTTTTGTATTTTCCCGAGGGTAACAGGAGAAATTGGACCCCAAAATTTGTTGTCCAATTTGTCCTGAGTGCGCTGATACCCCATATGTGGGGGGGAACCACTTGGCGCATGGGAGGGCTCGGAAGGGAAGGAGCTCCATTTGGCATGCAGACTTAGATGGAATGGTCTGCAGGTGTCACATTGCATTTGCAGAGCCCCTAATGTACCTAAACAGTAGAAACCCCCCACAAGTGACACCATTTTGGAAACTAGACCCCCTAAGGAACTCATCTAGATGTGTTGTGAGAGCTTTGAACCCCCAAGTGTTTCACTACAGTTTGTAACGCAGAGTCGTGAAAATTAAAAAAAAATCTTTCCCCCCAAAATTATTTTTTAGCCCCCAGTTTTGTATTTTCCCGAGGGTAAGAGGAGAAATTCGACCCGAAAAGTTGTTGTATAATTTGTCCTGAGTACGCTGATACCCCATATGTTGGGGGGAACCACCGTTTGGGCGCATGGGTGGGCTCGGAACGGAAGGAGTGCCATTTGGAATGCAGACTTAGATGGAATGGTCTGCAGGCGTCACATTGCGTTTGCAGAACCCCTAATGAACCTAAACAGTAGAAACCCCCCACAAGTGACCCCATATTGGAAACTAGACCCCCCAGGGAACTTATCTAGATGTGTTGTGAGAACTTTGAACCCCCAAGTGTTTCACTACAGTTTATAACGCAGAGCCGTAAAAATAAAAAAATCTTTTTTTTTCCCACAAAAATTACTTTTTAGCCCCCAGTTTTGTATTTTCCCAAGGGTAACAGGAGAAATTGGACCCCAACAGTTGTTGTCCTATTTGTCCTGAGTACGCTGATACCCCACATGTTGGGGTAAACCCCTGTTTGGGCACACGGGGGAGCTCGGAAGGGAAGAAGCACTGTTTTACTTTTTCAACGCAGAATTGGCTGGAATTGAGATCGGACGCCATGTCGCGTTTGGAGAGCCCCTGATGTGCCTAAACAGTGGAAACCCCCAATTATAACTGAAACCCTAATCAAAACACACCCCTAATCCTAATTCCAATGGTAACCCTAACCACACCTCTAACCCTGACACACCCCTAACCCTAATCCCAACCCTATTCCCAACTGTAAATGTAATCTAAACCCTAACTGTAACTTTAGCCACAACCCAAACTGTAGCACTAGCCCTAACCCTAGCCCTAACCCTAGCCCTAACCCTAACCCTAACCCTAGCCCTAACCCTAACCCTAGCCCTAACTGTTGTGGGTTCTGTTTTTGGGCTCCCTCTGGTGGTTACTGATGGTACATGGTGACTTGTGTTCTCTGCGGTCTCTGGTGTCCACCTGTTCCATCAGGATATGGGAGTTTCCTATTTAACCTGGCTTTCTTGTCATTTCCTCGCCGGCTATCAATGTTATCAGTGTGTCTGGTTACCTCTGCTACCCGTTTCTGTATTCTTCAGGACAAGCTAAGTTTTGATTTTCCTGTTCCATGTTTTGTTTAATCTTTGTCTTAGTCCAGCTTGCAGATATGTGATTCCTTGCTGCTGGTTGCTCTAGTGGGCTGAAATCACTCCTCATGTTCCATGAGTTGGCACATGAGTTCAAGTAATTTCAGGATGGTTTTTTGAAGGGTTTTTCGCTGACCGCGCAGTTCACTTTTGTATCCTCTGCTATCTAGCTTTAGCGGGCCTCATTTTGCTGAATCTGTTTTCATAACTACGTATGTGCTTTCCTCTCCTTTCACCGTCATTACATGTGGGGGGCTGCTATTTCTGTGGGGTGTTTCTCTGGAGGCAAGAGAGGTCTGTGTTTCTTCTAATAGGGGAAGGTAGTCCTTCGGCTGGCGCGAGACGTCTAGGAATCATCGTAGGCACGTTCCCCGGCTACTGCTAGTTGTGTGTTTAGGTTCAGGATCGCGGTCAGCTCAGGTTCCATCACCCTAGAGCTCGTTTTGTTTTTGTGCTTGTCCTTTTGTAATCCCCTGCCATTGGGATCATGACAGTATAGCTGGCCCAAAAGTGGTAATCGTATTGGCTGAAGTAGGAGGAAAAGTAGTCTGAGGAAGTTTTTTTTTTTTTTCCCTCCTCAGAGTTTGCTGCCTAGCCTTAATTGCAGCCTGGCTGCTTCTTACCTCCTCTTAATCCTTGAATAGCTCTGACCTCAGCTGTTTATCATGGACGTCCAGAGTTTGGCTTCCAGCCTGAATAATCTTGCTGCTAAGGTTCAAAATATACAAGATTTTGTTGTACATGCTCCTATGCCTGAACCTAGAATTCCTATCCCAGAGTTTTTTTCTGGAGATAGATCTAGTTTTCTGAATTTTAGGAACAATTGCAAGTTGTTTCTTTCTTTGAAATCTCGCTCCTCTGGAGACCCTGCTCAGCAGGTCAAGATTGTTATATCTTTCCTGCGGGGTGACCCACAGAATTGGGCATTTGCATTGGCACCAGGGGATCCTGCGTTGCTCAATTTGGATGCGTTTTTTCTGGCATTGGGTTTGCTCTATGAGGAACCAAACCTAGAGATTCAGGCTGAAAAAGCTTTATTGGCTCTCTCTCAGGGGCAAGATGAAGCAGAAATATATTGTCAGAAATTTCGGAAATGGTCGTGCTTACTCAGTGGAATGAGTGCGCCCTGGCTGCAAAATTCAGAGATGGCCTTTCTGAGGCCATTAAAGATGTTATGGTGGGGTTCCCTGCGCCTACAGGTCTGAATGAGTCTATGACTATGGCTATTCAGATTGATCGGCGTTTACGGGAGCGCAAACCTGTGCACCATTTGGCAGTGTCTTCTGAACAGGCACCTGAGACAATGCAATGTGATAGAATTCAGTCCAGAAGTGAACGGCAAAATTATAGGCGGAAAAATGGGTTGTGTTTTTATTGTGGTGATTCAGCTCATGTTATATCAGCATGCTCTAAATGCACAAAAAAGGTTGATAAGTCTGTTGCCATTAGTACTTTACAGTCTAAGTTCATTCTGTCTGTGACTCTGATTTGTTCATTATCATCCATTTCCGTCGATGCCTATGTGGATTCAGGCGCTGCCCTGAGTCTTATGGATTGGTCATTTGCCAATCGCTGTGGGTTTTGTCTGGAGCCTCTGAAAGTTCCTATTCCTTTGAAAGGAATTGACTCTACACCTTTGGCTATGAATAAACCTCATTACTGGACACAGGTGACCATGCGTATGACTCCCGGTCATCAGGAGGTGATTCGCTTCCTGGTACTGTACAATTTACATGATGTCTTAGTGCTTGGTCTGCCATGGTTACAAACTCATAACCCAGTCCTGGACTGGAAAACAATGTCTGTGTTAAGCTGGGGATGTCAGGGGGTTCATGATGATGCACCTCTGATTTCTATCGCTTCATCTACTCCTTCTGAGATTCCTGTATTTTTGTCTGATTATCGGGATGTTTTTGAGGAGTCTAAGCTCAGTTCGCTTCCTCCTCACCGGGATTGCGATTGTGCTATAGATTTGATTCCTGGCAGTAAATTTCCTAAAGGTCGTTTGTTCAATCTGTCAGTGACAGAGCATGCTGCTATGCGGAATTATGTTAAGGAGTCCTTGGAAAAGGGACATATCCGTCCGTCTTCGTCCCCTTTGGGAGCAGGTTTTTTTTTCGTGGCCAAAAAAGATGGTTCCTTGAGGCCTTGTAAAGATTATCGTCTTTTGAATAAGATTACAGTCAAATATCAGTATCCTTTGCCATTGTTGACTGATTTGTTCGCTCGCATTAAGGGGGCTAGATGGTTCACTAAGATTGATCTTCGGGGTGCGTATAATCTTGTGCGGATAAAGCAGGGTGATGAGTGGAAAACCGCATTTAATACGCCTGAGGGCCATTTTGAGTATTTGGTGATGCCTTTTGGACTTTCTAATGCTCCTTCTGTCTTCCAGTCTTTTATGCACGATATTTTCTGTGAATATCTGGATAAATTTATGATTGTGTATTTGGATGATGTTTTGGTTTTTTCTGATGACTGGGAGTCCCATGTTCAGCAGGTCAGGAAGGTGTTTCAGGTCCTGCGGGCCAATTCTTTGTTTGTAAAAGGTTCAAAGTGTCTCTTTGGAGTCCAGAAGATTTATTTTTTGGGGTATATTTTTTCCCCTTCTACTATTGAGATGGATCCCGTCAAGGTTCAGGCTATTTGTGACTGGACGCAGCCTACATCTCTTAAGAGTCTGCAGAAGTTCTTGGGCTTTGCTAATTTTTATCGTCGTTTCATAACTAATTTTTCTAGTGTTGTTAAGCCTTTGACGGATTTGACTAAGAAGGGTGCTGATGTTGCTGATTGGTCTCCTGCGGCAGTGGAGGCCTTTCAGGAACTTAAGCGCCGGTTTTCTTCTGCTCCTGTGTTGCGTCAGCCAGATGCTTCGCTTCCTTTTCAGGTTGAGGTTGATGCTTCCGAGATTGGAGCGGGGGCGGTTTTGTCACAGAGAAGCTCCGATGGCTCAGTGATGAAGCCATGTGCGTTCTTTTCTAGAAAATTTTCACCCGCTGAGCGGAATTATGATGTTGGTAATCGGGAGCTTTTGGCCATGAAGTGGGCATTTGAGGAGTGGCGTCATTGGCTTGAGGGGGCTAGACATCGTGTGGTGGTCTTGACTGATCACAAAAATCTGATTTACCTTGAGTCTGCCAAGCGTCTGAATCCTAGACAGGCTCATTGGTCACTGTTTTTCTCCCGTTTCAATTTTGTGGTTTCATACCTGCCAGGTTCAAAGAATGTGAAGGCGGATGCTCTTTCTATGAGTTTTGTGCCTGACTCCCCTGGAAATTCTGAGCCCACTGGTATCCTTAGGGATGGGGTGATTTTGTCGGCTGTCTCCCCAGACTTGCGACGTGTTTTGCAGGAGTTTCAGGCGGATAAACCTGATCGTTGTCCGCCTGAAAGACTGTTTGTTCCGGATAATTGGACCAGTAGAGTCATCTCCGAGGTCCATTCTTCTGCGTTGGCAGGTCATCCTGGAATATTTGGTACTAGAGACTTGGTGGCCAGGTCTTTTTGGTGGCCTTCCTTGTCGAGGGATGTGCGTTCTTTTGTGCAGTCTTGTGAAGTTTGTGCTCGGGCTAAGCCTTGCTGTTCTTGGGCCAGTGGATTGTTGTCACCTTTGCCTATCCCGAAGAGGCCTTGGACACACATTTCCATGGACTTTATTTCGGATCTCCCTGTCTCTCAAAAAATGTCCGTCATCTGGGTTGTGTGTGACCACTTTTCTAAGATGGTTCATCTGGTACCCTTGCCTAAGTTACCTTCCTCCTCTGAGTTGGTCCCTCTGTTTTTTCAGAACGTGGTTCGTTTGCATGGGATTCCGGAGAACATCGTTTCTGACAGAGGATCCCAGTTTGTGTCTAGATTTTGGCGGACGTTCTGTGCTAAGATGGGCATTGATTTGTCCTTTTCGTCTGCATTCCATCCTCAGACGAATGGCCAGACGGAACGAACTAATCAGACCTTGGAGACTTATTTGAGGTGTTTTGTTTCTGCTGATCAAGATGACTGGGTTACCTTTTTGCCTCTTGCCGAATTTGCCCTTAATAACCGGGCTAGTTCTGCTACCTTGGTTTCTCCTTTCTTTTGTAATTCGGGGTTTCATCCTCGTTTTTCCTCTGGTCAGGTGGAGCCTTCTGATTGTCCTGGTACTGGGTGACTTGTGTTCTCTGCGGTCTCTGGTGTCCACCTGTTCCATCAGGATATGGGAGTTTCCTATTTAACCTGGCTTTCTTGTCATTTCCTCGCCGGCTATCAATGTTATCAGTGTGTCTGGTTACCTCTGCTACCCGTTTCTGTATTCTTCAGGACAAGCTAAGTTTTGATTTTCCTGTTCCATGTTTTGTTTAATTTTTGTCTTAGTCCAGCTTGCAGATATGTGATTCCTTGCTGGTGGTTGCTCTAGTGGGCTGAAATTACTCCTCATGTTCCATGAGTTGGCAAATGAGTACAAGTAATTTCAGGATGGTTTTTTGAAGGGTTTTTCGCTGACCGCGCAGTTCACTTTTGTATCCTCTGCTATCTAGCTTTAGCGGGCCTCATTTTGCTGAATCTGTTTTCATAACTACGTATGTGCTTTCCTCTCCTTTCACCGTCATTACATGTGGGGGGCTGCTATTTCTGTGGGGGTGTTTCTCTGGAGGCAAGAGAGGTCTGTGTTTCTTCTAATAGGGGAAGGTAGTCCTTCGGCTGGCGCGAGACGTCTAGGAATCATCGTAGGCACGTTCCCCGGCTACTGCTAGTTGTGTGTTTAGGTTCAGGATCGCGGTCAGCTCAGGTTCCATCACCCTAGAGCTCGTTTTGTTTTTGTGCTTGTCCTTTTGTGATCCCCTGCCATTGGGATCATGACACCTAACCCTAACCCTAACCCTAGCCCTAACCCTAACATTAACCCTAGCCCTAACCCTAGCCCTAACCCTAACCCTGGCCCTTACCCTAGCCCTAACCCTAGCCCTAACCCTAACCCTAGCCCTAACCCTAACCCTAGCCCTAACCCTAGCCCTAGCCCTAACCCTAGCCCTAGCCCTAACCCTAACCCTAGCCCTAATGGGAAAATGGAAATAAATACATTTTTTTAATTTTTCTCTAACTAAGGGGGTGATGAAGGGGGGTTTGATTTACTTTTATAGTGGGTTTTTTAGCGGATTTTTATGATTGGCAGCCGTCACACACTAAAAGACGCTTTTTATTGCAAAAAATATTTTTTGCATTACCACATTTTGAGAGCTATAATTTTTCCATATTTTTGACCACAGAGTCATGTGAGGTCTTGTTTTTTGCGGGACGAGTTGACGTTTTTATTGGTAACATTTTCGGGCACGTGACATTTTTTGATCGCTTTTTATTCCGATTTTTGTGAGGCAGAATGACCAAAAACCAGCTATTCATGAATTTCTTTTGGGGGAGGCGTTTATACCGTTCCGCGTTTGGTAAAATTGATAAAGCAGTTTTATTCTTCTGGTCAGTACGATTACAGCGACACCTCATGTATATCATTTTTTTATGTTTTGACGCTTTAATACAATAAAAACTATTTTATAGAAAAAATAATTATTTTTGCATCGCTTTATTCTCAGGACTATAACTTTTTTTATTTTTTCGCGGATGATGCTGTGTGGTGGCTCGTTTTTTGCGGGACAAGATGACGTTTTCAGTGGTACCATGGTTATTTATATGTGTCTTTTGATCGCGTGTTATTCCACTTTTTGTTCGGAGGTATGATAATAAAGCGTTGTTTTTTGCCTCGTTTTTTTTTTTTTCCTTACGGTGTTTACTGAAGGGGTTAACTAGTTTTATAGGTCGGGCCGTTACGGACGCGGCGATACTAAATATATGTACTTCTATTGTTTTTTTTTATTTATTTAGATAAAGAAATGTATTTATGGGAATAATATTTTTTTTTCCATTATTTAGAAATATTTTTTTTTATTTTTTTTTACACATTTGGAAACATTTTTTTTTACTTTTTTACTTTTCCCCAGGGGGGGACATCACAGATCGGTGATCTGACAGTTTGCACAGCACTGCAGGCTTCACAGTGCCTTCTCTGAGCAGGCTCTGTGAAGCCACCTCCCTCCCTGCAGGACCCGGCTCCGCGGCCATCTTGGATCCGGGTCTGGAGCAGGCAGGGAGGGAGGTAAGAACCTCGCAGCAACGCGATCACATCGCGTTGCTGCTGGGGGCTCAGGGAAGCCCGCAGGGAGCCCCCTCCCTGCGCGATGCTTCCCTGCACCGCCGGCACATCGCGATCATCTTTGATCGCGGTGTGCCAGGGGTTAATGTGCCGGGGGCGGTCCGTGACTGCTCCTGGCACATAGTGCCGGATGTCAGCTGCGATAGGCAGCGGACACCCGGCCGCGATCAGCCGCACTCCCCCCGTGAGCACCGCCGATCACGCTGGACGTCCGATGTCAGAAAGGAGTTAATGTATAAATATATGTGGGGACAGTACAAAGACATTTCTGATGATCTTTTTAATCATAAACCTGAGACAGGGACAATGGGGCATCCTCTGCGTCTGGAGGAAAGAAGGTTTAAGCATAATAACAGATGCGGATTCTTTACTGTAAGGGCAGTGAGACTATGGAACTCTCTGCCATATGATGCTGTAATGAGTGATTTGTTACTTAAATTTAAGAGGGGACTGGATACCTTTCTGGAAAAGTATAATGTTACAGGGTATATACACTAGATTCCTTGATAGGGCGTAGATCCAGGGAATTAGTCTGATTGCCGTAGGTGGTGTCGGGAATAGTGTTGAGCGATACCTTCCGATATTTGAAAGTATCGGTATCGGATTCGATCGGCCGATGTCCAAAAAATATCGGCTATCACCGATACCGATACCGGATACCAATACAAGTCAATGGGACACAAATATCGGAATGTAATAGGGAGCGATCCTGGATGGTTCCCAGGGTCGGAAGGAGAGGAAACTCTCCTTCCGGCCCTGGGATCCATATTCATGTAAAAAATAAAGAATAAAAATAAAAAATATGGATATACTCACCCTCGGACGAGCCCTGGCTGTAACCGCTGCAAGCGTCTGCCTCCGTTCCTACGAATGCAGAGAGTGAAGGACCTTCGATGACGTCGCAGTCACCTGAGCGGTCACGTGAGCGGTCACATGAGCGGTCACGCGACCAATCACAAGACCGCGACGTCATCGTAGGTCCTACACTCACTGCATTCTTAGGAACAGAGGCTGCCGGTTGCACCGCTGCGAGCCAGGGCCGTCGGTGGGTGAGTATTTCCATATTTTTTATTTTTATTCTTTATTTTTTACATGAATATGGATCCCGATCCCAATTCCCGATATCGCAAAAATATCGGAACTCGGTATTGGAATTCCGATACAGCAAATATTGGCCGATACCCGATATTTGCAGTATCGGAATGCTCAACACTAGTCGGGAAGGAATTTTTTTTTCCCAGTGCGGAGCTTACTCTTTGCCACGTGTTTTTTTTCTTTCCTCTGGATCAACATGTTAGGGCATGTTAGGTTAGGCTATGGGTTGAACTAGATGGACTTATAGTCTTCCTTCAACCTTAATAACTATGTAACTATGTAACTATGATACCGCATTTGCAATATCATGGCAAGTGCCGCAAATGTCCGCAAATCCCATAGGGAATGAATGAGGCCAAACGCAGTGTTGCTGTAAGTGATCCGTTACGCGGCAGATGTGGAAAAACTGCTGGATCTGCTGCAAAAGGCTATTTTCACATCAGCTATTTTTGATAAAGTCACTGCCGATAGTGATAGTGTCATACTCACCTAAGGGGGAGGCAGCACTAAAAGTGCTCGTCTGACCAAAATGTAGGTCACCTATAACTTGAAGTGAAGCGCCATGGGATAAATGGAGCTATAATAATAAATAATAATAATAATAATAATAATAATACTAATAAATAATCAATTTGTTTGATTTCCAGCAAACTAATAACCTTTTTTTACTGGATTTTAAAGACCAGGAAAGTTTTTTAATTTTTTTACTATCCTCTCTTCAGTCCTATTCATACCTCTCCTGCTTCCGCCGTTCCTCCGATCTGCTCTTCTATCTCCTCCTCTATGTCTTCTATCATCTTGACTTTCCAGGCCTTTGGTGCCGCTGTTCTACACTAGATAAGTAAATAAGGCAGCACACTGCAGCGCTAAAACATGTAAACTTGAAAACACGAAATTTGAACTGCATTACTACACTAGAAATATGAAAAATGAGAGTTTTTAGCGCATAAAAATGGCCAATTTTATGTGTACCTGGTAGCCCCTTTACGGCATCTCTCTTATACCAGGTCCTACACTTGCCTTACCTCGCTGAGAATAAACGTCTCCATCTGAATGGGTACATGTGAAAACCTCTTCCTAGACTAAAATTCTCTCTCTCTGTGGAGGGGTATTGGACCTGCTGTAATTAAAACACCCGAAGCTAGGAGGCAGAGTGCACGATCAGAAGGCTAAAGAATACATTTCAAAAACCTGACCGGCACATCCAAACATAGACTAAGTTTGAACAGGTGCCGAACCTAGAGTCGCCAACTCGTATATAGTTAAGTAAATAAGGCAGCACAGTGCAGCGCTAAAACATGTAAACTTGAAAACACGAAATTTGAACTGCATTACTACACTAGAAATATGAAAAATGAGAGCTTTTAGCGCATAAAAATTGCCAATTTTATGTGTACCTGGTAGCCCCTTTACGGCATCTCTCTTATACCAGGTCCTACACTTGCCTTACCTCGCTGAGAATAAACATCTCCATCTGAATGGGTACATGTGAAAACCTCTTCCTAGACTAAAATTCTCTCTCTCTGTGGAGGGGTATTGGACCTGCTGTAATTAAAACACCTGAAGCTAAGAGGCGGAGTGTTGTGAATTCTGTTGTTAAGCTCCCTCCTGTGGTCATGAATGGTACTTCGGCTGGTTCTGTCCATGGGCTTCCTCTGGTGGTTGTGAGTGGGGCTGCGGCTTCTGAGGTTCCTTCCACAGGTGACACGGTTAGTTCGTTAGCTGGCTGCTCTATTTAACTCCACCTAGATCATTGCTCCATGCCACCTGTCAATGTTCCAGTATTGGTCTAGTTTGCTCCTGGATCATTCTTGTGACCTGTCTTCCCAGCAGAAGCTAAGTTCCTGCTTGTTTTTCTCTGTTTGCTATTTTTTCTGTCCAGCTTGCTATTTTGATTTTTGTCTTGCTTGCTGGAAGCTCTGGGACGCAGAGGGAGCGCCTCCACACCGTGAGTCGGTGCGGAGGGTCTTTTTACGCCCTCTTCGTGGTCTTTTTGTAGTTTTTTGTGCTGACCGCAAAGTTACCTTTCCTGTCCTCTGTCTGTTCAGTAAGTCGGGCCTCACTTTGCTAAATCTATTTCATCTCTGTGTTTGTAATTTTCATCTTAACTCACAGTCATTATATGTGGGGGGCTGCCTGTGCCTTTGGGGAATTTCTCTGAGGCAAGGTAGGCTTTATTTCTCTATCTTTAGGGCTAGCTAGTTCCTTAGGCTGTGACGAGTTGCATAGGGAGCGTTAGGAGCAATCCACGGCTATTTCTAGTGTGTGTGATAGGATTAGGGATTGCGGTCAGCAGAGTTCCCACGTCTCAGAGCTTGTCCTGTATTATTAGTAACTATCAGGTCATTCCGTGTGCTCTTAACCACCAGGTCCATTATTGTCCTCACCACCAGGTCATAACAGTACAGGTGGCCCAAAGTATTAATGCATCTCAATAGAGGGATAAGAGAAGTTCTGAGACCATTTTTTTTTCTTTGCAGTGTGTTTTGTCTCTCTTTTCCCCTTTACCTCTGGGTGGTTCAAGATACAGGTGTAGATATGGACATTCAAGGTCTGTTCTCTTGTATGGATAATCTCACTGCAAGGGTACAAAACATTCAAGATTTTGTGGTTCAGAATCCGATGTTAGAGCCTAGTATTCCAATTCCTGATTTTTTTGTTGGGGATAGATCTAAGTTTCTGAATTTCAAAAATAATTGTAAATTGTTTCTTGCTTTGAAACCTCGCTCCTCAGGTGACCCTGTTCAACAAGTGAAAATCATTATTTCTTTGTTACGTGGCGACCCTCAAGACTGGGCATTTTCCCTTGCGCCAGGAGATCCGGCATTGCGTGATGTTGATGCGTTTTTTCTGGCGCTTGGATTGCTTATGATGAACCAAATTCAGTGGATCAGGCAGAGAAAATCTTGCTGGCTCTGTGTCAGGGTCAGGATGAGGTAGAGATATATTGTCAGAAGTTTAGGAAGTGGTCTGTACTCACTCAGTGGAATGAATGTGCGCTGGCAGCAATTTTCATAAAGGGTCTCTCTGAAGCCCTTAAGGATGTCATGGTGGGATTTCGCATGCCTGCTGGTCTGAATGAGTCTATGTCTTTGGCCATTCAGATCGATCGACGCTTGCGTGAGCGTAAAATTGTGCACCATTTGGCGGTATTATCTGAGCATAGACCTGAGCCTATGCAATGTGATAGGACTTTGACCAGAGCTGAACGGCAAGAACACAGACGTCGGAATGGGCTATGTTTTTACTGTGGTGATTCCACTCATGCTATCTCCGATTGTCCTAAGCGCACTAAGCGGTTCGCTAGGTCTGCCACCATTGGAACGGTACAGTCGAAATTTCTTTTGTCCGTTACTCTGATTTGCTCTTTGTCATCCTATTCTGTTATGGCATTTGTGGATTCAGGTGCTGCCCTGAATTTGATGGACTTGGAGTTTGCTAGGCACTGTGGTTTTTTCTTGGAGCCCTTGCAGTATCCTATTCCATTGAGAGGAATTGATGCTACGCCTTTGGCCAAGAATAAGCCCCAGTACTGGACCCAATTGACCATGTGCATGGCTCCTGCACATCAGGAGGATATTCACTTTTTGGTGTTGCATAATCTGCATGATGTGGTCGTTTTGGGGTTGCCATGGCTACAGGTCCATAATCCAGTATTGGATTGGAAATCTATGTCTGTGTCCAGCTGGGGTTGTCAGGGGATACATGGTGATGTTCTATTTTTGTCTATTTTGTCATCCACCCCTTCTGAAGTCCCGGAGTTTTTGTCGGATTACCGGGATGTATTTGATGAGCCCAAATCCAGTGCCCTACCTCCTCATAGGGATTGCGATTGTGCTATCAATTTGATTCCTGGTAGTAAGTTTCCTAAGGGCCGACTGTTCAATTTATCTGTGCCAGAACACGCCGCTATTCCGAGTTATATAAAGGAATCCTTGGAGAAGGGTCATATTCGCCCGTCGTCGTCACCATTGGGAGCAGGGTTCTTTTTTGTGGCCAAGAAGGATGGTTCTTTGAGACCATGTATTGATTACCGCCTTCTTAATAAGATCACAGTCAAATTTCAGTACCCGTTGCCGCTGCTGTCTGATTTATTTGCTCAGATTAAGGGGGCTAGTTGGTTCACCAAGATAGATCTTCGTGGTGCGTATAATCTTATGCGTATTAAACAGGGCGATGAATGGAAAACAGCATTTAATATGCCCGAGGGCCATTTTGAGTACCTGGTTATGCCATTCGGGCTTTCCAATGCTCCATCAGCATTTCAGTCTTTTATGCATGACATCTTCCGTGAGTATCTGGATAAATTCCTGATTGTTTACTTGGATGACATTTTGATCTTCTCAGATGATTGGGAGTCTCTGAAAAGTCTGCAAAAGTTCCTGGGCTTTGCTAATTTTTATCGTCGCTTCATCAGTAATTTTTCTAGTGTTGCTAAACCGTTGACTGATTTGACCAAGAAGGGTGCTGATGTGGTCAATTGGTCTTCTGCGGCTGTGGAAGCTTTTCAGGAGTTGAAGCGTCGTTTTTCTTCTGCCCCTGTGTTGTGCCAGCCAGATGTTTCGCTACCGTTTCAGGTCGAGGTTGATGCTTCTGAGATTGGAGCAGGAGCTGTTTTGTCGCAAAGAAGTTCTGATGGCTCGGTGATGAAACCATGTGCCTTCTTTTCTAGAAAGTTTTCGCCTGCTGAGCGCAATTATGATGTTGGCAATCGAGAGTTGTTGGCCATGAAGTGGGCATTCGAGGAGTGGCGCCATTGGCTTGAAGGAGCCAAGCATCGTGTGGTGGTCTTGACGGATCACAAGAATTTGACTTATCTCGAGTCTGCCAAATGGTTGAATCCTAGACAGGCTCGTTGGTCGCTATTTTTCTCCCGTTTTGATTTTGTGGTTTCGTACCTTCGGGGCTCTAAGAATGTGAAGGCTGATGCCCTGTCAAGGAGTTTTGTGCCCGACTCTCCGGGTGTTCCTGAGCCGGCGGGTATTCTCAAAGAGGGGGTAATTTTGTCTGCCATCTCCCCTGATTTGCGGCGGGTGCTGCAAAAATTTCAGGCTGATAGACCTGACCGTTGCCCAGCGGAGAAACTGTTTGTCCCTGATAAATGGACTAGTAGAGTTATCTCTGAGGTTCATTGTTCGGTGTTGGCTGGTCATCCTGGAATCTTTGGTACCAGAGATTTGGTGGCTAGATCCTTTTGGTGGTCGTCTTTGTTGCGGGATGTGCGTTCTTTTGTGCAGTCCTGTGGGACTTGTGCTTGGGCTCAGCCCTGCTGTTCTCGTGCCAGTGGGTTGCTTTTGCCCTTGCCGGTCCCGAAGAGGCCCTGGACGCATATTTCTATGGATTTTATTTCGGATCTCCCTGTCTCTCAAAAGATATCGGTCAATTGGGTGGTTTTTGATCGCTTCTCTAAGATGGTCCTTTTGGTACCCTTGTCTAAATTGCCTTCCTTCTCTGATTTGGTGCCGTTGTTTTTCCAGCATGTGGTTCGTTTACATGGCATTCTGGAGAACATCGTTTCGGACAGAGGTTCCCAGTTTGTTTCGAGGTTTTGGCGATCCTTTTGTGCTAGGATGGGCTTTGATTTGTCTTTTTCCTCGGCTTTCCATCCTCAGACAAATGGCTAAACCGAACGTGCTAATCAGACTTTGGAAACATATCTGAGATGCTTTGTTTCTGCTGATCAGGATGATTGGGTGTCCTTTTTGCCTTTGGCTGAGTTCGCCCTTAATAATCGGGCCAGCTCGGCTACTTTGGTTTAGCCGTTTTTCTGCAATTCTGGTTTCCATCCTCGTTTCTCTTCAGGGCAGGTTGAGTCTTCGGACTGTCCTGGTGTAGATACTGTGGTGGATAGGTTGCAGCAGATTTGGACTCATGTGGTGGACAATTTGACCTTGTCCCAGGAGAAGGCTCAACGTTTCGCTAAACGCCGGCGCTGTGTGGGCCCCCGACTTCGTGTTGGGGATTTGGTTTGTTTGTCGTCTCGTTATGCTCCTATGAAGGTTTCCTCTCCTAAGTTTAAGCCTTGTTTCATTGGTCCGTATAAGATTTCTGAGGTTCTCAACACTGTGTCATTTCGTTTGACCCTTCCAGCTTCTTTTGCCATCCATAATGTATTCCATAGGTCGTTGTTGCGGAGATACGTGGCGCCTGTGGTTCCATCCGTTGATCCTCCTGCCCCGGTGTTGGTTGAGGGGGAGTTGGAGTATGTGATGGAGAAGATTTTGGATTCTCGTATTTCGAGACGGAAACTCCAGTACCTGGTCAAGTGGAAGGGTTATGGTCAGGAAGATAATTCCTGGGTCTTTGCCTCTGATGTTCATGCTGCCGATCTGGTTCGTGCCTTTCATTTGGCTCGTCCTGGTCAGCCTGGGGGCTCTGGTGAGGGTTCGGTGACCCTTCCTCAAGGGGGGGGTACTGTTGTGAATTCTGTTGTTAAGCTCCCTCCTGTGGTCATGAATGGTACTTCGGCTAGTTCTGTCCATGGGCTTCCTCTGGTGGTTGTGAGTGGGGCTGCGGCTTCTGAGGTTCCTTCCACAGGTGACGAGATTAGTTCGTTAGCTGGCTGCTCTATTTAACTCCACCTAGATCATTGCTCCATGCCACCTGTCAATGTTCCAGTATTGGTCTAGTTCGCTCCTGGATCGTTCTTGTGACCTGTCTTCCCAGCAGAAGCTAAGTTCCTGCTTGTTTTTCTCTGTTTGCTATTTTTTCTGTCCAGCTTGCTATTTTGATTTTTGTCTTGCTTGCTGGAAGCTCTGGGACGCAGAGGGAGCGCCTCCGCACCATGAGTCGGTGCGGAGGGTCTTTTTGCGCCCTCTGCGTGGTCTTTTTGTAGTTTTTTGTGCTGACTGCAAAGTTACCTTTCCTGTCCTCTGTCTGTTCAGTAAGTCGGGCCTCACTTTGCTAACTCTATTTCATCTCTGTGTTTGTAATTTTCATCTTAACTCACAGTCGTTATATGTGGGGGGCTGCCTGTTCCTTTGGGGAATTTCTCTGAGGCAAGGTAGGCTTTATTTTTCTATCTTTAGGGCTAGCTAGTTCCTTAGGCTGTGACAAGTTGCATAGAGAGCGTTAGGAGCAATCCACGGCTATTTCTAGTGTGTGTGATAGGATTAGGGATTGCGGTCAGCAGAGTTCCCACGTCTCAGAGCTTGTCCTGTATTATTAGAAACTATCAGGTCATTCCGTGTGCTCTTAACCACCAGGTCCATTATTGTCCTCACCACCAGGTCATAACAGAGGAGTGCACGATCAGAAGGCTAAAGAATACATTTCAAAAACCTGACCGGCACATCCAAACATAGACTAAGTGTTAACAGGTGCTGAAGCTAGAGTCGCCAACTCGTATATAGTTAAGTAAATAAGGCAGCACACTGCAGCGCTAAAACATGTAAACTTGAAAACACGAAATTTGAACTGCATTACTACACTAGAAATATGAAAAATGAGAGCTTTTAGCGCATAAAAATGGCCAATTTTATGTGTACCTGGTAGCCTCTTTACAGCATCTCTCTTATACCAGGTCCTACACTTGCCTTACCTCGCTGAGAATAAACGTCCCCATCTGAATGGGTACATGTGAAAACCTCTTCCTAGACTAAAATTCTCTCTCTCTGTGGAGGGGTATTGGACCTGCTGTAATTAAAACACCTGAAGCTAGGAGGCAGAGTGCACGATCAGAAGGCTAAAGAATACATTTCAAAAACCTGACCGGCACATCCAAACATAGACTAAGTGTGAACCGGTGCTGAACCTAGAGTCGCCAACTCGTATATAGTTAAGTAAATAAGGCAGCACACTGGAGCGCTAAAACATGTAAACTTGAAAACACGAAATTTGAACTGCATTACTACACTAGAAATATGAAAAATGAGAGCTTTTAGCGCATAAAAATGGCCAATTTTATGTGTACCTGGTAGCCCCTTTACGGCATCTCTCTTATACCAGGTCCTACACTTGCCTTACCTCGCTGAGAATAAACGTCTCCATCTGAATGGGTACATGTGAAAACCTCTTCCTAGACTAAAATTCTCTCTCTCTGTGGAGGGGTATTGGACCTGCTGTAATTAAAACACCTGAAGCTAGGAGGCGGAGTGCACGATCAGAAGGCTAAAGAATACATTTCAAAAACCTGACTGGCACATCCAAACATAGACTAAGTGTGAACAGATGCTGAACCTAGAGTCGCCAACTCGTATATAGTTAAGTAAATAAGGCAGCACACTGCAGCGCTAAAACATGTAAACTTGAAAACACGAAATTTGAACTGCATATTTCTAGTGTAGTAATGCAGTTCATATTTCGTGTTTTCAAGTTTACATGTTTTAGCGCTGCAGTGTGCTGCCTTATTTACTTAACTATATACGAGTTGGCGACTCTAGGTTCAGCACCTCTTCACACTTAGTCTATGTTTGGATGTGCTGGTCAGGTTTTTGAAGCTGTTCTACACTAGACCCCACATTGTTGTGTGAATGTTATGCCGCAATCAGTCAGTTGGGGCACAACATAAGTCATTGTCATAGAAAGTGTAGCATCATAGCTTAAAACGAACCTGTCATCAGAATTGTGCTCAGTAAACTACAGACACTGTCAGGTTTGCACCATTATACTGATTAAAATTATACATTGGCTGATGAAATCCATCTTGTTGTTTAATCATTATTTCTAGCTTTCAATTTTTGAGATTCTCGTGCTTCTGGGCGGCCTGTGGTCGAGGCTATGTGTGGCCTGTAGATGGCGCTTTATGTGGTGCTCGGCTTACATATGCATCTGTATAGGCTTACTACAGGTCACTGATCCTTCACTGACCTGCCTCCTATTTTACATAATTCATAGAATATTGTGAGGTCTCCTTGTCCACTTTGTCTGATCCTGTGTTGTTTAATCTGTATCATGCTTCAATACCGGACGTGTCTTCAATCCAGAGAAACACAGTCTGCATCATTACTAGTGGCCGTACTGTCCTCTACCCAGAGCCATACAGACTGTACCAGTTCCAGTTGCTGTTCTGCATGCTAGCCAGAGCCACACAGTCCATATCTGTACTATTGGCTGTCCTGTCCCCTACCAAAAGCCGAACAGACTGAACCCACACCAGTGGCCATCCTATCCTGTCTAGGACACTGCATCCAAACCAATTTCTCTGACCCTCAGTGTCAGCTGCTGCTGTTCAGGACATTGACCTGGAATGGTATCTGACAGCTATCTGCTGCACAAGCCTGACTTCATCAACAGGGGCTCCTGTAAAAATCAGGTAGCTGGTCCACTATGCTTTTCCAAGGTATATCTGGCCTGTAGTAGGTCCAGGATCCACAGCGTTACAGAAGGTTTTACTAAAAAGTGATGGAGTAGAATCTGTAATAATGATATAGTATATTAGCAAGTAGAGATGGGCGGATGCCTAAATGTTTGGGTCTGCGGGGTTCAGCCAGAACAGTACCCAGCTTCAAACCAGGACCCTATTCACTTGAATAGGGGGCACAAACATCCAGTGTTTGCCATGCAGTCTACTTCTCCGCCTAAGTCGCTGAAGCTAACAATAGTGAGAGCATTCATTGGTTGATGGGAGTATTCACCAGTCAGCACCTGCGCTCTAGATAAATAAGTTTTAAAAATTAAGAGGTTCTACTGTATTTTTGATAAACACACAGGCAAAACTGAAAGTGGGGGGCTGCAACCCTCAGTTGTCAGGGTTAGCATGGGTAGTTATCAAGAATAGAGGGGTCCCCACACTGTTTTTTTTTAATTATTTAAATAAATAACTTAAAAGAAAAATGCGGAGTCCCCCAATTTTTGACAATGAGCTTTTCTAAAACAGTCAGCTGAGGGCTGATATTCTCAGGCTGATAAGGGGCCATTGATATTGGCCAACCCAGCTGTCACGATATTGTATGAAATATCATATAAGTTTAGTTGCTCTTCAGCCCATGCTGTGGGCTAAACCCCACTTCTCTCTCTGGCTCTCCTTGTTTCTCTGTGTGCTTCGTAATGTATGTTAGAAAGGGGGTTTTATTGCCCTGGTGTCATAAATTCCAGGCTCGACAAAAGTTACTCACCCCCTCCCAACTGCACTAGCTGGAACTGGTAAAAATGGCTCCAAAATTCATGGAAGTCCTTTGTTCCATTATTGTAAGATATTGGGCCAATGACTGTGGCTAAGAGAATCTTAGATAGAGATTGCTAAAGTCCATCGGAGCATCTATCCATCACGGTAAACATGAGCTTCTAACTCCTTCAGTTAAAAAGTAGGGATTTCTCTTTAATTATGCATCACAAATAGGACATATTTGATCTCATTAGAATGCCAACGTTAATACGAGATGAATGCTGGGTTTGTTATGACTATGACATGTTCTGGAGCAGAGATATAGGTATTAGACAAACTTGTGTGACATTTACTAAGACTGAAGAAAGAGGAGGGCGATCTTAACTCAACCCTTTTAGTGATGTCACAGGCTGCAGCTATAAGTTTTTTGGCCAGACTCAAGCAATAGTCTGTCTGCTGGAGCCTATGTGAGTCTGACTTGAAGAGCTGTTCCTACCCAGAGACCTAATGCACTGGGACAGATGGAAACTCCACTAGCCTGGTTGCCTGCAATGCTCTGAACACATGTAAGTGTTGATTTCTCATGTAATCCTTGTTTTTTTATAATTACCTTGTACATATTTGCAATTGTCTCTTTTGTAACATCCTTGTAATATTTTTCTATAAACACTGACTAAACTTTTATGGGGTATAATAGTTAATACTAGTTCGTTCTTCATGCTCTAAAATGTACCCTGTCTCCTGAGGGGAATTACGCTACTGTGTTGGGTTAGCTTCGGACCCGTTTAATCGAAGCTGGTGGCAGCAATACCGTGCACTGTGCCTTTGGGTGTCGTTGTAGCGACTGCGGCATTGATAATTATTGTTCCTGCCTGTGTGGGAGTAGTTTATCGCGTCGCTGCAGCATGCCCAATAGCCAGTACATAGCAGCAGCCTTTCTGGCGACTAAGTACCCAGGGTGCAGTAGCTAATCTGACCTGAGAGTATGGGGGGCGCCAGAGAGCTGCAAGTGTTAAGCGGAACTGTAAGCAGGATATACATAAATCCCTGCAGTTCGTGGTATATTGAAGAGCAGTGGGATACCTAGAATAAGCCCCTGCTGTAAACTAAGAGGTCAATAGCCTTGTGTGTGTTTTTTTCATCACATTGTGGAGTGGAGGGATAACTAAGATAAGCCCCCCTGCACATGTGATAGCCATCTGTTGGCCTAAAGTCACCCAGATCCGTGATGTAGGGGTGACGGTCACGGTGTGAATCATGACATATTGGTGGCAGCGGTCAGGATTACCTGACACCAGCCTAAAAATAGCAGCACGTAGCCACCCAGAAAAGGAGCATCTATTAGATGAGCCAATTCTGGTTCTTTGCCCGTCTCTTCCCACTTGCCATGTAGGGGTGGCAAGTGGGGTTAATATTTGTCTGGTTGATATCTCCTTTGTATTGTGTGGTGACATCACGACTTAGTGTTGGAGAGGCGCCTATTACACACCCATCCATTACTAATTCTGTAGTTATATTGTAAACAAACACACACTAAGAAGACAGTCCTTTAACCCCTTCCTGCCATGAGCCATTTACTGTTCTGCAGGAGCTGCGTTCCCGCAAACAGCAGTATATGTATGGTGCCACAACCGCACGGCCACACTCTGAGCGCCGTGGAACCAGGTGCGGATGTCAGCTCTGTGTGAGAGCTGACACCCTGCAGCAATGCCCACGATCGGTGCTAGTACCAATCGTGGGCATTTAACCCATCTGCTGCCACAAGATGACTGACCTCAAGAGCCCTGGCTGCAAAATGGCTGTGGGGTCCTTCAGGGAAGGTGGCTTCTCAGTGCCTGCTCAGAGAGACACCTCCTTCCCTGCCTGTCAGATGCTTATTAGTGATGAACAAGTGTACTCGTTGCTCGAGTTTTACCTAGCACACTTGGGCGGCCTCCGAGTATTTGTGACTGCTTTGAGATTAAGTTTTCCCTGCTACAGCTGAATGATTTACAGCTACTAGCCAGCTTGATTACATGTGGGGATTCCCTAGCAATCAGGCAACCCCCACATGTACTCAGCCTGGCTAGTAGATGTAAATCATTCAGCTGTGGGGATGAAAACTAAATCTCCGAACACTAACAAATACTCCGAGATCACCCGGGAAAACCCGAGCAATGAGTACACTCGCCCATCACTAATGCTTATGTGATTCTCTGCAGTGAAGAAGCATTGCAGAGTATCAGATGAGCAATTTGATGCTATACAATAATGACCCACCCTGGGACAATGTAAAAAGTTTTAAAAAATTAAAAAGTGTAAAAAATCCTTTTAAAAATCCCCAATTAACCCCTTAGAGACAGAGCCAATTTGGTACTTAATGACCAAGCCAATTTTTACAATTCTGACCACTGTCACTTTATGAGGTTATAACTCTGGAACGCTTCAACGGATCCCGCTGATTCTGAGATTGTTTTTTTGTGACATATTGTACTTTATGTCATTGGTAACATTTCTTCGATATTACTTGCGATTATTTATGAAAAAAACGGAAATATGGCGAAAATTTTTAAAATTTTGCAATTTTCAAACTTTGTATTTTTATGCCCTTAAATCAGAGAGATATGTCACAAAAAATAGTTAATAAATAACATTTCCCACATGTCTACTTTACATCAGCACAATTTTGGAAACAAAATTTTTTTTTGTTAGGGAGTTATAAGGGTTAAATTTGACCAGCAATTTCTCATTTTTACAACACCTTTTTTTTTTAGGGACCACATCACATTTGAAGTCATTTTGAGGGGTCTATGTGATAGAAAATAACAAAGTGTGACACCATTCTAAAAACTACACCCCTCAAGGTTCTCACAAACACATTCAATAAGTTTATTAACCCTTTACATGCTTCACAGGAACTGAAACAATGTGGAAGGAAAAAATGAACATTTAACTTTTTTTTGCAAACATTTTAATTCAGAACCATTTTTTTATTTTCGCAAGTATTAAAACAGAAATGTAACCATAAATGTTGTTATGCAATTTCTCCTGAATACGCCAATACCCCATATGTGGGGGTAAACCACTGTTTGGGCGCACCGCAGAACTTGGAAGTGAAGGAGCGCTGTTTGACTTTTTCAATGCAGAATTGGCTGGAATTGAGATCGGACGCCATGTCACGTTTAGAGAGCCCCTGATGTGCCTAAACAGTGGAAACCCCCCACAAGTGACACCATTTTGTAAACTAGACCCGTTAAGGAACTTATCTAGATGTGTGGTGAGCACTTTGAACCCCCATGTGCTTCACAGAAGTTTATAACGTTGAGCAGTGAAAATAAAAAAATCGCATTTTTTCTACAAAAATGATATTTTTGCCCCCAAATTTTTATTTATACAAAGGTTACAGGAGAAATTAGACCACAAAAGTTGTAGTGCAATTTCTCCTGAGTACGTCGATACCCCATATGTGGGGGTAAACCACTGTTTGGGCGCACTGCAGAGCTTGGAAGAGAAGGAGTGCCGTTTTACTTTTTCAATGTAGAATTGTCTGGAATTGAGATTGGATGCCATGTCGTGTTTGGAGAGCCCCTGATGTGCCTAAACAGTGGAAACCCTCCACAAGTGACCCCATTTTGGAAACAAGACCCCCAATGGAACTTATCTAGATGTCTGGTGAGAACTTTGAATGCCCAAGTGCTTCACAGAAGTTTAGAATGCAGAGTCGTGAAAATAAAAAAAATATTTTTTTTCCACAAAAACGATTTTGTAGCCCCCAAGTTTTTGTTTTCACAAGGGTAACAGGAGAAATTGGACCCCAAGAGTTGTTGTCCAATTTATCTCGAGTATGCTGATGCCCCATATGTGGGGGTAACCCACTGTTTGGGCAGAGCTCAGAAGGGAGGGAGCACCATTTGACTTTTTGAGCGCAAAATTGGCTGTCGTGTTTGGAGACCCCCTGATGTAACTAAACAGTGGAAACCCATCAATACTAGCTCCAACCCTAACCCCAACACACCCCTAACCCTAATCCCAACCCGATCCATAATCCTAATCACTAACCCTAACGATAATCACAACCCTTACCCCAAAACAACCCTAACGTCAACCCTAACCATAACCCTAATCAAAACCCTAAATCCAACACACCCCTAATCCTAATCTCAACCCTAACCTCAAACCTAACCCTAATCCCAATACACCCCTCCTCACAACCCTAATCTTAACCGTAATCCCAAACCTAACCCTAATCCCAAGCGTAACCCTAATACCAACCCTAACCCTAATACCAACCCTAATCCAAACCCTAACCCTAATCCCAACTCTAACCCTAACTTTAGCCCCAACCCTAACCCTAAGGCTACTTTCACACTTGCGTCGTTTGGCATCCGTCGCAATCCGTCGTTTTGGACAAAAAACGGATCCTCCAAATGTGCCCGCAGGATGCGTTTTTTTGCCCAAAGACTTGTATTGCCGACGGATCGTGGCGGAGGGCCACACGTCGCGTCCGTCGTGCACTGGATCAGTTGTGTTTTGGCAGACCGTCGGCACAAAAAACGTTCAATGTAATGTTTTTTTGTACGTCGCGTCCGCCATTTCTGACTGCACATGCGTGGCCATAACTCCGCCCCCTCCTCCCCAGGACATAGATTGGGCAGCGGATGCATTGAAAAACTACATCCGCTGCCCACGTTGTGCACAATTTTCACAACGTGCGTCGCTATGTCGGGCAGACGCATTGCGACGGCCCCTACCGACGTAAGTGTGAAAGAACCCTAACCCTAAATTTAGCCCCAACCCTAACCCTAAATTTAGCCCCAACCCTAACCTTAGCCCTAACCTAACCCTAGCCCTAACCCTAGCCCTAGCCTTAACCCTAACCCTAACCCTAACCCTAGCCCTAACCCTAGCCCTAACCCTAATTTTAGCCCCAACTGCTGTTCCCCTGCCGGCCGGCAGACGGAGACAGATGGCGGGCGCACTGCGCATGCGCCCGCCATTTTCTTTTGCCAGCGGCCAGGAGGAGCAGCAGGAGGACCCAGGGACACAGGTGAGTATGATAGGGTCCCCGAATCCCCCTATTTCTCTGTCCTCTGATGTGCGATCACATCAGAGGACAGAGAATTACACTTTGATTTTTTTTTTTTTTTTTGCGGTCGCCGGTAAACAGTTAATTACCAGCGATCGCAAAAGAGGGGTCGGTAAAACCGACCCCAATCATGCTCTTTGGGGTCTCGGCTACCCCCGGCAGCCGAGACCCCAAAGATTCTCCTGGTGCCGGCCGGCGGGCGCACTGCGCATGCGCCCGCCATTTTGAAGATGGCGGCGCCCACCGGGAGCCACGAGGAGCACCGGGGGAGACAGGTGACTATCGGGGGGCTATCTGGGACCCCTTTTCTCTGTCCTCTGATGTGCGATCACATCGGAGGACAGAGAAATTAAAAAGAGATCGCGTTTTGGTTTTTTTTGCGATCGCCGGTAAACGGTTAATTACCGGCGATCGCAAATGCGGGGTCGGTAAAAAAAAACCCAAATCATGTTCTCTGGGGTGTCGGCTACCCCCGGCAGCCGAGACCCCGGAGAAAATCCGATTTTGGGGGGCGCTATTCACTTTTTCCACAGCGCCGTTGCTGTGCTTTAAGTACCCTTAGCGGCCGCCGTTTAAAGGCGTATCGGAGGTCGCTAAGGGGTTAAAGAACAACAAAATAAACAAATATATTTCAAATAAATACATTTATTTATATAAGTAAAAATCTAAACAATAAAAGTACACATGTTTGGCATTGCCGCATCCGCAATGACCCACTCTATAAAACTGTCCCACTAATTAACACGTCATTGAGCACGTAAAAAACAAGGCAAAAAACAATGCTTTATCATCATACCACCAAACAAAAAAGTGCAATAAAATGTGATTTAAAAAATGAACGTAAATAAAAATAGTACAGCTCAAAATGTAAATTTGTCCCACAAAAAACAAGCCGCCATGCAGCTCTATCAACAGAAATATAAAAAGTTATAGCTCTGATAATAAAGCGATGCAAAAATAATTATTTTTTCAATAAAATAGTTTTATTGCTTAACAGTGCCAAAACATAAAAAAGATATAGAATAGAAAGCGATAAAAAAAGTCATGTACCCGAAAATGGTACCAATAAAAACATCAGCTCATCTTGTGAAAAACAAGGCCTCACATGACTCTGTCGACTGAAAAATAGAAAAATTATAGCTGTGATGGAAAAACTAGTTTCCGCAAAATAAAGCATCTTTAAGTGTGTGACAGCAGCCAAACATAAAAACCCAATATAAATCTGGGATCACTGTAATCACACAAACCCGAAGAATAAAGTAATTTATACAGTGTAAAAAATAAATAAAACCAATTCTTCACATGTTGTTGATTTTTTTCATTCTGCTTCCAAAACATCACAGCAAGACTCGCACACATTTATCCTGGGCACTACACTGAGCGCTAACATTGAGATTTCAGTGTAAATCTCTATCCAAAAAGCATCTTTTCTCCTTGCGGAGATTGACATGCTAAGCAGCCATTGACTTGTTGGATTGCTACCTTCCAATAGGTGGCACTAGAGTTTTAATTCTCTTCCTCTCTGAAAAGAATTTGCATAATTAGTGTAAATCTCTGAAATACATGACTAATACAGAGGCCCTGGTGAAAGATTTCCTGTAATGAGGCAGGTAGAAGCACTGTGGATGTCATAGAACCTGTGATCTAGTGGTGTCCGTCTTTTTTAGGATTGCATAAAAGTGCCATCAGCCACAGGGGTCGAGCTGCATATTCATGACTGTAATGGGCGGCACCACGTGACCGCTCATACAGGAGAAGGTGCGGTGCGGAGAGGACGCTTCGAGGGAGCCGGGTGAGTATTTTAGTAACAGCAGGCGGGCGCACAGGGGGTGGGAGGGGGCTGGTTTAGGCCCAGTGAGTAGCAGGGTATTTAGAGAGATGCCTTAATACTGAGCACTGGAGTCAAATACCACTCTAATTTGGTTGGGTTTGCGAGAATGGTAGACACCAAAGGATGGGAGATACCAGCATTCTTCACCTTCTTTTAGTGGGTGTGCGGGTTCTGCGTGACCTCTGTCAAAGATATTCTGCATGAAGTCGACAAAATGTTTCTCCATCTCTGGCCTTCTCTTTACGGTCTTTAAGGGATGAAAACATTGCCGTTGCTTGTTGCAGATTATTAGGTAGTCTTGTTTTTGGAGAACAAAAAGGTAAAGGTGCTGCCCAGCTATTTGAATCGTCTTGGGCGAATTTCTTTTCGATAATCTTTATGAACTCTTTGTCCTCCCTTGCAGGTGCTAGCTGGTTGTCTTCTTTTGTAGAGTTGAACACTGTTCAACTGAGGTCATCATTGTGGGACAGGAATATGTTGGTGTCATCAGAGGTTTCTTTCTTCCACTTGTTATCGCTTATCTTCTCTTTCACCCAGTAATGATGTGGGCATAGTTGAAAGTAAGTGCTCTGACCATTTGGTAGGATGTGAGTCTTAAATGAGGAAATCCTCGTGGGTCTCTTCATCTTTCCTACACAGACATCGCCTATGATAACCCAGCCTAGGTCAAAGCGTTGAGCAAATGGAGCGTCGTGTGGCCCGATGATTTGCTGACGTACCTTGTGTAGTTGCAGAATGTCTCTGTCAAGCAAGATCAGAATGTTTGTGCTGTTGTTGAGAGCTGGTATCTTGCCTGCAAAAGTCCTTAGATGAGGGTGATGAAATGCAGCCTCTGGAGTTGGGATTTCCTGTCTGTTGGAAGGTATCTGGTTGCATTCGACCAGAGTGGGTAAGGGTATCTCCACATTGCTCTCAAGAGAAGACACCATGAGTCCATTTGCTCTTCTCCCAGAGACCTCCGTAACACTGCTGCAGGTGCCCAGGATGTAGGGGTGAGAGTTTCCTTTTAAGTCAAACACATCAAAGAGCTCTGACCTTGCAAGTGATCAGTTGCTCTGATCGTCCAGGATAACATACACCCTTGCGATTTTCTCAAGTTGACCCTTGGGATACACATTCACCAGGCATATCTTCGCACATGGCTTGTCCCAGAGGCCTTCTCTGCAGACTTCTGTGCATGAAGAAGATATTGTGATAGAACTCATTGTTTGATCAGCATCCTCCCCGCCTTGCCTTGTGGTGGGGGAAGGCGTAGGCTGTGCAGTGTTAGATTGGGATGGATGGAGTGCTTGCACATGCTCCTCACTGTCGCACTCCAAATGCTTAATAGATATTTTACAGTCCTTAGCGAAGTGTTCAGTAGAAGTGCAGCACCTGTAAGATATCCCAAAGTTCTTCAGAAGCTCTTTGTGTTCCTGGTGTGCTTTCTTTCTGAAGCCGATGCACTTTTTTAAGGGGTGAGGTTTCTTGTAAATGGGACACATATGATTAGGATTCTCAACCTTCTCACCTTTGTTGCTCTTATCTTGTCATACTGTAGGTGTGGGAAGAACATCAGTCTTCTTGACGGACATTGGAGCTCGATGGTTCCTGTAGTTAAGACGTGGAATCTCGTGTTTAGGAGACGAAACAGGGTCACTGTGTTCTTCATAGGAAAAACTTGGATCAGTCTTACACTCTGCAATATTTTTGATGAACTCGCAGAAGTAAGAAAATGGAGGGAAGGAGACTTGGTTTTCCCTTTTGTATGTTGATCCAAGCATGGCCCACTTATATTGGATATTGCACGGCAGCTAGGAAACTATTTGGGCTACCCCATGAGCAGTGTCCAAGTAGCTGAGGCCAGGAAGGTACAGGTCTGCTTTGGCCAGCTGAAGCTCTAACAGAAGGTCGCTGAGCTCTTGGAACCTTGTATTGTCCTAAGTAGATACCTTTGGAAAATCCCCCAGTCGCTTGAACAGAGCCTTTTCTATGGCCACAGGACTGCCATAGCTTCTTTCTAGCCTATTCCATGCAGCAGTGAGACCCATTATAGGATTACTGATGCAGATGGACTTAAGTCTCTTGACGCAATCCGTGGATTGCGGCCCAAGCCACCTGACTAGCAGGACTAGCTCTTCAGCGGCAATGATGCCGAGGTCACTGATGTGGTTTTAAAGGTGCACTTCCAACCCCTGTAGTTCTCAGGTTTATCGTCAAACTTTGTAAGACTGGTCTTCGTTAGATCGCGTCAAATCATAGCCAGTCATATCGGCATTCTCCAATTGTGGAAGGACGGTTGCTGGCTGGGCAGCATTGTTCATACAGTCTGTGTTTTTACCTGGGAATGCAGGAACATATGGGGCAGCGTTGGCGTTCAGTCTATTAACTGGCTTAATGAGCTTAGTTTCTGCCACACATGGGACTGGAATTGTTTGACTGACCGGAGTGTGGTGACTTGCCTGCATATTGGCCTGCACATATGTTTCTGTGTATAAGGTTTGGTGAGGTGCAGGTTTCCGGTACATTCGTACACTCCGGTGCACAGCGGAGGATCATGTAGCAGGGTTGGCATTGTATTGTACTGACCTTGGGTGCAGGATGCGGGTAAACACTCTGTGTCCTGTTGTCTAAGGGTACCGTCACACTGAAACGACGCTGCAGCGATACGACAACGATGTCGATCGCTGCAGCGTCGTTGTTTAGGTCGTTGTGTGGTCGCTGGAGAGCTGTCACACAGACAGCTCTCCAGCGACCAACGATCCCGAAGTCCCCTGGTAACCAGGGTAAACATTGGGTTACTAAGCGCAGGGCCGTGCTTAGTAACCCGATGTTTACCCTTGTTACCAGCGTAAACATAGAAAAAACAAACATTACATACTTACATTCCGTGTCTGTCCTCAGGCGCTGTGCTTTCCTCTGCACTGTCAGTCCCGGTCAGCCGTAAAGCAGAGTGGTGATGTCACCGCTGTGCTTTCTGGCTGGCCGGCGCTGACACAGGATGCAGGAGGAGTGCAGAGAAGCACAGCACCGGGGACAGCTGAAGGTAAGTATGTAGTGTTTGTTTTTTTTACGTTTACGCTGGTAATCAGGGTAAACATCGGGTTACTAAGCGCGGCCCTGCGCTTAGTAACCCGATGTTTACCCTGGTTACCAGTGAAGACATCGCTGAATCGGCGTCACACACGCCGATTCAGCGATGTCAGCGGGAGATCCAGCGATGAAATAAAGTTTCAGACGATCTGCTAAGACGTACGATTCTCAGCCGGGTCCCTGATCGCAGTAGCGTGTCAGACACAGCGAGATCGTAACGATATCGCTGGAACGTCACGGATCGTGCCATCCTAGCAATCAAAGTGCCACTGTGTGACGGTACCCTAAGGAGAGCATCTGTGTGGTCAGGAAGGATTGCAGGAGCAGGGGGAGCACAATACTGGCTTTGTACATAGTCTCTAGTACACTTAAGAGGGTCTTCAGTATCAAAATCACTTAAACTGACACTGTCTCTTTGGCTCCCACTGATGGCTTGTTCCAGGACCTTTAAGCTTGCCATGGTGGTGGCGTGTTCGCATTCATTCTCTAGGGCCTCTATTTCTGCCTTTCTTCTCTTCTCTAGAACCTGTTTCTGCCTTTCTTTTCTTCTCTAGGGCCTCTATTTCTGTATTTCTGCGCACTGCTTCAGCTGCCTCTATTTCCATCTCAGTTTTCCTTTGAGCGAAGACAGCTTGTATTTTAGTGGCCTCAGCTTCTGCACGTGCTCTTACGACCTGTTCGCTGATGGTTGAGGATTTTGAAGAGCGCGACTTAGATGATCGCTCTGACTGTCTGGCTGAGCCGGAAATACAAGATGACATCTCGGCTATTAGAACAATGCTTGCCACTGTCTTGGCTTTTATATCTTGCACCATGCATTCTCTCTCAGGCTATGTGCACACGTTCAGTATTTTTCGAGTTTTTTTCGCGTTTTTTCACTATAAAAATGTGAAAAAAACGCTTACATATGCATCCCAAAAGTTTCTATGTATTTCGCAAAACTTGTGCAAATTTTTCCGCGAAAAAACGCATCGCGGAAAAAAAGCAGCATGTTCAATAATTTTGTGGAATCGCTTATTTTCCGCACACATAGACTTGCATTGGAACGCTTGAAATCTGCAAACATATAAAAATTTGCACATTTCAAGCATTTATTTTGCGGTAAAAAACTCGAAACACAGGAAGTAACAACACAATGTCCATCCCATAATGGCTATCCCATCATGCCATGCATGCGTATCCCATACTCCAGGAAGATGAGACTCCCAGATCATTCCCGTCTTCCTGTATTATTGGCTGCCGACATGGAGTGGTATGATCGGATGAGCCGGGATGTGCTGCAGATGACAAGTGTGGTAAGTGTGTGTGTATATACTGTGTGTGTGTATATATATGTATGTATGTGTGTATGTGTGTGCGGGTGTTCGGACATAGGCCAATGAGACTACTACTCTCATCGGCCTATGTCGGTTACCTCCAAGCCGTGGCAGCAGGCTCAGCTCGATGGGAGCAGTATTTCCCATCGAACTGTCCCTGCTGTTATGTACGTCCCGGAATTTCCTTGTGGCCCCCTCCACCTAAATTTCCTAATAAAATGTCCCAAAATTTCCCCCACAAAATGTCCCCTAAAATAATTTTTATTGGTGACCAGTGGTCACGGGCCCATGCTCAATTGCCCCTTAATAAATTATTAAAATATTAAATTATTCTCCCCCAAAAAAATTATCATTGGTGGCCAGTGTGTAATAATTTACATTGGTGGCCAGTGGTAAAAATAAATAAATAAGTTAATTATTCCCCCATGTAATGTCACTATTTTTAATATAATTACTGTATTCCATAAAATTATTTTTCATTGGTGGCCAGTGGTTACCAGTGGAAATAAATTATACATACCTGTCCCTGCCGATCGCCACCTAAAATAAATGGAAAAAAAAAACATACTCACGTGAACACCCAATTCCACGAATCCCTCGTCAGAAATAAAGTAAAAAAACAACCCACAATGTATGCCTACCCTCCGCAGCATCCAATTAAACGAGTGTCCCACGATGATCTTGAGCTTATAGCAGCCACATAATATGTGGCTGCTTTAAACCACGGCCGTCGATACAATGAACAGGATTGTTAAGCGACACGGTTCATTGTATCACGAGTTCTCCCGAATGCAGCGAGAACTTGTTAAGTACTCACTGCGGCTGCGCGGACTCACCGGCTGACCGGAGGAGAACTCAGGAGCGTGGGAAATTTTCCCATGCTATATCAGTTCATCTCCGGTCAGCCAGGGAGGCTGCGCAGAGATGATATATATCATCATGCATTCTGCAGTGATGTTGACAGCGGGGCTGGTGCAATTGCACCTGTTCCAATGTAAACTTAAAAAAAAAAAAAAATGGGGGGGGATTTTTTTTAACCCTTGGATTAGCAGTGCAATAAAATGTGGTCAAAACCTAGGTGCCATTATTTAATTAAAATATTTAAATCATGCGTGTGTTTCTTTATTAACCCTTTATATGTGCAAGGGTTAATAATGGATAGGTGTCTTATTGAGGCCTCTCCATTATTAATCTGGCTTAATGTCACCTTACAATAGCAAGGCGACATTAACCCTTCATTACCCCATATCCCACTGCTACTCGGGAGTGGGAAGATAAGCTAAGTGCCGGAAAAGGCGCATCTGTGAGATGCGCCTTTTCTGGGGTGGCTGGGGGCAGATGTTTTTAGTCGGGGGGCCAATAACCATGGTCTCTCTCAAGGCTATTAATATCTGCCCTCACTCACTAGCTTTCCCACTCTGGCGGAAAATTGCGCGGGAGCCCACACCATTTTTTTCCGTGATTTAACCCTTTATTTCAACTACTAGAGCCCCCACATTTTTCACACAGACTCTACTAACATTACTAGTGATGAATATGTCAAAAAAAGGAATATGAAATGGTTAATTGTATCTTGTCTCATGTCTTGTCGGGTTTGGGATGGAAGGTTAGGGTTATGTCTAGGGTTAGAGTTATGTCTAGGGTTAGGGTTATATCTAGGGTTAGGATTATGTCTAGGGTTAGGGTTATGTCTAGGGTTAGGGTTATGTCAAGGGTTAGGGTTATGTCTAGGGTTAGGGTTATGTCTAGAGTTAGGATTATTTCTAGGGATAGGGTTATGTCAAGGGTTAGGGTTATGTCTAGGGTTAGGGTTGTATGTAAGGTTAAGGTTGTGTCTATGGTTGTATGCTGGGTTAGGCTACTTTCACACTTGCGTCAGTACAGGTCCATCGCTATGCTGCAGGCCGACATACCAACGTATGTTATGAAATTTGTGCACAACGTGGGCAGCGGTTGCAGTATTTCAACGCATCCGCTGCCCATTCTGAAGTCCGGAGAAGAGGACGCGATGGACAAAAAAAATTCACTTATTCACTTGAACTTTTTTCTTGCCCACAGTCAGCCTAAACATGACGGATCCATTGCACGACGGAAGCGACGTGTGACCATCTGTCGCTAATACAAGTCTATGGGAAAAAAACGCATCCTGAAAGCACATTTTCTGGATCCATTTTTTTCCCAAAACAACGGATTGCAACGGATGAAAAATGACGCAAGTGTGAAAGAGGCCTTAGAGGAGTCTTGGGGTTAGTGTATGCATTAGAATGGGTAGTTTTTCAATGCTTCTGTCCCTTATGTGATGCTTTTGTGTTTCTCTATTTCACCCATAATGTTAGGACATTTTCTTCACAATTTGTACGTTACATTATGTTGAACGCGCTGTGTATGTGGTTTTGAGTGTGTGTCTTTGTGCTAGTGTAGATAGCGATATATTTCTAATAGTCCACAATGAATTTTAAAAAAAATATGTCCCTTGTTGTCTGATATATTTTAGATTGAAAAACACCAAGAGGTCTGGGACCGGTCAAGTGAACAATACAAGGGGTCGAAGGGTGATGCCTGGCCAAAAATTGTTACCGCTCTATACCCTGAGTGGCCAAATCTACCGAAACCAGGGCAAAAAATTATTTGTAAGTATTGATTATTTAAATTATTGTGAAAATGTAAGAAAAAAGGATTTGTAATTTTTTTTTATATTATCTCATTTCAGTGGAAGATGTTAGGAAGAGATGGCGGTCTGTGACAGACCGATTCATCAAATCCCTAAAAACTCCCAGTGGCAGCTATCCGCCAAGGAAGAGGATGCCATTTGCAGACCAGCTGCAGTTTATATTGAGTAGCCGGAGTTTGAGGAGGTAGATTATATATCAAAATTTATTTGGTTTACTTCATTATTTCAAATAGTATTTTCTTAACATGGTTTTTTATTCGGTCTACAGAACAGAAAGCAATGTCTACGGCCAAACCCCACCGGACCATGAAGGTGACACCTTGGAGCTCAATATAGGAGAGGAGGTTGAAGCCTGCAGGATGGTCAGCCATGATTCTCCGGGGAACATTTCTTCGGCTGGAACTTCAGAAGATTTGACAGATACCGTTGGAGTAATGGCCATTCCAGCTAACACGGACAAAGTGTCGGAGTCCAACGATGCTTCTACTGCCTCAGATGCTGCATCCAGCTCTGGTGGTGGTGTGTCGAGGCACATGGAGATGGGGGCTGCTTCTGCCCGACCCATGGCATTGAGAAGGGCGGCACCCAATAAGTAAAAAAAAACGCACGTTATTGAAAATGTAACTAGCAGAACGCTCAATCTGCTTGACAATGTGGCCAAGCAAGATGAGCATGACAAATTTGGGTCACTATTGGCAGACCGCCTAAGGACACTGCCACGGGACAAGCAGCAAATATACATGACAGCAGCTAATTGTCTGTTAACGACTATTGATGGCACATCCACCCTACCCCAGCACAACATATAATGATGGATATTTTTAACATTTTTAATAACCCCACTGTGCCTCCACCACCACCACCAGCAGCTGCATCGCAGCGTTTTGTGCAGGCGGCACCATGCAGGCCCGACAATGTTGACGTCTACTGTTATGGCCATACGCAAGTACCTACTGTAACTGGCCATCGTACAAGTGCGCCTAATTCAAGTCTCTCCTCACAACATGACTTATTTCCGGGTTATGGATATGACCCAGAATATCACCAATTTTGAGTTTTGACGTTTCCTCTTTTTGGAGTTGAGATGAGAGTTTGGACAATGTTTGACAAAGTGTGTTCCAGAACAAATATGAAAAAGTTACTTATATTTATTAAAAATACTGTATATGTCAGTTTCTGAAAAAAAATAGTTTTATAATAAAAAAAAAACTTAAAAAAAAATAATAATTTGGGAGTGGGTTACTCCAGAACAGTCAAGCGGATGAGATCAAACAATCCTCAGCCTCATGCTATGAACCTCCTGTCCTTCTGCATAAGTGGGTTGTGGGAAATGGAACAATTTGGTGAACCATAAAAATGTAAGTGCACTTCCATGTTCATTTTAATTTCATAAAAAGAGGCAAAGTATCAGCTTTGTAATTTTAGGTATTACATCTGCTTCTGTATTCTCCTGGAATGTTCTTCAAATCAGTATATTTAATAAAATTATATCAAAGTTTAATAAAAAGTGTTAATTTTGAACAACTCTGATTTTTTATTATTAAAAACATGTAGTATGTGCATAATTACAGTATGTGAAGAGTGGGTAATGTGATCTGATGAAGTGACAGCGAAAATAAAATTCAAATAAACGAAAATTTAAAAAATCAAAATTTGTATTAATTTACAATTTTTGGCTTTGATATAGATGAAGAAAAATGGGCCTGGCTAGATAGGGATTAGATGTTGCATGTTCTCTGGTGTTATCATCTCTGCCGTAAAGGCTGGTTCCTTGGTAGATAGGGTTTAGGCATCATATGTTCTCTGGTGTTATCTCTGACGTACAGGCTGGGGCCTTGATTCTGTTTAGGCAACCGATCTTCTCTGCAGTTCAGGCTGCTCAACACCGGCACAGGAGTATTGCCAGTGCACGGCACCTTCAGGACTAATGAAGTAGTCAGCGAAGGTTTCTCTCACACGCACACCTGAGTTACATTGCCTTCCTTGACCAAAGTTGTCCACTGCAATTAATTCTGACACCTGTGGCTCCTTAACGACTTCTGTGCTGTATTCCCAAACATAGTCGTGGAGCACACAGCATGTCTCCGGATCTAACTGGATGGCAGTGTGAAAGATCCTCCACCGACTACACATGATCCCGAAGGTACATTCTACATATCTTCGTGCACGGCTCAGCCTATAATTAAACTCCTCCTCCGGTCATCCAGTACTCTTCGTAAGTATGGGTGCAGCAGGTTGGGCTTTAAGGGAAATGCCTCATCCGATACCATCACAAAGGGCACTGGATGTGTGGAACCCAGCAAAGGTCTTGGGGCTGGGAGCGTTCCGCCATCTCGAAGAATTTGAAGTCCAATCTGTGATGATTGCAGCACCCGAGAGTCCCCAGAACTGCCATAAGCACCGACGTCGATGGCAACAAACTTGTAATGTGCGTCAGCCACTGCCATCAGGACCACAGAAAAATACTTCTTACAATTAAAGAAACGTGATCCTGATTGTGGTGGCTTCAGCACTCTCACGTCAGAAAAGCTGCATATCTGCAGCCTAATACGCAAAGTGTGCACATCTCATGACATTATCTTACCTGCTCACTGTGGTGGTGCAGCAAAAGCAGTGCCGTAAGCAACAGTTGCTGGTTCTGTTGTGGAGTAAGATGAAGGTGCAGCATGTTGAATCCAACAAGAAAGCAAAATGAAGAAGAGGGGTTGGACCCGGAAATGACCTCATGGGAGCCTTTTTTTTTAAAACTAACTTTATGTGTTGTAAAAAATGCACAAAAAATGCCCGAAAAAACGCACCAAAAACACACAAAAAGCATGCAGATTTCCTGGGAGTGGTGTCAGGTTTTTCTCAGGAAAATATCAGGAAAATTCTGCACACATTCCTGAACGTGTGCACATACCCTCAGAGTTAAGTTGTTGGAAAGCTTGCAGCTCTTTGCAGGGAGCTGACGGGTTAACTCTCTGTAAGACTGAGATGTACTGATCTGCAATTTCTGCATACAGTTGATAATCTGAACACAGTTGTGCAAGTGTTTCCTCTGATGGTCTTTCAAGAGAAGCAGGCTGAGACAGGCTGTCTATATTACTCAGCAGTTTTTGCCATTGCTCTGCTATGGCACGGGGAAGATCATGTTTACTGGATTCTAGATTCTCCATTATTTTCCATGTGGGCTTTGTGGGACGTCTAGCCTTCGCACTAGATGGTGGATCAAGTGCTATGCACTCTTCCTCTAACAATGGGTCTGGCAGAGACCGTGTAGTCATTCCTTCAGCCATCCTTATTCACAGGGAGAAGGGAGCTGTATAGTCTCTTATATGCTGAGAGCGGATGCTCTGCAGGAAGTTCTGTAGTTTTATAGAAGCTGATGGTGGCTTTACAGATGAATCTGGTAAGTCTTTTTTACTATTCTGTCCCTGGGGCCTGTGGCTGCAAATATGGCTCTGTGAGATGCTGAATCTCTTCATTCTAACTTACAATTGGTGACGGTTGCAGATAGCTTAAACATGTTATGAATAGTGTTGAGCATTCCGATACCGCAAGTATCGGGTATCGGCCGTTACTTGCGGTATCAGAATTCCGATACCGAGTTCCGATATTTACCGCCGATCGGATGCCGGAATCGGAAGTGCCCAGGCCCCAGAATTCAAACTGCATGAATTCAGCCAATGATTGCAAGTGTGGGCACATCCTGTTCAGCATGGTGGGCATGTAACTACTGGCAAGGCTGTGATTGGCTGCTGAAATGATGTCATGATGCACTATAAAAAATGCTGCCGCCAATTTGCGCTCACTCTGCTGTGATTTGTTATGGACAGGACGCTGTGTTCTAACTGAGGGCCAGTTGAGATAGTGAATTGCTTCATTGCGCTTTTCCCAGGCTAATTTAGCAACCGCTGTGTGTTCACCTTGCTCTTGCCTTGCAGCGCTGTTTTAACAGCGTTCTGCAAGGTCTCTGTGTGTGTGTGTGCAGCTCACTCTGTAGTCTGTGTGCAGCCACAGCCGGTTGTATTCAGCTCAGGGTGGTTCACACTGCCTCATACTGTTCTATCCATTGTCCTTTTTTGCTAATAGTGCGGCCTGCTGCACATTTTTTTCACAAATTTCCTATTAGTGACTTTCCACCTTTATCCAGCTAAATTGTGGAAAAACACTACATAGGATAACATAGAGGAGGGTTTTGGGGCCTTGCAGCGCCATTAACGGCTGTCTGCACGGTCTCCGTGTGAGCGCAGCTCGCCCTGTAGTCTGTGTGCAGCCACAGCTGGTTGTATTCAGCTCAGGGTGCGTCACTGGCTCATACTGTAAAATACATTGTCCTTTTTTGCTAAAAGTGCAGCCTGCTGCACATTTTTTCAAAAATGTCCTATTAGTGGCTTTTCACCCATATCCAGCTAAATTGTGGAAAAACACTACATAGGATCACATAGAGGAGGTTTTTTGGGCCTTGCAGCACCGTTTACGGCTGTCTGCACGGTCTCAATGTGAGCGCAGCTCGCCCTGTAGTCTGTGTGCAGCCACAGCCGGTTGTATTCAGCACAGAGTGCGTTACTGCTTCATACCGTAAAATCCATTGTCCTTTTTTGCTAATAGTGCAGCCTGCTGCACATTTTTTCAAATAATTCCTATTAGTGGCTTTCCACCCGTATCCAGCCAAATTGTGGAAAAACACTACATAGGATAATGTAGAGGAGGTTTTTTGGGCCTTGCAGCGCCGTTTACGGCTGTCTGCACGGTCTCCGTGTGAGTACAGCTCGCCCTGTAGTCTGTGTGCAGCCACAGCCGGTTGTATTCAGCTCAGGGTGCGACACTGCCTCATACCGTAAAATACATTGTCCTTTTTTGCTAATAGTGCAGCCTGCTGCACATTTTTTCAAAAATGTCCTATTAGTGGCTTTTCACCCATATCCAGCTAAATTGTGGAAAAACACTACATAGGATCACATAGAGGAGGTTTTTTGGGCCTTGCAGCACCGTTTACGGCTGTCTGCACGGTCTCAATGTGAGCGCAGCCCGACCTGTAGTCTGTGTGCAGCCACAGCCGGTTGTATTCAGCTCAGGGTGCGACACTGCCTCATACCGTAAAATCCATTGGCCATTTTTTGCTAATAGTGCAGCCTGCTGCACATTTTTTCAAAAATGTCCTATTAGTGGCTTTTCACCCATATCCAGCTAAATTGTGGAAAAACACTACATAAGATCACATAGAGGAGGTTTTTTGGGCCTTGCAGTACCGTTTACGGCTGTCTGCACGGTCTCAATGTGAGCGCAGCTCGCCCTGTAGTCTGTGTGCAGCCACAGCCGGTTGTATTCAGCACAGAGTGCGTTACTGCTTCATACCGTAAAATCCATTGTCCTTTTTTGCTAATAGTGCAGCCTGCTGCACATTTTTTCAAATAATTCCTATTAGTGGCTTTCCACCCGTATCCAGCCAAATTGTGGAAAAACACAACATAGGATAATGTAGAGAAGGTTTTTTGGGCCTTGCAGTGCCGTTTACGGCTGTCTGCATGGTCTCCGTGTGGGTGCAGCTCGCCCTGTAGTCTGTGTGCAGCCACAGCCGGTTGTATTCAGCTCAGGGTGCGACACTGCCTCATACCGTAAAATCCATTGCCCTTTTTTGCTAATAGTGCAGCCTGCTGCACATTTTTTCAAAAATGTCCTATTAGTGGCTTTTCACCCATATCCAGCTAAATTGTGGAAAAACACTACATAGGATCACATAGAGGAGGTTTTTTGGGCCTTGCAGCACCGTTTACGGCTGTCTGCATGGTCTCAATGTGAGCGCAGCTCGCCCTGTAGTCTGTGTGCAGCCACAGCCGGTTGTATTTAGCACAGAGTGCGTTACTGCTTCATACCGTAAAATCCATTGTCCTTTTTTGCTAATAGTGCAGCCTGCTGAACATTTTTTCAAATAATTCCTATTAGTGGCTTTCCACCCGTATCCAGCCAAATTGTGGAAAAACACTACATAGGATAATGTAGAGGAGGTTTTTTGGGCCTTGCAGCGCCGTTTACGGCTGTCTGCACGGTCTCCGTGTGAGTACAGCTCGCCCTGTAGTCTCTGTGCAGCCACAGCCGGTTGTATTCAGCTCAGGGTGCGACACTGCCTCACACCGTAAAATCCATTGTCCTTTTTTGCTAATAGTGCAGCCTGCTGCACATTTTTTCAAAAATGTCCTATTAGTGGCTTTTCACCCATATCCAGCTAAATTGTGGAAAAACACTACATAGGATCACATAGAGGAGGTTTTTTGGGCCTTGCAGCACCGTTTACGGCTGTCTGCACGGTCTCAATGTGAGCGCAGCCCGCCCTGTAGTCTGTGTGCAGCCACAGCCGGTTGTATTCAGCTCAGGGTGCGACACTGCCTCATACCGTAAAATCCATTGTCCTTTTTTGCTAATAGTGCAGCCTGCTGCACATTTTTTCAAAAATGTCCTATTAGTGGCTTTTCACCCATATCCAGCTAAATTGTGGAAAAACACTACATAAGATCACATAGAGGAGGTTTTTGGGGCCTTGCAGCACCGTTTACGGCTGTCTGCACGGTCTCAATGTGAGCGCAGCTCGCCCTGTAGTCTGTGTGCAGCCACAGCAGGTTGTATTCAGCACAGAGTGCGTTACTGCTTCATACCGTAAAATCCATTGTCCTTTTTTGCTAATAGTGCAGCCTGCTGCACATTTTTTAAAATAATTCCTATTAGTGGCTTTCCACCCGTATCCAGCCAAATTGTGAAAAAACACTACATAGGATAATGTAGAGGAGGTTTTTTGGGCCTTGCAGCGCCGTTTACGGCTGTCTGCATGGTCTCCGTGTGAGTGCAGCTCGCCCTGTAGTCTGTGTGCAGCCACAGCCGGTTGTATTCAGCTCAGGGTGCGACACTGCCTCATACCGTAAAATCCATTGTCCTTTTTTGCTAATAGTGCAGCCTGCTGCACATTTTTTCAAAAATGTCCTATTAGTGGCTTTTCACCCATATCCAGCTAAATTGTGGAAAAACACTACATAGGATCACATAGAGGAGGTTTTTTGGGCCTTGCAGCACCGTTTACGGCTGTCTGCACGGTCTCAATGTGAGCGCAGCTCGCCCTGTAGTCTGTGTGCAGCCACAGCAGGTTGTATTCAGCACAGAGTGCGTTACTGCTTCATACCGTAAAATCCATTGTCCTTTTTTGCTAATAGTGCAGCCTGCTGCACATTTTTTAAAATAATTCCTATTAGTGGCTTTCCACCCGTATCCAGCCAAATTGTGGAAAAACACTACATAGGATAATATAGAGGAGGTTTTTTGGGCCTTGCAGCGCCATTTACGGCTGTCTGCACGGTCTCCGTGTGAGTGCAGCTCGCCCTGTAGTCTGTGTGCAGCCACAGACAGTTGTATTCAGCTCAGGGTGCGTTACTGACTCATACCGTAAAATACATTGTCCTTTTTTGCTAATATAGTGCATCCTGGTACACATTTTTTCCAAAATTTCCTATTAGTGGCTTATCACCCGCATCCAGCAAAATAGTGGAATAACACTACATAGGATAACATAGAGGAGGTTTTTTGGGCCTTGCAGCGCCGTTTACGGCTGTCTGCACGGTCTCCGTGTGAGTGAAACTCGCTTTGTAGTCAGATCTGCCCCCCCCAAAAAAAAAATGTAAAGTTCACCAAACACACCACTTTACAGTTGTGTAGGCCACATTAGCTCATAATAAAGTTTAGTCCACGCTTTAGAAAATTAGTGTTTCTTATACCTGTTAGGAGGAGCTGTTCAGGAATAAGCTGTTATGAACTGGTGGTTTATAGGGTTGAGCGAAACGGGTCGAAAATATTCAGAAGTCGCCGACTTTTGGCAAAGTCGGGTTTCATGAAACCCGACCCGACCCCTGTGTGGGGTCGGCCATGCAGTCGGCGATCTTCTGAATCTGGAATCGGAATTCCGATACCGATTCCCGATATGTTTAAGATATCGGGAATTGGTATTGGAATTCAGATTAAAGTGTAAAATAAAGAATTAAAATAAAAAATATCGCCATACTTACCCTCTGACGCGCCCTGGTACTAACCGGGAACCTTCCTTCCTTAGAATCAGCCTTCCAAGACCTGCGGTGACGTCGCGGTGACGTCGCGGCTTGTGATTGGTCGCGCGGCCGCCCATGTGACCGCTCGCAAGCAGGGCACGTCCGAGGGTGAGTATATACCTAATAGGAATATACTCACCCTCGGAAGCGCCCTGCTTCTTTCCGGCAGCCTTCCTTCCTAAGAATCAGCCCTTCCAGGACCTTCGGTGACGTTGCGGTGACGTCGCGGCTTGTGATTGGAAAAAGTCGGGTTTCGTGAAACCCGACCCGATCCTATAAAAGTAAAGGTCGCTCAACCCTAGTGGTTTAGGAGCAACATGGGATGAGCTCTGAAGGAGGAGGTACCTGTACTGACCGCAGTCCCTAAGCTCAACACAACACTAGAAGTAGCCGTGGGATGCTCCTGTCACTCCCTAGGCACCTCGTCACAGCCTGAGAACTAACTACCCCTAAAGATAGAAACAGGAAAACTATCTTGCCTTACAGAAAATCCCCAAAGGATAGACAGCCCCCCACAAGTAATGACTGTGAGTGGAGAGGGAAAAGACATACACAGAATGAAACCAGGATGAGCACAGGAGGCCAGTCTAGCTAGATAGATAGGACAGGATAGAATACTGTGCAGTCAGTATTAAAAACTACAAAAATCCACACAGAGTTTACAAAAATCTCCACACCTGACTAAAGGTGTGGAGGGTAAATCTGCTTCCCAGAGCTTCCAGCTTAACTGAATTAATCCATACTGACAAGCTGGAAAAAACATAGAATGCACAGAACGAATAAGTCCACAACATGTGGACAGAAAAGAGCAAAGCAAGGACTTATCTTTGCTGATCTGGTCAGGATATCAGGGAAATCCAAGAGAGATGTGAATCCAACCAGGAACCATTGACAAGTGGCACTGGCTGAAGGGAAGAGCCAGGCATAAATAGCCGAGCAGAAAGACAATCAGTGGAGGCAGCTGCAGACTGCTAAATCAAAGGAGCAGCCATACCACTTAAAACCACCGGAGGGAGCCCAAGAGCAGAACTCACAAAAGTGCCACTTACAACCACCGGAGGGAGCCCAAGAGCGGAATTCACAACATAAGCACACTAAGCCTTTAGTACTTTTCTGCTTATCTTTATCTGTCAACCAAGATGAAGAGGGCAGGGAGTAAGGCACGTGGGCGTGGGCGTGGAGCAGGGAGAGGACGTGGTGATTCTGTGCCTGCTGCGGGCACCGGTGACTCATCATCACCCAGTTTCAGCAGGGAACAGTCCTTCATGCGCAGCTATGTAGGAGAGCGTCGTACACCGCTGCTGCATGAAGATCAAATTGAAGCCGTTGTCGGATGGATGGCAGCTAACGCATCGACTTCAATTAGTGCCACATCCTCTCAGGCACCGAGCACTGGAGAGCAGCCATCTGTCTCTTCACCACCACCTGCCAAATTGGCTAGGCAGTCAGAGAGCCCAGGACAGGAGCCGTCTCTACTTCTGTTCTCTGAATCTCTTGGCTTGGAAACAGGGGACCAGCCAAGCAGCATTGGAAAAATGGAAGAAGAGGCAGTGTGCAGTGATGACCAACAGCTTTGTCTCTCTGACTCTGAAGAGGCGGGTGGGCCAGTGCCTCCGGTGACCACAGCGCAGAACGCATCTGATGATGAAACTCAGGTGCCGCTTTCTGATGCATACTGTGCTGTCGAGACTACCCAGGAGGAGCAGTTGGTGGCAGAGGGTAGTGTAGATGATGAGGTCCTTGACCCATCATGGCTAGAGGTACAGGAAGGTGGTGGGAGCAGCTCTGAGGAAGAGATTCCCCGAATGGGCCAAAGAGGGAGAGGGAGGGGGAAGACTGCGGAGCCTGTAGCCTCCACTTTGGCACCCATTAGGAGCTTGTCTCATCCAAAAGCCAAAAAGGGCGCTCCCAAGACTTGCAGTGCCTGGTCCTTTTTTGACACAGTTACAGATGACATTTGCTTTGTCAAATGCAAGCTGTGTAATCAGAAAGTCAAAAGAGGGAAAAGTGTCAGCAACCTCAATACCACAAATATGTGGAAACATGTGCGGACCAGGCATGCGGTGGAGTTACAAAAACACACTGAAGACTTAGGCCAACCAACAGTGGCAGCTACCACCACTTCCGCTCGTGTTGCCTCTTCCTCCAGCTCACACACAGCTGGTTCGCTTCCTCCCAGGATCGCCATGGAAGAACCTCTGGCACTGTTGTCCAGAGACCCACTGTAATTCCACCCACAGCACCACGTTCCCAGTCATCCTCACACTCCCAGCCCACTCTACAGCCATCGGTAGTAAAGGCATGGGAGAAAAGGCGGCCATTCTCGGCAAACCACCCCCGAGCACAGGCTCTGAATGCAGGCATTGCCAAACTTCTGTCACTGGAAATGCTCTCATTCAGGCTGGTGGAGACTGACAGCTTCCGTGACTTGATGGCCTTGGCAGTCTCACAGTACAATGTGCCCAGCCGCGTTTATTTCAGCAGGCAAGCTGTCCCTGCCCTGCACAAGCATGTGGAGGGACACATAAAACACGCGCTACTGAATGCCGTCAGTAGCAAGGTCCACCTCACCACCGATGCGTAGACCAGTTAACATGGACAGGGGCGATACCTTTCCCTCACTGCCCATTGGGTTAATGTTGTTGAGCCGGGTACAGATCGTGCGAGTGGCGCAGGACGTGTCCTGCCCACTCTAAGGATTGCAGGAATCCAGTCTGTACGCATTGACTCCTCCTCATACACAAGTTCCTCAGAATCATCACTGCAGAAGCCATCACAGTCCACCTCCACATGGACCTGTGAACGTTTACCTGTTACGACCGACATGAGCACAGCCGTGGCCAAACGTCAACAGGCCGTCTTGAAATTAGTTTCTTTGGGGAATCGAAGCCACACAGCGCAGGAGCTCTGGAATGCCATCAAGCAGGAGAGTGATGTGTGGTTTGTGCCAGCGAATCTCCAGCCAGGCATGGTAGTGTGTGACAATGACCGAAATCTGGTGGCAGCTTTGGCCCTTGGCAACCTCACTCACATCCCATGTCTGGCACATGTGCTCAATTTGGTTGTGCAGAGTTTTCTGAGGGACTATCCGGATCTTGATGCACTGCTGCACAAGGTCCGCCTAGAATGTGCTCACTTGCGGCGTTCCAGCACGGCAAGATCGCGCATTGCAGGTCTGCAGCGCCGATTCCGCCTTCAGGAACATCGCATCATATGTGACCTACCTACCAGGTGGAATTCCACGTTACATATGTTGGAGTGGTTGTGTGAGCAGCAGCAAGCAGTAATGGAGTACCAGCTGCATCAGGCGCAAAGAAGTCGCACTCCGCGCCGTTCAGACTTCACAACCACAGAGTGGGTCACTATGAAGGACGTCTGCCAGGTTTTGCGTCCCTTCTATTATTCCACGCGGATGGTGAGTGCAGATGATGCACTGGTCAGCCTGACTGTCCCCCTTATCTGCCTGCTTCAACAAACACTGGAAGCGCTAAGGGATGATGTTGTGGAAGAGGTGGAGGATGAGGAGTCACCACTTCCATCAGCTTCTGGACAGTCAGCGCCACGTGGTTCTTCACAAAGTCGTAGGCAGGGGACACTTTGTGAGGAGGATGAGGAGTCAATGGACGAGGAAGACGTCCATCCAGAGGAGGGAGTTACACAATTGTCCAGTAGTCAGTGTGTACAGCGAGGGTGGGGTGATGAAGAGCGGGCAGAGATCACGCCTGAAGCAGGGGACAGCGTTTCTTGGCCAGTTGGCAGTCTGCAGCATATGGCTGATTTCATGCTGCAGTGCCTGAGAAACGACCGCCGCATCACCCACATTCTCAACATGCCTGATTATTGGGTGAACACCCTCCTCGATCCTTGCTACCGGGACAAGGTCCAAAACCTCATCACAGCGTTGACCCGGGAGCGTAAAATGCGGGAGTACCAAGACACACTGGTAAATTCCATCATCTTCTCCAGTCCAACTGAGAGGAGTGCTGCTAGTGCTTTACAAAGCAGCTCAGTGCGTCGAGGCAGTGGAGGAGGCTCTGCACAAAGAGGGAGCAGAAGCAGTGCCTCTGCCCAAGGCAAGCCAAGTATCGCACAATTGTGGAAAACTTTTGTGTGCCCGCCCCAAATGTCTACACCATCACCGGCGGCTCCAGTCAGCAGGAGGCAACGGTTCCGTCAGATGGTGACAGACTACATGTCTTGCCCTCTTACTGTACTCCCAGACGGCTCTTCTCCTTTCAAGTTATGGGTCTCTAAGCTGGATACATGGCCAGAGCTAAGCCTGTATGCATTGGAGGTGCTGGCTTGCCCTGCGGCTAGTGTCTTATCGGAACGCATCTTTAGTGCCGCAGGTGGTGTACTAACAGACCGTCGCATGCGACTATCCTCCGATAACGTTGACCAGCTTACTTTCCTGAAAATGAACCAGGCCTAGATCTCGCAGGAATTTGCCACTCCTCTGCCTGATTAAATAATTGGGTGTCATCCAGGTCTCCTGATATGTTCATCTTTCTACCACCTGAACTGTAATTCCTGGGCTCCAACACCGCCAGTTGAGGCTCAGAAGTGCAGGCTGCACAGTCAAAACATCAAAACATACGACCCAGTGTTATTGGGTTTCAGTAACGTCAGCTGATCCCCAGCTGTGTAGCCGGCAATGTGTCCTGCGACCGCCACGCTGACACAACTGAAATGTAAGGGAACCTGTCCCCCCCCAGGCATTTGTTACTGAAAGAGCCACCTTGTGCAGCAGTAATGCTGCACAAGGAAAAGGTAGCTCTTTTAGTTTAGCTCCTTGTACACGCAGAACTTAACACTTACAAAATGTGTCTACTGATACCGTTAAACCGTCCCGGAGGTGGGACTTTCCTTCGTAATGTGACGCAGCACAGCTGTCATTCCTACCCCCTTGATGCTGTGTGCCGCCTCCTCAGCGTTGTTTTAAGCTGTCACGGAGCCTGCGCTGTTCTGTTGTCCCTTGGCCATGCACACTTAGCGCTGCCTGTCTTCTGACATAATTTGGTGTCAGGCTGGCTGCGCTTGTGCGGCCGCGCTACCCGAGATCCCACCTCGCAGTGTCTTCTGATTTAATCCCACTGCGGACCTCGAATCCATGGGCATGTGCAGTGTATATCTTCACCTCAGGCTCTCGCTCATCTCCCTCCGCTTTCTTCAGACTGTGCGCCGTCAGCTGATCCCTAATAGCATGCCACGGACGTGACGCCACACAGTCTGAAGAAGCCGGAAGGAGGGGAGTGATAGGCGAGGATATGAACTGCGCATGCCCATAGATCCCAGGCCCGCAGTGGGCTGTGCTGTGTCCCATTACGAAAGAAATTCCCACCTCCGGGATGGTTTCACGGTATCAGGAAACACATTTTGTAAGTGTTTAGTTCTGTGTTTGAAAGGAGCATAATTAAAAGAGCAACCTTTTCCTTTTGCATTCTTTGTGCTGCACAAGACGGCTCTTTCAGCTACAAACGCCTTGGGGGGGGGGGGGGTTAAAGGTTCCCTTTCAACTTGCTCCAATCAGGCTTCGGCCTACACTCTGTTCCTCTGCTCCTCCTGCCTTCCCTGGGCTCTAACACCGCCAGTTGGTGCCTGGAAGTGCTGGCTGCACAGTTAACACTTACTGCCGTGTTTTTGGGTTTCAGTAACGTCAGCTGATTCCCAGCTGTGTATCTGGCAAAACCTCCAATCTGCTCCTCCTGCCATCCCTGGGCTCTAACACCGCCAGTTGGTGCCTGAAAGTGCTGTCCGCACAGTCAACAGTCGCTCCTCTGTTATTGGGGTTCAGTAACGTCAGCTGTTCCCCAGCTGTGTGTGCAGCAATACTTCCAATCTGCTCCTCCTGCTGTCCCTGGGCTCTAACACCGCTAGTTGGTGCCTGGAAGTGCTGGCTGCACAGTTAGCACTTGCTGCCGTGTTATTGGGTTTCAGTAACGTCAGCTGATTCCCAGCTGTGTATCCGGCTGCCATGCTGGCACACTAACAGACATTTACAGACAGCGCTAAGTGTGCATGGGCAAGGGATAATATTACAGCGCAGGCTCCGGGACAGATTAAAACAATGCTGAGGAGGCGTAGCACGGCAGCAAGGGGGTAGGAATGATGGCTGTGCTGCGTCACATAACAAAGGAAAGTCCCACCTCCCGGATGGTTTTACGGTGTGAGGGGACACATTTCAGAAGTGTCTAGTTCAGCATTTGCAAGGAGCATAATTAAAAGAGCCACCTTTTCCTTTTGCAGCATTAGTGCTGTACAAGATGGCTCTTTCAGCAACAAACACCTGGGGGGGAGTTAAAGGTTCCCTTTCAACTTGCTCCAGTGCAGGCTTCGGCCTACACTCAGCTCCTCCTGTGGTCCCTGGGCTCTAACACCACCAGTTGGTGCCCGGAAATGCTGGCTGCATGAAAAGACACTGCGGGGCTGCGATTCATGGGGATCGCTAGCCGCACCGGCCGACATGAAATGAGGTCAGAAGAAGGGCAGCACTACCAGCGCATGGCCAAGGGATAACACAGCAGCACAGACTCCAGTACAGCAAATAACTACGCTCAGGAGGCTGCGCCCAGCACCAAGGAGGGATTTGTGACAGCTGTGCTGCGTCTCATTAAGAAGGCAAGTCATGCCTTCATAGACAGTTTGACTGTATAAGGGACTAAATTTTAGACGTGTTTCATTCAGCGTGTGCAATGAGCAAAATTTAAAGAGCAACCTTTTACTTGTGCAGCATTTTCTGCTGCACAAGGTGTGGCTCTTCTAGTTTGTAACACATGATGGGTGGTTAAAGGTTACCTTTGAAATTGGTTAATTTAGGCTTCGGCCTACACTCTGCTACTCCTGCAGACCCTGGGCTCTAACACCGCCAGTTGGTGCCCGGAAGTGCTGGCTGCACAGAGAAAAACACCCGCCAATGTGTCAGTGGGGTTCAGCAACGCCAGCTGTTCCCCTGCTGTGTATCCGGCAACGTGTCCTGCAAACGCCACGCAGAGACAAAGCTGCCTCCAGTGCAGGCTTCGGACTACACTTTGCTCCTCTCCTCCTCCTGCTGACCCTGGGCTCTAACACCGCTAGTTCGTGCCTGGAAGTGCTAGCTGCACAGAGAATAACACCCGCCAATGTGTCAGTGGGGTTCAGCAACGCCAGCTGTTCCCCTGCTGTGTAGCCGGCAACGTGTCCTGCAAACGCCACACAGACACAACAGACCTAAAACTGCTACCAGTGCAGGCTTCGGCCTACACTCTGCTCCTCTCCTCCTCCTGCTGACCCTGGGCTCTAACACGGCCAGTTTTTGCCCGGAAGTGCTAGCTGCACAGAGAAAAACACCTGCCAATGTGTCAGTGGGGTTCAGCAACGCCAGCTGTTCCCCTGCTGTGTAGCCAGCATTGTGTCCTGCAAACGCCACGCAGACACCAGAACTGAAATTAAAGGGAACCTGTCCCCCCCCCCCAGGCGTTTGAATATATAACAGCCACCTTGTACAGCAGTAATGCTGCTTTTGTACAAGGTGGCTCATTAAGTTATTCACCTTGCACACGTCGAAGTCAACACGTCAAAAATGTGTCCCCCGTCCCTGAGGTGTGACTTTCCTTTGTAATGACACGCAGCAACCCCCTTGGTAGCGCTGCCCTTCTTCTGACATCATTGTTTGGCTGGCTGCGCCTGTGCGTCCGCCCTGCCCGACACAACGCCCCTCGTTGTCTTATTTATTTTGACTGCGAGGGTGTGATTGATGGGCATGAGCAGTGCATATCTTCGCCTGTCTTCACTCCTCTCCTTCCGCCTTCTTCAGACTGTGCGGCCTCATGGCCGTGGCATACGATAAGGGATCAGCGGAGGCCGCTCAGTCTGAAGCAGGTGTAAGGACATGAGTGATAGGCGAACCTATTTACTGTGCAAGGCCATGAATCCCAGCCCCACAGTATGAATTAATGAAAAGACACTGCGGGGCTGGGATTCATGGGCATCGCTAGCCGTACCGGCCGACATGAAATGAGGTCAGAAGACGGGCAGCACTAGCATCGCACGGCCAAGGGATAACACAACAGCGCAGACTCCTGTACAGCAAATAATGACGCTCAGGAGGCTGCGCCGAGCACCAAGGTGGGATTTTTGACAGCTGTGCTGCGTCTCATTAAGAAGGCAACTTACACCTCCAAGACAGTTTGACTGTATAAGGGGCTAAATTTTATACGTGCTTCATTCAGCGTGTGCAATGAGCAAAATTTAAAGAGCAACCTTTAACTTGTGCAACATTACTGCTGCACAAGGTGTGGCTCTTCTAGTTTGTAACACCTGAGGGTGGGTTAAAGGTTATCTTTGAAATTGGTTCAATTAGGCTTCGGCCTACACTCTGCTCCTCCTGCAGACCCTGGGCTCTAACACCACCAGTTGGTGCCCGGAAGTGCTGGCTGCACAGAGAAAAACACCAGCCAATGTGTCAGTTGGGTTCAGCAACGCCAGCTGTTCCCCGGCTGTGTAGCCGGCATCGTGTCCTGCAAATCCATGCAGACACAAAGCTGCCTCCAGTGCAGGCTTCGTCCTACACTCTGCTCCCCCTGCTGACCCTTTGCTCCAACACCGCTAGTTGGGGCTCTAGGAAGACAATCTTTAATAGGTCCACATCCTGGTTCCAGCACCGTCAGCTGATTTTGGCCAGTGTCTTTGTCACGGGTACTCCCTCCTGCCCAGCCTGGTTCCAGCACCGTCAGCTGTTTCCGGGTAGTGTCAAGGTCACTTACTCGCCTATACGTTGTCCCGTCATGTTGCGGTCGGGTTAGCCAACTCCATGGTGCCTCCCGTTTAGGAGCTTCCTATGTGGGCTACGGGAAGTGGCAAGCAAGGCTGGTTCTGTAGTATCAGTAGGCCAAGCTCCCCCTGTAGGACTGTTGGTGTTCGGTAACTGCGGCAGCCTCGTGGCCTAGCTGTTCTCTCTTCTCCTGTGGACCTTCTGGTCCACATCCGGGTTCCAGTACCGTCAGCTGGTTCTCGGCAGTGTCTGTGTCACGGGTACCCCCTCCTGCCCGGCCTGGTTCCAGCACCGTCAGCTGGTTCCGGGTAGTGTCAAGGTCACTTAGACTCCAATACGTTGTCCCGTTGTGTTGCGGTCGGGTTAGCCAACTCCATGGTACCTCTAGTTTAGGAGCTTCCTATGTGGGCTGCGGGAATTGGCAATCAATTCTGTTTCTGTAGTGCCAGAAGGTCAAGCTCCCCCTGTAGGACTGTTGGTGTTCGGTAACTACGGCAGCCTCGAGGCCTAGCTGTTCTCTCCTCTCCTGTGGACCTTCTGGTCCACATCCTGGTTCCAGCACGGTCAGCTGGTTCCGGGCAGAGCCTTTGGCTTAGGTGCCTCCTTCTGGGTATCCGAGTTCTGCCAACGTCAGGCGGTCCTTGGTAGTGTTTTTTAGCACGGGTACCTCCTGCTTAGTAACCGGGTTCCAGCACCGTCAGCTGGTCCTCGTTCATGCCATTGGACTTGCACACATGGCCAACGCATCCGGGTTCCAGTACCGTCAGCTGGTTCTCGGCAGTGCCTTTGTCACGGGTACTCCCTCCTGCCCAGCCTGGTTCCAGCACCGTCAGCTGGTTCCGGGTAGTGTCAAGGTCACTTAGACTCCAATACGTTGTCCCGTCGTGTTGCGGTCGGGTTAGCCAACTCCATGGTGCCTCCATTTTAGGAGCTTCCTATGTGGGCTGCGGAAATTGGCAATCAAGGCTGGTTCTGTAGTGCCAGTAGGCCAAGCTCCCCCTGTAGGACTGTTGGTGTTCGGTAACTGCGGCAGCCTCGCGGCCTAGCTGTCCTCTCCTCTCCTGTGGACCTTCTGGTCCACATCCTGGTTCCAGCACTGTCAGCTGGTTCCAGGCAGAGCCTTTGGCTTAGGTGCCTCCTTCTGGGTATCCGAGTTCCGCCAACGTCAGGCGGTCCTTTGTAGTGCTTTTTAGCACGGGTACCTCCTGCTTAGTAACCGGGTTCCAGCACCGTCAGCTGGTCCTCAGTCGTGCCATTGGCTCTTGCACACTTGGTCAAGGCATCCTGGTTCCAGTACCGTCAGCTGGTTCTCGGCAGCATCTTTGTCACGGGTACTCCCTCCTGCCCAGCCTGGTTCCAGCACCGTCAGCTGGTTCCGGGTAGTGTCAAGGTCACTTACACGCCTATACGTTGACCTGTCATGTTGCGGTCAGGTTAGCCAACTCCATGGTGCCTCCAGTTTAGGAGCTTCCTATGTGGGCTGCGGGAATTGGCAATCAAGGCTGGTTCTGTAGTGCCAGTAGGCCAAGCTCCCCCTGTAGGACTGTTGGTGTTCGGTAACTGCGGCAGCCTCGCAGCCTAGCTGTTCTCTCCTCTCCTGTGGACCTTCTGGTCCACATCCTGGTTCCAACACCGTCAGCTGGTTCCGGGCAGAGCCTTTGGCTTAGGTGCCTCCTTCTGGGTATCCGAGTTCCGCCAACATCAGGCGGTCCTTGGTAGTGCTTTTTAGCACGGGTACCTCCTGCTTAGTAACCGGGTTCCAGTAACGTCAGCTGGTCCTCGGTAGTTCCATTGACTCTTGGACCTTCGGCTACCCATTCGGGTTCCAGTACCGTCAGCTGGTTCTTGGCAGTGTCTTTTGCTCTTGTACCTTCTGCTCCCCATCCTGGTTCCAGTACCATCAGCTTGTTCCTGGCAGAGCCTTTGGCTTAGGTGCCTCCTTCTGGATATCCGAGTTCCACCAATGTCAGGTGGTCCTTGGTAGTGCTTTCTGGCACGGGTACCTCCTGCTTAGTAACCGGGTTCCAGTAACGTCAGCTGGTCCTCGGTAGTTCCATTGACTCTTGGACCTTCGGGTAGCCATCCGAGTTCCAGTTCCATCAGCTGGTTCTCGGCATTTTCTCAGCCTTCTTGTACCTTCTGCTACATTTCCAAGTTCAAGATCCTAAAGACGACGACCCGGAAGACCACCCCTAAGATGACGACGACACCAGAGACGACAACCACTGAGATGACGATGACCCTGGAGAAGATGACCCTGAAGACTACCCCGATGACGACGACGACCCTGGAGACGACGACCCTGGAGACGACGACCCTGGAGACGACGACATGGAAGACCGAGAAGCAGATGAACAAGAGGCTGCAGAACAAAGAGCAGAAGAACATTAAGCATAACACTTAACATCAGAGCAAAAGATATTATCTAAATTATAAGCAGAAGAAGACTAAGCAGTGTATGGGGGTGAGTCCGTTCCTCCTAGTGGTGCCCCTGGATAAAGCCTGATGCTGCAGGACAAAATGAACGCGGACAAATGTAACTTTTGTGACAGGCAGAACGGAAGGTGTAATCTTCAAACTTTTATAGATAACAACTACAGGAATGCCTGTCACAAATAAGAATATGATGTAGAAGTTGATTATGAAGAAGAATAATAGTTGAATAAAAAGAATATGAAGAATGTAACAATAAAAAAATAATAGGTAGAAGATGAAGAAGAAGATGAATAAGGTGAAGAAGAAGTTGATGTCAAAAATGCTGATGATGATGAAGAAGAAAGTGTGGGAGAAGTAAAAAAAAAAGGTGAAGGGCGTGGAAGTAGTGAAACATCAATATCTGACAAAATAAAAAAAAAATTAACATAGTCAATATCTTTGTAACTCCGAACGTCGTAAAAAAAAAACAAATTACTGCTATTCTATTTGATTGGGCTAAACCTCTATGCCTTTAATGTCTCCGCCACCTCCCCAAATACATCCTGCATTATTCTTAGTTGTTTTACTTCATGTACAATGAACCTAAAAGGAAAGAAAGGCTTTATTTTAAATTCGATATTTTCGTCCCATTGACTTGCATTGGTATCGGGTATCGGTATCGGCGATATCCGATATTTTTTGAATATCGGCCGATCCAATCCGATACCGATACTTTCCGATATCGGAAAGTATCGCTCAACACTAGTTATGAAGACTCCAGAAGAGACTTTAATTTTTGTAAGAATTCTTGTTGAATGCATACCAACAGCAGCAGGTAAAAAACGACTTTCTTGAGACAAACTGAAAGCACATGTGCCTCTAATGAAGCCAAGATGGAGACTGAGACACAAGGAGAAGAAGGAAGTGACATGACACCCAGCAGTGGGCGACAGGGAGACAGAAGGAACAAACTTATGGGAAGGGAGGATTTAAGCTTTGCAAAACACAGGAACACATAGCAACAATAAACAAGATGAGAAACTGCAAAACAGCATGTAAAATGTACAGGACAGTCTGTAAAATGTCTCATTCATGGGACATAACAATGCCCTTAACCCCTTTCTGACCTCGGACGGGATAGTACATCCGAGGTCAGAAGCCCCGCTTTGATGCAGGGCTGCGCGGTGCGCCCGCACCAAAGCCGGGACATGTCAGCTGTTTTGAACAGCTGATATGTGCCCGTAATAGGCGCGGGCAGAATCGCGATCTGCCCTCACCTATTAACTAGTTAAATGCCGCTGTCAAACGCAGACAGCGGCATTTAACTACCGCTTCCGGCCGGGCGGCCGGAAATGACGTCATCGCCGACCCCTGTCACATGATCGGGGATCGGCGATGCGTATCCATTGTAACCATAGAGGTCCTTGAGACCTTCATGGTTATTGATCGCCGGTGGCTGTGAGCGCCACCCTGTGGTCGGCGCTCACAGCACACCTGCATTTCTGCTACATAGCAGCGATCAGCAGATCGCTGCTATGTAGCAGAGGCGATCGAGTTGTGCCTGCTTCTAGCCTCCAATGGAGGCTATTGAAGCATGGCAAAAGTAAAATAAAAATAGTTGAAAAAAATGTTTAAAAAAATAAAAAAAATATAAAAGTTTAAATCACCCCCCTTTCGCCCCAATCAAAATAAATCCATAAAAAAAATATCAAATCTACACATATTTGGTATTGCTGCGCTCAGAATCGCCCGATCTATCAATTAAAAAAAAGCATTAACCTGATCGCTAAACAGCATAGCGGGAAAAAAATTCGAAATGCCAGAATTACGTTTTTTTGGTCGCAGCAACATTGCATTAAAATGCAATAACGGGTGATCAAAAGAATGTATCTGTACTGAAATGTAATCATTAAAAACATCATCTCGGCACGCAAAAAATAAGCCCTCAACCGACCCCATATCATGAAAAATGGAGACGCTATGAGTATCGGAAAATGGTGCAATTTTTTTTTTTTTTTAGCAAAGTTTGGATTTTTTTTTCACCACTTAGATAAAAAATAACCTAGTGATGTTAGGTGTCTATGAACTCGTACTGACCTGGAGAATCATAATGTCAGGTCAGTTTTAGCATTTAGTGAACCTAGCAAAAAAGCCAAACAAAAAACAAGTGTGGGACTGCACTTGTTTTGCAATTTCGCCGCACTTGGAATTATTTTCCCGTTTTCTAGTACACGACATGCTAAAACCAATGATGTCATTCAAAAGTACAACTCGTCCCGCAAAAAATAAGCCCTCACATGGCCAAATTGACAGAAAAATAAAAAAGTTATGGCTCTGGGAAGTAGGGGAGCGAAAAACGAACACGGAAAAACAAAAAATCCCAAGGTCATGAAGGGGTTAAAGATACAAGTGTCATTATAATGCTCCTGAATAAAAATTTGCCCCTTACTATATTGTCTGCACAAAATAAGACCTCCACACTGTCCCTCTTATGGTACATGCTCTTCACACTGACCTCTCCATTCCATACTGGCCCCCTCTTCACACTGTCCTCTCATACTGTGTCCCCCCTATAGGGCCCAGTATTTATACTGTACTTTCTCATCACAGTTGTTGTGAATTCTGTGGCAGAGCTCCCTCCTGTGGTCACAAGTGGTACTTCGTCTGATTCTCTCTGGGAGCTTCCGTTTGTGGAGGAAACTGGTTCTGCGGCTTCTGAGTTTCCTCCCTCAGGTGATCTGGTGAGGTCGTTAGGTGCTTATCTACTTAACTCCACCTAATGCTTTGATCATGCTTCCTGTCAATGTTCCAGTGTTGGACTTGTTTTTCCCTGGATCATTCCTGTGGCCTGCTGCTCTGCATAGATAAGTTCTTCTTTGCTATTTGTTGCTATTTTTTCTGTCCAGCTTATCTATTTCTTTTGTTGGAAGCTCTGGGACGCAAAGGGTGTACCTCCGTGCCGTTAGTTCGGTACGGAGGGTCTTTTTGCCCCCATTTGCGTGGTTTTCTTTAGGGTTTTGTGTAGACCGCAAAGTTATCTTTCCTATCCTCGCTCTGTTAAGAAAATCGGGCCTCACTTTGCTGAATCTATTTCATCTCTACGTTTGTCTTTTCATCTTAACTCACAGTCATTATATGTGGGGGGCTGCCTTTTCCTTTGGGGTATTTCTCTGAGGCAAGGTAGGCTTATTTTTCTATCTTCAGGCTAGTTAGTTTCTCAGGCTGTGCCGAGTTGCATAGGCAGAGTTAGGCGCAATCCACGGCTGCCTCTAGTGTTGGTTGGAGAGGATTTGGGATTGCGGTCTGCAGAGTTCCCACGTCTCAGAGCTCGTTCTATGATTTTGGGTTATTGTCAGATCACTGTATGTGCTCTGACCTCCATGTACATTGTGATACTGAATTGCCTTTCATAACAGTACAGGAAGCCAAAAGTACTAATGATTCTCAATAGAGGGAAAAAATAAGTTCTGAGACCATTTTTTCTTCTTGGCATTGTGTTTTGTCTTTTTTTTCCCCTAGACATTTGGGTGGTTCAGTACACAGGTGTAGCGATGGGCATTAGAAGTCTGTCTTCATTTGTGGATCAGCTCTCGGCAAGAGTACAAAAAATTCAAGACACTATTGATCAGAAATCTATGATAGAACCAAGAATTCCCATTCCTGATTTGTTTTTTGGAGATAGAATAAGTTTCTGAGTTTCAAAAATAATTGTAAGCTATTTCTGGCCTTGAAACCTCGTTCCTCTGGTGATCCAGTTCAACAGGTTTTGATTATTATTTCTTTTTTGCGCGGCGACCCTCAGGACTGGGCATTTTCTCTTGCGCCAGGAGATCCTGCATTGAGTAATATCAATGCGTTTTTCCTGGCGCTCGGATTGCTGTACGATGAGCCTAATTCAGTGGATCAGGCAGAAAAGAATTTGCTGGCTCTTTGTCAGGGTCAGGATGAGATCGAGGTATATTGTCAGAAATTTAGAAAGTGGTCAGTGCTTACTCAATGGAATGAATCTGCGCTGGCAGCTATGTTCAGAAAGGGTCTCTCTGAAGCGCTTAAGGATGTCATGGTGGGATTTCCTATGCCTGCTGGTTTGAATGAGTCTATGTCTTTGGCTATTCAGATCGGTCGACGCTTGCGTGAACGTAAATCTGTGCACCATTTGGCGGTATTACCTGAGCTTAAACCAGAGCCTATGCAGTGCGATAGGACTTTGACCAGAGTTGAACGGCAAGAACACAGACGTCTGAATGAGCTGTGTTTCTACTGTGGTGATTCCACTCATGCTATCTCTGATTGTCCTAAGCGCACTAAGCGGTTCGCTAGGTCTGCCACCATTGGTACGGTACAGTCTAAATTTCTTCTGTCCGTTACCTTGATCTGTTCTTTGTCATCATATTCTGTCATGGCGTTTGTGGATTCAGGCGCTGCCCTGAATTTGATGGACTTGGAATATGCTAAGCGCTGTGAGTTTTTCTTGGAGCCCTTGCAGTGTCCTATTCCATTGAGAGGAATTGATGCTACGCCTTTAGCCAAGAATAAGCCTCAATACTGGACCCAGCTGACCATGTGCATGGCTCCTGCACATCAGGAGGTTATTCGCTTTCTGGTGTTGCATAATCTGCATGATGTGGTCGTGTTGGGGTTGCCATGACTACAAGCCCATAATCCAGTATTGGATTGGAAATCCATGTCGGTGTCCAGCTGGGGCTGTCAGGGGGTACATGGTGATGTTCAATTTTTGTCAATTTCGTCATCCACCCCTTCTGAGGTTCCAGAGTTCTTGTCTGATTACCGGGATGTATTTGATGAGCCCAAGTCCGATGCCCTACCTCCGCATAGGGATTGTGATTGTGCTATCAATTTGATTCCTGGTAGTAAATTCCCAAAGGGTCGACTGTTTAATTTATCCGTGCCTGAGCACACCGCTATGCGCAGTTATGTGAAGGAGTCCCTGGAGAAGGGGCATATTCGCCCGTCATCGTCGCCATTGGGAGCAGGGTTCTTTTTTGTGGCCAAGAAGGATGGTTCGCTGAGACCTTGTATAGATTATCGCCTTCTTAATAAGATCACTGTTAAATTTCAGTACCCCTTGCCATTGTTATCTGATTTGTTTGCTCGGATTAAGGGGGCTAGTTGGTTCACCAAGATAGATCTTCGTGGTGCGTATAATCTGGTGCGAATCAGGCGAGGCGATGAATGGAAAACTGCATTTAATACGCCCGAGGGTCATTTTGAGTATCTAGTGATGCCATTCGGACTTGCCAATGCTCCATCAGTGTTTCAGTCCTTTATGCATGACATCTTCCGAGAGTACCTGGATAAATTCCTGATTGTGTACTTGGATGACATTTTGATCTTCTCGGATGATTGGGAGTCTCATGTGAAGCAGGTCAGAACGGTTTTTCAGGTCCTGCGTGCTAATTCTTTGTTTGTGAAGGGATCAAAGTGTCTCTTTGGTGTGCAGAAGGTTTCATTTTTGGGGTTCATCTTTTCCCCTTCTACTATCGAGATGGATCCGGTTAAAGTCCAAGCCATCCATGATTGGACTCAGCCGACATCTCTGAAAAGTCTGCAAAAGTTCCTGGGCTTTGCTAATTTTTATCGTCGCTTCATCTGCAATTTTTCTACTATTGCCAAACCATTGACCGATTTGACCAAGAAGGGTGCTGATTTGGTAAATTGGTCTTCTGCTGCTGTGGAAGGTTTTCAAGAGTTGAAGCGTCGTTTTTCTTCTGCCCCTGTGTTGTGTCAACCAGATGTTTCTCTTCCATTCCAGGTCGAGGTTGATGCTTCTGAGATTAGAGCAGGGGCTGTTTTGTCGCAGAGAGGTTCTGATTGTTCAGTGATGAAACCATGCACTTTTTTTTCCAGGAAGTTTTCGCCTGCTGAGCGAAATTATGATGTGGGCAACCGAGAGTTGCTGGCCATGAAGTGGGCATTCGAGGAGTGGCGTCATTGGCTTGAAGGAGCTAAGCATCGTGTGGTGGTCTTGACTGATCACAAGAACTTGACTTATCTCGAGTCTGCTAAGCGTTTGAATCCTAGACAGGCTCATTGGTCGCTGTTTTTCGCCCGTTTTGACTTTGTGATTTCGTACCTTCCGGGCTCTAAAAATGTGAAGGCGGATGCACTGTCTAGGAGTTTTGTGCCCGACTCTCCGAGTTTATCTGAGCCGGCGGGTATCCTTAAGGAAGGAGTAATTGTGTCTGCCATCTCCCCTGATTTGCGGCAGGTGCTGCAAAAATTTCAGGCTAATAAACCTGATCGTTGTCCAGCGGAGAAACTGTTTGTCCCTGATAGGTGGACTAATAAGGTTATCTCTGAGGTTCATTGTTCGGTGTTGGCTGGTCATCCTGGAATCTTTGGTACTAGAGAGTTAGTGGCTAGATCCTTTTGGTGGCCATCTCTGTCACGGGATGTGCGTACTTTTGTGCAGTCCTGTGGGATTTGTGCTCGGGCTAAGCCCTGCTGTTCTCGTGCCAGTGGGTTGCTTTTGCCCTTGCCGGTCCCGAAGAGGCCTTGGACACATATCTCTATGGATTTTATTTCAGATCTTCCCGTCTCTCAAAAGATGTCAGTCATTTGGGTGGTCTGTGATCGTTTTTCTAAGATGGTCCATCTGGTACCCTTGTCCAAATTGCCTTCCTCCTCTGATTTGGTGCCATTGTTCTTCCAGCATGTGGTTCGTTTGCATGGCATTCCAGAGAATATCGTTTCTGACCGAGGTTCCCAGTTTGTTTCGAGGTTTTGGCGAGCCTTTTGTGGTAGGATGGGCATTGACTTGTCTTTTTCCTCGGCTTTTCATCCTCAGACTAATGGCCAGACCGAACGAACCAATCAGACCTTGGAAACCTATCTGAGATGCTTTGTTTCTGCTGATCAGGATGACTGGGTGTCCTTTTTGCCTTTGGCTGAGTTCGCCCTTAATAATCGGGCCACCTCGGCTACCTTGGTTTCGCCATTTTTCTGCAATTCTGGGTTCCATCCTCGTTTCTCTTCAGGGCAGGTTGAGTCTTCGGACTGTCCTGGTGTGGATACTGTGGTGGACAGGTTGCAGCAGATTTGGACTCATGTAGTGGACAATTTGACCTTGTCCCAGGAGAAGGCTCAACGTTTCGCTAATCGCAGACGCCGTGTGGGTCCCCAACTTCGTGTTGGGGATCTGGTTTGGTTATCTTATCGTCATATTCCTATGAAGGTTTCCTCTCCTAAGTTTAAAACTCGTTTCATTGGTCCATATAGGATTTCTGAGGTTCTTAATCATGTGTCTTTTCGTCTGACCCTCCCAGATTCTTTTTCCATACATAACGTATTCCATAGGTCATTGTTGCGGAGATACGTGGCACCTATGGTTCCATCTGTTGACCCTCCTGCCCCGGTTTTGGTGGAGGGGGAATTGGAGTATATTGTGGAGAAGATTTTGGATTCTCGTGTTTCAAGACGGAAACTTCAGTATCTGGTTAAATGGAAGGGTTATGCTCAGGAAGATAATTCCTGGGTTTTTGCCTCTGATGTCCATGCTCCCGATCTTGTTCGTGCCTTTCATGTGGCTCATCCTGGTCGGCCTGGGGGCTCTGGTGAGGGTTCGGTGACCCCTCAGGGAGGGGGTACTGTTGTGAATTCTGTGGCAGAGCTCCCTCCTGTGGTCACAAGTGGTACTTCGGCTGATTCTCTCTGGGAGCTTCCGTTTGTGGAGGAAACTGGTACTGCGGCTTCTGAGTTTCCTCCCTCAGGTGATCTGGTGAGGTCGTTAGGTGCTTCTCTACTTAACTCCACCTAATGCTTTGATTCATGCTTCCTGTCAATGTTCCAGTGTTGGACTTGTTTTTCTCTGGATCATTCCTGTGGCCTGCTGCTCTGCATAGATAAGTTCTTCTTTGCTATTTGTTGCTATTTTTTCTGTCCAGCTTGTCTATTTGTTTTGTTGGAAGCTCTGGGACGCAAAGGGTGTACCTCCGTGCCGTTAGTTCGGTACGGAGGGTCTTTTTGCCCCCTTTGCGTGGTTTTCTTTAGGGTTTTGTGTAGACCGCAAAGTTATCTTTCCTATCCTCGCTCTGTTAAGAAAATCGGGCCTCACTTTGCTGAATCTATTTCATCTCTACATTTGTCTTTTCATCTTAACTCACAGTCATTATATGTGGGGGGCTGCCTTTTCCTTTGGGGTATTTCTCTGAGGCAAGGCAGGCTTATTTTTCTATCTTCAGGCTAGTTAGTTTCTCAGGCTGTGCCGAGTTGCATAGGCAGAGTTAGGCGCAATCCACGGCTGCCTCTAGTGTTGGTTGGAGAGTATTAGGGATTGCGGTCTGCAGAGTTCCCACGTCTCAGAGCTCGTTCTATTATTTTGGGTTATTGTCAGATCACTGTATGTGCTCTGACCTCCATGTACATTGTGATACTGAATTGCCTTTCATAACACACAGTCCCCCTTCCTTGGTATACTGTCCCCTCCTGGCTGTGCCCTTACACTGTCTTTCCATGCTATTTCCCCACTATTCAGTTTCTATTCTGTGCCCATTCACTTTTCTCCCCCACAATATCTCCTAGAGTCCTCACACTATTCTCTCTCCTCATACTGTCTCCTCTCACATCCCCCTATTCATCATACTGTCTCCTCATACAGTACAGAGCAAAAGTTTGGACACACCTTCTCTTTTAAAGATTTTTATGTATTTTCATGACTATGAAAATTGTAAATTCATACTGAAGGCATCAAAACTATGAATTAACACATGTGGAATTATATACTTAACAATAAAGTGTGAAACAACTGAAAATATGTCTTATATTGTAGATTCTTCAAAGTAGCCACTTTTGCTTTGAAGACTGCTTTGCACACTCTTGGCATTCTCTTGATCAGCTTCAAGTGGTAGTCACCGGAAATGGTTTTCACTTCACAGGTGTGCCCTGTGAGGTTTAATAAGTGGGATTTCTTGCCTTATAAATAGTGTTGAGCATTCCGATACCGCAAGTATCGGGTATCGGCCGATACTTGCGGTATCGCAATTCCAATACCGAATTCCGATACTTCCCGCGTATCGGATACCGGAATCGGAAGTTCCCAGAATTCAAAGTGAATGCAGCAGCCAATGAGGAATGAATGGAAGTGTGGGCACATCCTGTTTAGCATGGTGGGCATGTAAGTACTGGCAAGGCTGTGATTGGCTGCTGAAATGATGTCACTCTGCACTATAAAAAACGCTGCCGCCATTTTGTGCTCACTCTGCTGTGATTTCAGTTAGGGACAGGACGCTGTGTTCTAACTGAGGGCCAGTTGAGATAGCTAATTGCTTTATGTTGCTTTTCCAAGGCTAATTTAGCAAACGCTGTGTTCACTGTTCAGTTCACCTTGCTCTTGCCTTGCAGCGCTGTTTTAACAGCGTTCTGCAAGGTCTCAGTGTGTGTGTGTGTGTGCAGCTCACTCTGTAGTCTGTGTGCAGCCATATACCAGGATGTATTCAGCTCAGGGGGGGTTCACACTGCCTCACACAGTTCTATCCATTGTCCTTTTTTGCTCATAGTGCAGCCTGCTGCACATTTTTTCTAAAATTTCCTATTAGTGTCTTTCCACCCGTCTCCAGCCAAATAGTGGAAAAACTCTAGATAGGATAACCTAGAGGGGTTTTTTTGGGCCTTCAGCGCCGTTTACGGCTGTCTGCACGGTCTCAGTGTGAGCGCAGCTCGCCCTGTAGTCTGTGTGCAGCCACAGCCGGTTGTATTCAGCTCAGGGTTTTGTCACTGCCTCATACTGTAAAATAACTTTTCCTTTTTTCAAATAGTGCAGCCTGTTGAAAATTTTTTTTAAAAATTCCTATTAGTGTCTTTCCACCCGTCTCCAGCTAAATAGTGGAAAAACACTAGATAGGATAACCTAGAGGAGGGTTTTTGGGCCTTGCAGCGCCATTTACGGCTGTCTGCACGGTCTCCGTGTGAGCGCAGTTTGCCCTGTAGTCTGTGTGCAGCGACAGCCCGTTGTATTCAGCTCAGGGTTTGTCACTGCCTCATACCGTTAAATAACTTTTCATTTTTTTTCAACTAGTGCAGCCTGTTGAAAATTTTGTAAACAATTTCCTATTAGTGTCTTTCCACCCGTCTCCAGCAAAATAGTGGAAAAACACTAGATAGGATAACCTAGAGGAGGGTTTTTGGGCCTCTGCACGGTCTCCGTGTGATTTAAACTAGCTCTGTAGCCCAATCTGCACAAAAAAAGTAAAGTTCACCAAACACCACTTAACACTTGTGTAGGCCACATTTTATCAATAATAAAGTCTAGTCCACACTTTACAACATTAGTGTTTCTTACACCTGTTAGGAGGAGCATTTCAGGAATAAGCACACTAAGGCCTTAGTACTTTTCTGCTTATCTTTATCTGTCAACCAAGATGAAGAGGGCAGGGAGTAAGGGTCGTGGGCGTGGGCGTGGAGCAGGGAGAGGAGCAGGGAGAGGACGTGGTGATTCTGTGCCTGCTGCTGGCACCGGTGACTCACCATCACCCAGTTTCAGCAGGGAACAGTCCTTCATGCGCAGCTTTGTTGGAGAGCGCCGTGCACCGCTGCTGCGTGAAGATCAAATTGAAGCCGTTGTCGGATGGATGGCAGCTAACGCATCGACTTCAATTAGTGCCACATCCTCTCAGGCACAGACCACTGGAGAGCAGCCATCTGTCTCTTCACCACCTGCCAAATTGGCCAGGCAGTCAGAGAGCCCAGGACAGGAGCCGTCTCTACTTCTGTTCTCTGAATCTCTTGGCTTGGAAACAGGGGGCCAGCCAAGCAGTATTGGAGAAACGGAAGAAGAGGCAGTGTGCAGTGATGCCCAACAGCTTTGTCTCTCTGACTCTGAAGAGGCGGGTGGGTCAGTGCCTGCGGTGACCACAGCGCAGAACGCATCTGATGATGAAACTCAGGTGCCGCTTTCTGGCGCGTACTGTGCTGCCGAGACTACCCAGGAGGAGCAGTTGGTGGCAGAGGGTAGTGGAGATGATGAGGTCCTTGACCCATCGTGGCGTGAGGAACAGGAAGGTGGTGGGAGCAGCTCAGAGGAAGAGATTCCCCTAACGGGCCAAAGAGGGAGAGGGAGGGGGAAGACTGCGGAGCCTGTAGCCTCCACTTTGGCACCAGTTAGGAGCCTGTCTCTTTCAAAAGCCATAAAGGGCGCTCCCAAGACTTGCAGTGCCTGGTCCTTTTTTGACACAGTTGCAGATGACATTTGTTTTGTCAAATGCAAGCTGTGTCATCAGAAAGTAAAAAGAGGTAAAAGTGTCAGCAACCTCAATACCACAAATATGTGGAAACATGTGCGGACCAGGCACGCGGTGGAGTACCGAAAACACACTGAAGAGCTAGGCCAACCAACAGCTGCAGCTACCACCTCTTCAGCTCGTGTTGCTTCTTCCTCCAGCTCACGCACAGCTGGTTCGGCTTCCTCCTTGGATCGCCATGGAAGAACCTCTGGCACTGTTGTCCAGAGACCTAGTGTAATTCCACCCACAGCACCACATTCCCAGTCATCCTCACACTCCCAGCCTAGTCTACAGCCATCGGCATGGGAGAAAAGGTGGGCATTCTCGGCAAACCACCCCCGAGCACAGGCTCTGAATGCAGGCATTGCCAAACTTCTGTCGCTGGAAATGCTCTCATTTAGGCTGGTGGAGACTGACAGCTTCCGTAACTTGATGGCATTGGCAGTCCCACAGTACAAGGTGCCCAGCCGCTTTTACTTCAGCAGGCAAGCTGTCCCTGCCCTGCACAAGCATGTGGAGGGACAAATAAAACACGCACTACTGAACGCCGTCAGTAGCAAGGTCCACCTCACCACCGATGCGTGGACCAGTCAACATGGACAGGGGCGATACCTTTCCGTCACTGCCCATTGGGTTAATGTTGTTGAGCCGGGTACAGACCGTGCAAGTGGCGCAGGACGTGTCCTGCCCACTCCAAGGATAGCAGGAAACCAGTCTGTACGCATTGACTCCTCCTCTTACACCAGTTCCTCAGATTCATCGCTGCAGGATCCGTCACAGTCCACCTCCACATGGATCCGTGAACGTTTACCTATGACCGACATGAGCACAGCCGTGGCCAAACGTCAGCAGGCCGTCTTGAAACTAGTTTCTTTGGGGAATCGAAGCCACACAGCGCAGGAGCTCTGGAATGCCCTAAAGCAGGAGAGCGATGTGTGGTTTGTGCCAGCGAATCTCCAGCCAGGCATGGCAGTGTGTGACAATGGCCGAAATCTGGTGGCAGCTTTAGGCCTTGGCAACCTCACTCACATCCCATGTCTGGCACATGTGCTCAATTTGGTTGTGCAGAGTTTTCTGAGGGACTATCCGGATCTTGATGCACTTCTGCACAAGGCCCGCCTAGAGTGTGCTCACTTGCGGCATTCCAGCTTGGCAAGATCCCGCATTGCAGTGTCGGTTTTGCCTTCCTGAACATCGCATCATATGTGACCTCCCTCCCAGTGGAATTCCACGTTACATATGTTGGAGCAGTTGTGTGAGCAGCAGCAAGCAGTAATGGAGTACCAGCTGCATCAGGCGCAAAAAATTCGCAGTTAGCGCCGCTCAGACTTCACAACCACAGAGTGGGCCACTATGAAGGACGTCTGCTAGGTTTTGCGTCCTTTTGATTATTCCACGCGGATGGCAAGTGCAGATGATGCACTAGTCAGCATGACTGTCCCCCTTATCTGCTTGCTTCAAGAAATCCTGCAAGGGATAAGGGATGATGTGGAAGAGGTGGAGGATGAGGAGTCACCTTTTCCATCAGGTTCTGGACAGTCAGCGCCACGTGGTTCCTCACAAAGGGGTCGGCAGGGGACCCTTTGTGAGGAGGATGAGGAGGAGTCAATGGACGAGGAAGAGCAACGTCCAGAGGAGGGAGTTCCACCATTGTCCAGTGGTCAGTGTGTACAGCGAGGGTGGAGTGATGAAGAGCGGGCAGAGATCATGTCTCAAGCAGGGGACAGCGTTTCTGGGCCAGTTGGCAGTCTGCAGCACATGGTTGAGTTCATGTTGCAGTACCTGAGAGACGACCGCCACATCGACCACATTCTCAACGTGCCTCATTATTGGGTGTACGCCCTCCTCGATCCTCGCTACCGTGACAATGTCCAAAACCTTATCCCGGCATTGACATGGGAGCGTAAAATGCGGGAGTACCACGACACACTGGTGAATTCCATCATCTTCTCCAGTCCAACTGAGAGGAGTGCTGCTAGTGCTTTACAAAGCAGCTCAGTGCGTCGAGGCAGTGGAGGAGGAGGCTCTGCACAAAGAGGGAGCAGAAGCAGTGCCTCTGCCCAAGGCAAGCCAAGTATCGCACAATTGTGGAAAACTTTTGTGTGCCCGCCCCAAATGTCTACACCATCACCGGCGGCTCCAGTCAGCAGGAGGCAACGGTTCCGTCAGATGGTGACAGACTACATGGCTTGCCCTCTTAGTGTACTCCCAGACGGCTCTTCCCCGTTCAAGTTTTGGGTCTCTAAGCTGGATACATGGCCAGAGCTAAGCCAGTATGCATTGGAGGTGCTGGCTTGCCCTGCGGCTAGTGTCTTATCGGAACGTGTCTTTAGTGCCGCAGGTGGTGTACTAACAGACCGTCGCATGCGACTATCCTCCGATAACGTTGACCGGCTTACTTTCCTGAAAATGAACCAGGCCTGGATCTCGCAGGAATTTGCCACTCCTCTGCCTGATTAAGTAATTGGGTGTCATCCAGGTCTCCTGATGTGTTTATCTTTCTACCACCTGAACTGCTATTCCTGGGCTCCAACACCGCCAGTTGCGGCTCAGATGTGCAGGCTGCACAGTCTAAACATACGACCCAGTGTTATTGGGTTTCAGTAATGTCAGCTGATCCCCAGCTGTGTAGCCGGCAATGTGTCCTGCGACCGCCACGCTGGCACAACAACCTAAATGTAAGGAAACCTGTCCCCCCCCCTCGGCGTTTGTTACTGAAAGAGCCATCTTGTGCAGCAGTAATGTTGCACAAGGAAAAGGTCGCTCTTTTATTTTAGCTCCTTGCACACGCAGAACTTAACACTAGCTGCGTCCCCCCCCCCCCCCTAGGCGTTTGTTACTGAAAGAGCCACCTTGTGCAGCACTAATACTGCACAAGGAAAAGGTCGCTCTTGAAATTATGCTCCTTGCAAACGCTGAACTACGCACTCATGTAATGTGTCCCCTCACACCGTCCAACCGTCCCGGAGGTGGGACTGTCCTTTGTATTGTGACGCAGCACAGCCGTCATTGCTACCCCCTTGGCACCGTGCGCTGCCTCCTTAGCGTTGTTTGATTCCGTCATGGACCCTGCGCTGTTATGTTATCCCTTGGCCATGCACAGTTTGCGCTGCCCGTCCTCTGACATCATTTGTTGTCGTCCTGGCTGCGCCTGTGGTCCACGCTGCCCGAAATCCCACCTCGCAGTGTCGTCTAATGTGATCCCACAGTGGGCCTGGTATCTATGGCCATGCGCAGTGCATATACTAGCCTCTCACTCCCCTTCATCACGCTTCTTCAGACTAGGCGGCACCAGCTGATCCCTAATAGCATGCCACGGCCGTGACGCCGCACAGTCTGAAGAAGCAGGAAGGAGGTGAGTGAGAGGCGATGATATGCACTGCGCATGCCCATGGATCCCTGGCCCGCAGTGGGATTACATTAGATGAGACTGCGAGGTTTGATCTCGGGCAGCTTGGACGCACAGGCACTGCCAGCCTGACACCTAAATGATGTCAGAAGACGGGCACCGCTAACTGTGCATGGCCAAGGGATAACATTACATCGCGGGCTCCGTGACAGAACCAAACAATGTTGAGGAGGTGGCGCACGGCACCAAGGGGGTTGGAATGACGGCTGTGCTGTGTCACATTACAAAGGAAAGTCCCACTTCCGGGATGGTTTGACGGTGTGAGGGGACACATTATATGAGTGTGTACTTCTGCGTTTGCAAGGAGTATAATTTTAGGAGCCACCATTTTCCATTTGCAGTATTACTGCTGTACAAGATGGCTCTTTCAGCAACAAATGCCTGGGGGGGGTTAAAGGTTCCCTTTCAACTTGCTCCACTGCTGGCTTCGGCCTACACTCTGCTCCTCTTTGATTCCCTGGGTTGCAACACTGTCAGTTGCCACCTGGAAGTGTTGTCTACACAGAAAAAACACTAGCTGATGTGTCAATGGGGTTCAGCATCGCCAGCTGTTCCCCTGCTGTGTAGTCGGCAACGTGTCCAGCACAAGCCACGCTGGCACAACAGAACAAAAGCTGCCACCAGTGCAGGCTTCGGCCTACACTCTGCTCCTCCTCTCCTCCTGCTGACCCTGGGCTCTAACACCGCCAGTTTTTGCCCGGCACTGCTAGCTGCACAGAGAAAAACACCAGCCAATGTGTTAGTGGGGTTCAGGACTGCCAGCTGTTCCCCTGCTGTGTAGCCGGCAACGTGACCTGCAAACGCCACGCAGGCACATGAACTGAAATTAAAGGGACCCTGCCACCCACTCCAAGGTGTTTCTATGTATAACAGCTACCTTGTACAGCAGTAATGCTGCATTTGTACAAGGTGGCTGACTTTTCCTCCTTGCCAACGTGGAACTCAACACGTACAAAATGTGTCTCATTGAGACCATTCCACTGTCCCTGAGGTGTGACTTTCCTTTTTAATGACACGCAGCACCCCCCTTGTTAGCGCTGCCCGTCTTCTGACATCATTGGTTGGCTGCCTGTGCCTGTGCGTCCGCCCTGCCCGACACAACCCCCCTCGTTGTGTCATATATTTTGGCTGCGAGGGTGTGATTGATGGGCATGTGCAAATTCTTGCCGACGATAATTTCCCTAAACCAGACAGGCTTTGTGGGAGGAAGAGAGGGGAAAGACAACACGCACAAAATATTGCATCTTATGCACTATGCGAAGAAAGGCAGACTCCCTCTGGTCCTTTTAGGAACAGATGCGGAAAAGACCTTTGACAGGGTGGACTGGACTTATCTAGAAGAGACAATGAGGAGTTTTGGTTTTCCGAGCCAACTGATTTCCACTATAATGAAGATGTATAGAGACCCATCAGCTCGCATTAAAATTAATTGTTCAGTGACTGACAGATTTTACATTAGAAATGGAACACGGCAGGGGTGCCCGCTGTCCCCTTTGTTATTCGTGCTAACAATGGAACCGCTACTGGCCACTATACAACAGTGCCAAGAAATAGAAGGCATCAGAATTGGGGGAACGCATCACAAAACTGCGGCCTTTGCTGACGACCTCCTGGTCCTGATAACCAAACCCCTGGGGGGATTGGCCGCCCTCTTGGGGATTTTGAATAGATTTGGAGATATATCAAACTTTAAGGTTAACATGTCTAAATCTGAGGCACTGGACTTAAATATCCCACAAAATATTCTCAAAAAAGCGAAAAGCACATACCCATTTACATGGCCCAAAAGGTGTATTAATTACCTAGGAATCAAGATAGGAAGAACAGATAAAGAGCTTTTGGAACTCAACTACTACCCCCTGCTCAAACAAGCAGCTACAAATATCCAATCCTGGAGGGACCCGTATCTCTCTTGGACAGGTAGAAAAAACTTAATAAAAAGCTTGATACTGCCCAAATTTATATATATGTTCCAAGTACTGCCCATACATGTACCGTCTTCTTTTTTAACTAAAGTAAATTCCTTGTTTTCTAAATATATCTGGAAAAGTTTGAAACCGCGTATAGCCTTCCGCACATTGACGTTACCCAGGAACAAGGGGGGGATGGGAGCCCCGGACATAAGGAAATATTACTACGCCGCAGTACTATCCAGATCCGTCGGTTTAATCAGACAATCCCAAAGTAGCATAGCAATAGACATAGAAAAAGGAATTTCACCCTACCCTCTCAGACCATTTCTATTAACTGCCGTGGGGGAGCGACCACTCCCTCCTCACCCTAACCCGCTCACACGCACACTCATAAAAATATGGTCGAAAACGTACAATATCCTCTCACCCCCATCCTCACCATTGTTAACCCTCTCCGACGTTGTAATGAATACAACCGGGAAACGAGCTTCAAACTACCCAATAGAACAAATGATATGTAAAGGAACGCTTCTTACGTTAGCAAAATTACGCGAAAGACCTGACCTGACAAACCTTAATTTTCTACAGTACTCTGCGCTTAAAGAAACGCTGAAAAAAATAAACTATTTCTCAGATACTACACGCAAGCTTACCTCGTTTGAAACATTATGTGCTAGATCATCCAAACCCACTAAAGTTCTCTCTACAATCTATCAAGCACTTATATTAGACGAGCTAAGTCTCAAGAGAGCATATATTTTAAGATGGGAAAAAGAATTAGGATGCATCTTCACCCAGGCGCAAGTAATGCACATTTATAAATACTCACACGGCCCCACAAGCTGTGTTAAAACCCAGGAAAACTCATATAAGATCATTTCCAGATGGTATATCTCACAAACACAGCTTCGGATCTGGAGGCTGAGCACACATGATAACTGCTGGAGATGCGAAACAGGAGAAGGCGGATACCTTCACCTTTGGTGGTCCTGTCCGAGGGTTCGTGGTTTCTGGACAATGATAGAACAATTGATAAGAGACGTGACTGGGAAGAGGATACAATTATCCCCAGAAATAGCGCTCTTGAATAGGGTTGAGCGAAACGGGTCGAAAATATTCAAAAGTCGCCGACTTTTGGCAAAGTCGGGTTTCATGAAACCCGACCCGACCCCTGTGTGGGGTCGGCCATGAAGTCGGCGATCTTTTGAATCTAGAATCGGAATTCTGATACCGATTCCCGATATGTTTATATCGGGAATTGGTATCGGAATTCAGATTTAAGTGTAAAATAAAGAATTAAAATGAAAAATATCGCAATACTTACCCTCTGACGCGCCCTGGTACCAACCGGGAACCTTCCTTCCTTAGAAACAGCCTTCCAGGACCTTGCGGTGACGTTCGCGGTGACGTCGCGGCTTGTGATTGGCCGCGCGGCCGCCTATGTGACCGCTCGCGCGGCCAATCACAAGCCGCGACGTCACCGCGACGTCACCGAAGGTCCTGGAAGGGCTGATTCTTAGGAAGGAAGGCTGCCGGAAAGAAGCAGGGCGCGTCCAAGGGTGAGTATATACCTAATAGGAATATACTCACCCTCGGACGCACCCTGCTTCTTTCCGGCAGCCTTCCTTCCCAAGAATCAGCCCTTCCAGGACCTTCGGTGATGTTGCGGTGACGTCACGGCTTCTGATTGGCTGCGCGAGCGGTCACATGGGCGGCCGTGCGGCCAATCACAAGCCGCGACGTCACCGCGAACGTCACCGCAAGGTCCTGGAAGGCTGTTTCTAAGGAAGGAAGGTTCCCGGTTGGTACCAGGGCGCGTCAGAGGGTAAGTATTGCGATATTTTTTATTTTAATTCTTTATTTTACACTAAAATATGGATCGCAGGGCCTGAAGGAGAGTTTCCGCTCATTCAGACCCTGGGAACCATAGAAACCCAATGCACTGCATTGGGTTTCGGGTTTCGTCCGACTCCGACCCCGACTTTTTTATAGGATCGGCCGATTTCACTCGACCCGACTTTTGAAAAAGTCGGGTTTCGTGAAACCCGACCCGATCCTATAAAAGTAAAGGTCGCTCAACCCTACTCTTGAATTTCCCGGTGTGGCCTAGATGTACATGGCTCACCATATTAGCTCAAAACGTACTAGCTGCAGCCAAACTGTTAATTCCTATGTTCTGGAAGACCACGAACGTTCCGACATACCAACAGGTATTGAAGAAAATAGACCAATTATACCACATGGCTGAACTGGTAGCCTTAGTTAACCACTCTCAAACTAAATTTGAAAGAATCTGGCTACCCTGGGTCACATTTAGGTCGGCCAACAAGTTCGCAGTAGCGGAAGACTAACTGAACCAATAACAGAGCCTACGATGCTCCCCCCCCACCTCCCCCCCACCACCACCCTAACTTCTCAACCCCCTATACCCCCTCCCTCTCTTTTCTATCTCTTAATCTCTTTTACTCCTATAGTGGACTTCAAGGTGTAGTTATTAAAATCCATAAATACTGTTGGAAACTCCAACTCTAGTTCTATTGCTATCATTCTTAATGGAACTGTTTATTTTGTAAAAAGGAGCTTCTTCTACATCGTTTATTGTTCCAAGAATATGATGACATGTTCTGTTATCTGATAATATGATATGTTCACTTACTGCTATGTTTATGTGTTTATCTTTCAATAAAAAGAACGTTGAAAAGAAAAGAAAAGATGGGCATGTGCAGTGCATGTGTTCGCCTGTCTTAACTCATCTCCTTCCGCCTTCTTCAGACTGTGCGGCCTCATGCCCGTGGTAGGCGATAAGGGATCAGCTGAGGCCGCCCAGTCTGAAGCAGGTGTAAGGACATGTGTGAGCGGCAAACATATTTACTGCACAAGGCCACGAATCCCAGCCACGCAGTGTGATTTTTTGAAAACACACTGCGGGTCTGTGATTCATGGCCATTGCTAACCGCACCGGCCAACATGAAATGAGGTCAGAAGACAGGCAGCGCTCACAGCGCATGGCCAAGGGATCACAATAGCGCAGATTCCTGTACAGCAAATAACAACGCTCAGGAGGCTGCGCCCAGCACCTAGGTGTAAATTTTGACACCTGTGCTACGTCTCCTTAAAAAGACAAGTCATGCCTCCAATACAGAACTGAACTACTGTTCAATGGGCTAAATTGTGTACGTCTTTCATTCTGCGTGTGCAATGAGCAAAACTTAAAGAGCAACCTATAACTTGTGGAGCTTTACTGCTGCACAAGGTGTGGCTCTTCAACATTGTTACACCTGAGGGTGGGTTAAAGGTTACCTTTGAAATTGGTTCAAGTAGGCTTCGGCCTACACTCTGCTCCTCCTGCAGACCCTGGGCTCTAACTACGCCACGCTGGCACAACAGACCAAAAGCTGCCACCAGTGCAGGCTTCGGCCTACACTCTGCTCCTCTCTTCCTCCTGCTGACCCTGGGCTATAACACCACCAGTTGTAGCCTGGAAGTGCTAGCTGCACAGAGAAAAACACCCGCCAATGTGTTAGTTGGGTTCAGCACCGCCAGCTGTTCCCCTGCTGTGTAGCCGGCATCGTGTCCCGCACAAGCCACGCTGGCACAACATACCAAAAGCTGCCACCAGTGCAGGCTTCGGCCTACACTTTGCTCCTCTCCTCCTCCTCCTGCTGACCCTGGGCTCTAACACCGACAGTTTTTGCCCGGACGTGCTAGCTGCACAGAGAAAAACACCAGTCAATGTGTCAGTGGGGTTCAGCACCTCCAGCTATTCCCCTGCTGTGTAGCTGCCAATGTGTCCTGCAAACGCCATGCAGGCACCTGAACTGAAATTAAAGGGAACCTGGCCCCAACCCCCAGGTGTTTCTATGTATAACAGCCACCTAGTACAGCAGTACTGCTGCATTTGTACAAGGTGGCTGATTTTTTCTCCTTGACCACGTTGAATTAAACACGTACAAAATGTGTCTCATTACAGACCATTACAATGTCCCTGAGGTCTGACTTTCCTTTTTAATAACACACAGCACCCCCCTTGTTAGCGCTGCCCGTCTTCTGACATCATTGGTTGGCTGCCTGTGCCTGTGCGTCCGCCCTGCCCGACACAACCCCCCTCGTTGTGTCATATATTTTGGCTGCGAGGGTGAGATTGATGGGCATGTGCAGTGCATATGTTCGCCTGTCTTAACTCATCTCCTTCCGCCTTCTTCAGACTGTGCAGCCTCATGCCCGTGGTAGGCGATAAGGGATCAGCTGAGGCCGCCCAGTCTGAAGCAGGTGTAAGGACATGTGTGAGCGGCAAACATATTTACTGCACAAGGCCACGAATCCCAGCCACGCAGTGTGATTTTTTGAAAACACACTGCGGGTCTGTGATTCATGGCCATTGCTAACCGCACCGGCCAACATGAAATGAGGTCAGAAGACAGGCAGCGCTCACAGCGCATGGCCAAGGGATCACAATAGTGCAGATTCCTGTACAGCAAATAACAACGCTCAGGAGGCTGCGCCCAGCACCTAGGTGTAAATTTTGACACCTGTGCTACGTCTCCTTAAAAAGACAAGTCACGCCTCCAATACAGAACTGAACTACTGTTCAATGGGCTAAATTGTGTACGTCTTTCATTCTGCGTGTGCAAGGAGCTAAATTAATAGAGCAACCTTTTCCTTGTGCAGCATTAATGCTGCACAAGGTGTGGCTCTTGTACCTTGCAACACCTGAAGGGGGGTTAAAGGTAACTTTTGAAATTGGTTCAACTAGGCTTCGGCCTACACTCTGCTCCTCTCCTCTTCCTGCTGACCCTGGGCTCTAACAACGCTAGTTTTTGCCCGGAAGTGCTAGCTGCACAGAGAAAAACACCTGCCAATGTGTTAGTGGGGTTCAGCACTGCCAGCTGTTCCCCTGCTGTGTAGCCGGCATCGTGTCCAGCACAAGCCACGCTGGCACAACATACAAAAAGCTGCCATCAGTGCAGGCTTCGGCCTACACTCTACTCCTCTCCTCCTCCTGCTGACCCTGGGCTCAAACACCGCCAGTTTTTGCCCGGACATGCTAGCTGCACAGAGAAGAACACCAGCCAATGTGTTAGTGGGGTTCAGCACCGCCAGCTGTTCCCCTGCTGTGTAGCTGGCAACGTGACCTGCAAACGCCACGCAGGCACATGAACTGAAATTGAAGGGAGCCTGCCCCACACCCCCAGGTGTTTCTATGTATAACAGCCACCTTGTACAGCAGTACTGCTGCATTTGTACAAGGTGGCTGACTTTGTCTCCTTACCCACGTTTAATTAAACACGTACAAAATGTGTCTCATTACAGACCATTACATTGTCCCTGAGGTGTGACTTTCCTTTCTAATGATACGCAGCACCCCCCTTGGTAGCGCTGCCCGTCTTCTGACATCATTGGTTGGCTGGCTGTGCCTGTGTGTCCGCCCTGCCCGACACAATGCCCCTTGTTGTCTCATTTTTTTTGACAGCGAGGGTGTGATTGATGGGCATGTGCAGTGCATATGTTAGCCTGTCTTCACTCATCTCCTTCCGCCTTCTTCAGACTGTGCAGCCTCATGGCCGCGGCATGCGATAAGGGATCAGCTGAGGCCGCCCAGTCTGAAGCAGGTGTAAGGACATGTGTGAACGGTGAACATATTTACTGCACAAGGCCATGAATCCCAGCTCTGCAGTGTGACTTTATTAAAAGACACTGCGGGTCTGGGTTTCATGGCCATCGCTAACCGCACCGGCCAACATGAAATGAGGTCAGAAGACAGGCAGCGCTCACAGCGCATGGCCAAGGGATAACAAGAGCGCAGACTCCTGTACAGCAAATAACAACGCTCAGGAAGCTGCGCCCATGCACCAAGGTGTTGTTTTGGACACCTGTGCTGTGTCTCCTTAAACAGACAAGTCACGCCTCCACTACTGTTTGACAGAATAATGGGCTAAATAGTGTACGTGTTTTATTCAGCGTGTGCAAGGCGCAAAATTAATAGAGCAACCTTTTACTTGTGCAGCATTAATGCTGCACAAGGTGTGGCTCTTGTACCTTGCAACACCTGAGGGGGGTTAAAGTTTCCTTTGAAATTGGTTCAACTAGGCTTCAGCCTACACTCTGCTCCTCTCCTCCTCCTGCTGACCCTGGGCTCTAACACCGCTAGTTTTTGCCCGGAAATGCTAGCTGCACAGAGAAAAACACCAGCCAATGTGTTAGTGGGGTTCAGCACCGCCAGCTGTTCCCCTGCTGTGTAGCCGGCATCGTGTCCAGCACAAGCCACGCTGGCACAAAATACCAAAAGCTGCCACCAGTGCAGGCTTCGGCCTACACTCTACTCCTCTCCTCCTCCTGCTGACCCTGGGCTCAAACACCACCAGTTTTTGCCCGGACATGCTAGCTGCACAGAGAAGAACACCCGCCAATGTGTCAGTGGGGTTCAGCAACGCCAGCTGTTCCCCTGCTGTGTAGCAGGCATCATGTCCAGCACAAGCCACGCTGGCACAAAATACCAAAAGCTGCCACCAGTGCAGGCTTCGGCCTACACTCTACTCCTCTCCTCCTCCTGCTGACCCTGGGCTCAAACACCGCCAGTTTTTGCCCGGACATGCTAGCTGCACAGAGAAGAACACCAGCCAATGTGTTAGTGGGGTTCAGCACCGCCAGCTGTTCCCCTGCTGTGTAGCCGGCAACGTGACCTGCAAACGCCACACAGGCACATGAACTGAAATTAAAGGGACCCTGCCACCCACCCCAAGGTGTTTCTATGTATAACAGCCACCTTGTACAGCAGTACTGCTGCATTTGTACAAGGTGGCTGATTTTTTCTCCTTGCCCACGTTTAATTAAACACGTACAAAATGTGTCTCATTACTGACCATTACAATGTGCCTGAGGTGTGACTTTCCTTTTTAATGACACGCAGCACCCCCCTTGTTAGCGCTGCCCGTCTTCTGACATCATTGGTTGGCTGGCTGCGGCTGTGCGTCCGCCCTGCCTGAAACCACGCTCCTCGTTGTCTTACTTATTTTGACTGCGAGGGTGTGATTGATGGGCACGAGCAGTGGATATCTTTGCCTGTCTTTACTCATCTCCTTCCGCCTTCTTCAGACTGTGCGGCCTCATGGCCGCGGCATGCGAGAAGGGATCAGATGAGGCCGCCCAGTCTGATGCAGCTGTAAGGACATGAGTGACAGGCGACAAAATTTACTGTGCAAAGTCACGAATCCCAGCCCCGTAGTGTGACTTAAAGAAAAGACACTGCGGGTCTGTGATTCATGGCCATTGCTAACCGCACCGGCCAACATGAAATGAGGTGAGAAGACAGGCATCGCTCACAGCGCATGGCCAAGGGATAACAAGAGCGCAGACTCCTGTACAGCAAATAACAACGCTCAGGAATCTGCGCACAGCACCTAGGTTTAAATTTTGACACCTGTTCTGCGTCTCCTTAAAAAGACAAGTCACACCTCCACTACTGTTTGACAGTATAATGGGCTAAATAGTGTACGTGTTTTATTCAGTGTGTGCAAGGCGCAAAATTTATAGAGCAACCTTTTACTTGTGCAGCATTAATGCTGCACAAGGTGTGGCTCTTGTACCTTGCAACACCTGATGGGGGGTTAAAGGTTACCTTTGAAATTGGTTCTACTAGGCTTCGGCCTACAATCTGCTCCTCTCCTCCTCCTGCTTACCCTGGGCTCTAACACCGCCTGTTTTTGCCCGGACGTTGTAGCTGCACAGAGAAAAACACCAGCCAATGTGTTAGTGGGGTTCAGCACCGCCAGCTGTTCCCCTGCTGTGTAGCCGGCAATGTGACCTGCAAACGCCACGCAGGCACATGAACTGAAATTGAAGGGAGCCTGCCCCCCACCCCCAGGTGTTTCTATGTATAACAGCCACCTTGTTCAGCAGTACTGCTGCATTTGTACAAGGTGGCTGACTTTTTCTCCTTGCCCACGTGGAACTCAACACGTAAAAAATGTGTCTCATTGAGACCATTCCACTGTCCCTAAGGTGTGACTTTCTTTTCTAATGATACGCAGCACACCCCTTGGTAACGCTTCCCGTCTTTTGACATCATTGGTTAGCTGGCTGCGCCTGTGCGTTCGCCCTGCTAGAAACAACGCCCCTCGTAGTCTTATTTATTTTGTCAGCGAGGGTGTAGTTTATGGGCACGAGTAGTGCATATGTTCGCCTGTCGTCACTCATCTCCTTCAGCCTTCTTCAGACTGTGCGGCCTCATGGCCGCGGCACGCGAAAAGGGATCAGCAGAGGCCGCCCAGTCTGAAGCAGGTGTAAAGACGTGTGTGAGCGGCGAAAATATTTACTGATCAAGGCCACGAATCCCAGCACCGCAGTGTGACTTTATGAAAAGGCACTGTGGGTCTGGGATTCATGGCCATCGTTAACCGCACCAGCCAACATGAAATGAGGTCATAAGACGGGATGCGCTAACAGGGTATTGCCACGGGATAACACAAGAGCGCAGACTCCTGTCCTGCAAAAAACAACGCTCAGGAATCTGCGCCCAGCACCTAGGTGAAAATTTTGACACCTGTGCTGCGTCTTCTTAAAAAGACAAGTCACGCCTACACTACTGTTTGACAGTATAATGGGCTAAATAGTGTACGTGTTTTATTCTGCGTGTGCAAGGAGCTAAATTAATAGAGCAACATTTTACTTGGGCAGCATTAATGCTGCACAAGGTGTGGCTCTTGTACCTTGCAACACCTGAGGGGGGGTTAAAGGTAACCTTTGAAATTGGTTCTACTAGGCTTGAGCCTACACTCTGTTCCTCTCCTCCTCCTGCTGCCCCTGGGCTATCACAGCGCCAGTTGTAGCCTGGAAGTGCTAGCTGCACAGAGAAATACACCAGCCAATGTGTTTGTGGGGTTCAGCAACGCCAGTTGTTCCCCTGCTGTGTAGTCGGCATCGTGTCCAGCACAAGCCACGCTGGCACAACTGACCAAAAGCTGCCATCAGTGCAAGCTTCGGCCTACACTCTGATCCTCTCCTCCTCCTGCTGACCCTGGGCTCATATAACACCGCCAGTTGGAGCCTGGAAGTGCTAGCTGCACAGAGAAAAACACCAGCCAATGTGTTAGTGGGGTTCAGCACCGCCAGCTGTTCCCCTGCTGTGTAGCCGGCAACGTGACCTGCAAACGCCACTCAGGCACATGAACAGAAATTGAAGGGAGCCTGCCCCACACCCCCAGGTGTTTCTATGTATAACAGCCACCTTGTTCAGAAGTACTGCTGCATTTGTACAAGGTGGCTGACTTTTTCTCCTTGTCCACGTGGAACTCAACACGTAAAAAATGTGTCTCATTGAGACCATTCCACTGCCCCTGAGGTGTGACTTTCCTTTCTAATGATACGCAGCACCCCCCTTGGTAGCGCTTCCCGTCTTTTGACATCATTGGTTAGCTGGCTGCGGCTGTGCATCCGCCCTGCTAGAAACAACGCCCCTCGTTGTCTTATTTATTTTGTCAGCGAGGGTGTGGTTTATAGGCACGAGCAGTGCATATGTTCGCCTGTCGTCACTCATCTCCTTCCGCCTTCTTCAGACTGTGCGGCCCCATGGCCGCGGCATGCGAAAAGGGATCAGCAGAGGCCGCCCAGTCTGAAGCAGGTGTAAGGACGTGTGTGAGCTGCGAAAATATTTACTGATCAAGGCCACGAATCCCAGCACCGCAGTGTGACTTTATGAAAAGGCACTGTGGGTCTGGGATTTATGGCCATCGTTAACCGAAGCGGCCAACATGAAATGAGGTCATAAGATGGGCAGCGCTAACAGGGCATTGCCAAGGGATAACACAAGAGCGCAGACTCCTGTACAGCAAAAAACAACGCTCAGGAAGCTGCGCCAAGCACCAAGGCACGTCACGCCTCAACTACAGTTTGACTGTAGAATGGGCTAAATTGTGTACGTGTTGCATTCAGCGTGTGCAAGTAGACAAATTAATAGAGCAACCTTTGACTTGTGCAGCATTAATGCTGCACAAGGTGTGACTCTTGTACTTTGTAACACCTGATGGGGGGTTAAAGGTTACCTTTGAAATTGGTTCAACTAGGCTTCGGCCTACACTATGCTCCTCTCCTCCTCCTGCTGCCCCTGGGCTCTAACACCGCTAGTTTTTGCCCGGAAGTGCTAGCTGCACAGAGAAAAACACCCGCCATTGTGTCAGTGGGGTTCAGCAACGCCAGCTGTTCCCCCACTGTGTAGCCGGCAAAGTGTCCTGCAAACGCAACGTAGACACAAAGCTGACTCCAGTGCAGGATTCGGCCTACACTCTGCTCCCCCCGCTTACCCTTTGCTCCAACACTTCTAGTTGGGGCTGTAGGAAGACAATCTTTAATAGGCAACGCATCCGGGTTCCAGCACCGCCAGCTGTTTCCGGGTAGTGTCAAGCTCACTGAGACGCCTATGCTTGCCCCGTCGTGTTGTGGTCGGGTTAGCCAACTCCAGGGTGCCTCCAGTTTAGGAGCTTCCTATGTGGGCTGCGTGAACTGGTAGTCAAGGCTGGTTCGGTAGTGCCAGTAGGCCCAGCTCCCCCTGTAGGACTGTTGGGGTTCGGTAACTGCGGCTGCCTCACGGCCTAGCTGTTCTCTCCTCTCCTGTGGGCCTTCGGGTCCACCTCCTGGTTCCAGCACCGCCAGCTGGTTCTTGGCCGAGCCTTTGGCTTAGGTGCCTCCTCCTGGGTATCTGAGTTCCGCCAACGCCAGGCGGTCCTTGGTAGTGCTTTTAAGTGCGGGCACCTACAGCTTAGTAACCGGGTTCCAGCACCATCAGCTGGTCCTCGGTCGTGCCATTGGCTCTTGCACACTGGGGCAACACATCCGGGTTCCAGCACCGCCAGCTGGTTCTCGGCAGTGTTTTTGTCACAGGTACTCCCTCGTGCCAAGCCTGGTTTCAGCACCGTCAGCTGTTTCCGGGTTGTGTCAAGCTCACTGAGACGCCTATGCTTGCCCCGTCGTGGTGCGGTCGGGTTAGCCAACTCCAGGGTGCCTCCAGTTTAGGAGCTTCCTATGTGGGCTGCGTGAACTGGTAGTCAAGGCTGGTTCGGTAGTGCCAGTAGGCCCAGCTCCCCCTGTAGGACTGTTGGGGTTCGGTAACTGCGGCTGCCTCGCGGCCTAGCTGTTCTCTCCTCTCCTGTGGGCCTTCGGGTCCACCACCTGGTTCCAGCACCGCCAGCTGGTTCCGGGCCGAGCCTTTGGCTTAGGTGCCTCCTCCTGGGTATCCGAGTTCCGCCAACGCCAGGCGGTCCTTGGTAGTGCTTTTAAGCGCGGGCACCTACAGCTTAGTAACTGGGTTCCAGCACCGTCAGCTCGTCCTCGGTCGTGCCATTGGCTCTTGCACACTGGGGCAACGCATCCGGGTTCCAGCACCGCCAGCTGGTTCTCGGCAGTGTTTTTGTCACAGGTACTCCCTCGTGCCAAGCCTGGTTTCAGCACCGTCAGCTGTTTCCGGGTTGTGTCAAGCTCACTGAGATGCCTATGCTTCCCCCGTCGTGGTGCGGTCGGGTTAGCCAACTCCAGGGTGCCTCCAGTTTAGGAGCTTCCTATGTGGGCTGCGTGAACTGGTAGTCAAGGCTGGTTCTGTAGTGCCAGTAGGCCCAGCTCCCCCTGTAGGACTGTTGGGGTTTGGTAACTGCGGCTGCCTTGCGGCTTAGCTGTTCTCTCCTCTCCTGTGGGCCTTCGGGTCCACCACCTGGATCCAGCACAGCCAGCTGGTTCTGGGCCGAGCCTTTGGCTTAGGTGCCTCCTCCTGGGTATCTGAGTTCCGCCAACGCCAGGCGGTCCTTGGTAGTGCTTTTAAGCGCGGGCACCTACAGCTTAGTAACCGGGTTCCAGCACCGTCAGCTGGTCCTCGGTCGTGCCATTGGCTCTTGCACACTGGGGCAACGCATCCGGGTTCCAGCACCGCCAGCTGGTTCTCGGCAGTGTTTTTGTCACAGGTACTCCCTCGTGCCAAGCCTGGTTTCAGCACCGTCAGCTGTTTCCGGGTTGTGTCAAGCTCACTGAGACGCCTATGCTTGCCCCGTCGTGGTGCGGTCGGGTTAGCCAACTCCAGGGTGCCTCCAGTTTAGGAGCTTCCTATGTGGGCTGCATGAACTGGTAGTCAAGGCTGGTTCTGTAGTGCCAGTAGGCCAAGCTCCCCCTGTAGGACTGTTGGGGTTCGGTAACTGCGGCTGCCTCGCGGCCTAGCTGTTCTCTCCTCTCCTGTGGGCCTTCGGGTCCACGACCTGGTTCCAGCACCGCCAGCTGGTTCCGGGCCGAGCCTTTGGCTTAGGTGCCTCCTCCTGGGTATCCGAGTTCCGCCAACGCCAGGCGGTCCTATGTAGTGCTTTTAAGCGCGGGCACCTACAGCTTAGTAACTGGGTTCCAGCACCGTCAGCTGGTCCTCGGTCGTGCCATTGGCTCTTGCACACTGGGGCAACGCATCCGGGTTCCAGCACCGCCAGCTGGTTCTCGGCAGTGTTTTTGTCACAGGTACTCCCTCGTGCCAAGCCTGGTTTCAGCACCGTCAGCTGTTTCCGGGTTGTGTTAAGCTCACTGAGACGCCTATGCTTGCCCCGTCGTGGTGCGGTCGGGTTAGCCAACTCCAGGGTGCCTTCAGTTTAGGAGCTTCTTATGTGGGCTGCGTGAACTGGTAGTCAAGGCTGGTTCGGTAGTGCCAGTAGGCCCAGCTCCCCCTGTAGGACTGTTGGGGTTCGGTAACTGCGGCTGCCTCGCGGCCTAGCTGTTCTCTCCTCTCCTGTGGGCCTTTGGGTCCACCACCTGGTTCCAGCACCACCAGCTGGTTCCGGGCCGAGCCTTTGGCTTAGATGCCTCCTCCTGGGTATCCGAGTAACGCCAATGCCAGGCGGTCCTAGGTAGTGCTTTTAAGCGCGGGCACCTACAGCTTAGTAACCGGGTTCCAGCACCGTCAGCTGGTCCTCGGTCGTGCCATTGGCTCTTGCACACTGGGGCAACGCATCCGTGTTCCAGCCCCGCCAGCTGGTTCTCAGCAGTGTTTTTGTCACAGGTACTCCCTTGTGCCAAGCCTGGTTTCAGCACCGTCAGCTGTTTCCGGGTTGTGTAAAGCTCACTGAGACGCCTATGCTTGCCCCGTCGTGGTGCGGTCGGGTTAGCCAACTCCAGGGTGCCTCCAGTTTAGGAGCTTCCTATGTGGGCTGCGTGAACTGGTAGTCAAGGCTGGTTCTGTAGTGCCAGTAGGCCCAACTCTCCCTGTAGGACTGTTGGGGTTCGGTAACTGCGGCTGCCTCACGGCCTAGCTGTTCTCTCCTCTCGTGTGGGCCTTTGGGTCCACCACCTGGTTCCAGCACCGCCAGCTGGTTCCGGGCCGAGCCTTTGGCTTAGGTGCCTCCTCCTGGGTATCCGAGTTCCGCCAACGCCAGGCGGTCCTTGGTAGTGCTTTTAATCGCGGGCACCTACAGCTTAGTAACCGGGTTCCAGCACCGTCAGCTGGTCCTCGGTCGTGCCATTGGCTCTTGCACACTGGGGCAACGCATCCGGGTTCCAGCACCGCCAGCTGGTTCTCGGCAGTGTTTTTGTCACAGGTACTCCCTCGTGCCAAGCCTGGTTTCAGCACCGTCAGCTGTTTCCGGGTTGTGTCATGCTCACTGAGACGCCTATGCTTGCCCCGTTGTGGTGTGGTCGGGTTAGCCAACTCCAGGGTGCCTCCAGTTTAGGAGCTTCCTATGTGGGCTGCGTGAACTGGTAGTCAAGGCTGGTTCTGTAGTGCCAGTAGGCCCAGCTCCCCCTGTAGGACTGTTGGGGTTTGGTAACTGCGGCTGCCTCGCGGCCTAGCTGTTCTCTCCTCTCCTGTGGGCCTTCGGGTCCACCACCTGGTTCCAGCACCGTCAGCTGGTTCTCGGCAGTGTCTTTTGCTCTTGTACCTTCTGCTCCCCATACTGGTTCCAGTACCGTCAGCTGGTTCCGGGCAGAGCCTTTGGCTTAGGTGCCTCCTTCTGGATATCCAAGTTCCACCAACGTCAGGTGGTCCTTGGTAGTGCTTTCAGGCATGGGTACCTCCTGCTTAGTAACCGGGTTCCAGTAACGTCAGCTGGTCCTCGGTAGTTCCATTGGCTCTTGGACCTTCGGCTACCCATCCGGGTTCCAGTACCGTCAGCTGGTTCTCGGCAGTGTCTTTTGCTCTTGTACATTCTGCTCCCCATCCTGGTTCCAGTAACGTCAGCTGGTTCCGGGCAGAGCCTTTGGCTTAGGTGCCTCCTTCTGGGTATCCGAGTTCCGCCAACGTCAGGCGGTCCTTGGTAGTGCTTTTTACCACGGGTACCTCCTGCTTAGTAACCGGGTTCCAGTAGTGTCAGCTGGTCCTCGGTAGTTCCATAGGCTCTTGAACCTTCGGGTAGCCATCCGAGTTCCAGTTCCATCAGCTGGTTCTCGGCATTTTCTCAGCCTTCTTGTACCTTCTGCTACATTTCCAAGTTGAAGACCCTAAAGTCGACGACCCGGAAGACCACCCCTAAGATGACGACGACACCAGAGACGACAACCAGTTAGATGACGACGACCCTGGAGATGACGACCCTGAAGACCACCCCGATGACGACGACGACCCTGGAGACGACGACCCTGGAGATGACGACATGGAAGACCGAGAAGCAGATGAACAAGAGGCTGCAGAACAAAGAGCAGAAGAATATTAAGCATAACACTTAACATCAGAGCAAAAGATATTATCTAAATTATAAGCAGAAGAAGACTAAGCAGTGTATGGGGGTGAGTCCGTTCCTCCTAGTGGTGCCCCTGGATAAAGCCTGATGCTGCAGGACAAACTGAACGCGGACAAATGTAACTTTTGTGACAGGCAGAACGGAAGGTGTAATCTTCAAACTTTTATAGATAACAACTACTGGAATGCCTGTCACAAATGAGAATATGATGAAGAAGTAGAATAGGAAGAATAATAACAGTTGAATAAAATGAATATGTAGAATAGGAAGAATAATAATAGTTGAATAAAATGAATATGAAGAATGTAATAAAAAAAAATAGGTAGAAGATGAAGAAGAAGATGAATAAGGTGAAGAAGTTGATGTCAAAGATGCTGATGAAGATGAAGATGAAAGTGTGGGAAAAGTAAAAAAAAAAGAAGGGGAAGGGCGTGGAATAGTGAAACATCAATATCTGACAAAATAAAAAAATATTTACATAGTCAATATCTTTGTCACTCCGAACGTCTTTAAAAAAAAAATCATGCTATTCTATTTGATTGGGCTAAACCTCTATGACTTTAATGTCTCCGCCACCTCCCCAAATACATCCTGCATTATTCTAAGTTGTTTTCCTTCATGTAGAATGAACCTACAAGGAAAGAAAGGGTTTATTTTAATTCCGATATTTTGGTCCCATTGACTTGCATTGGGATCGGGTATTGGTATCGGCGATATCCGATATTTTTTGAATATCGGCCGATCCAATCCGATACCGATACTTTCCGATATCGGAAGGTATCGCTCAACACTAGTTGCTAATATAAGTTCCAAGTTCTCATGTGGCATAATATTTTGCAATTTGCCTTTATAGCGAGGATCAAGGAGGCAGGCCAACCAGTAATCGTCATCGTTCATCATTTTCGTAATGCGTGTGTCCCTTTTGAGGATACGTAAGGCATAATCCGCCATGTGTGCCAAAGTTCCAGTTGTCAAATCTGTGGTTGTGTTTGGTTGAGGGGCAGTTTCAGGCAAATCTACGTCACTTGTGTCCCTCAAAAAACCAGAACCCGGCCTTGACAAGCCACCAATTTCCAGTGGCCCCGGAGAAGCTTCCTCATTAACAAAATACTCATCCCCATCATCCTCCTCGTCCTCCTCCTCCTGTTCGCCCGCTACCTCGTCCTGTACACTGCCCTGACCAGACAATGGCTGACTGTCATCAAGGCTTTCCTCTTCCTCGGCTGCAGATGCCTGCTCCTTTATGTGCATCAAACTTTGCATCAGCAGACGCATTAGGGGGATGCTCATGCTTATTATGGCATTGTCTGCACTAACCAGCCTTGTGCATTCCTCAAAACACTGAAGGACTTGACACATGTCTTGTATCTTCGACCACTGCACACCTGACAACTCCATGTCTGCCATCCTACTGCCTGCCCGTGTATGTGTATCCTCCCACAAAAACATAACAGCCCGCCTCTGTTCGCACAGTCTCTGAAGCATGTGCAGTGTTGAGTTCCACCTTGTTGCAACGTCTATGATTAGGCGATGCTGGGGAAGGTTCAAAGACCGCTGATAGGTCTGCATACGGCTGGAGTGTACGGGCGAACGGCGGATATGTGAGCAAAGTCCGCGCACTTTGAGGAGCAGGCCGGATAACCCCGGATAACTTTTCAGGAAGCACTGCACCACCAGGTTTAAGGTGTGAGCCAGGCAAGGAATGTGTTTCAGTTGGGAAAGGGAGATGGCAGCCATGAAATTCCTTCCATTATCACTCTCTACCTTGCCTGCCTCAAGATCTACTGTGCCCAGCCACGACTGCGTTTCTGTCTGCAAGAACTCGGACAGAACTTCCGCGGTGTGTCTGTTGTCACCCAAACACTTCATAGCCAATACAGCCTGCTGACGCTTGCCAGTAGCTGGCCCATAATGGGACAACTGGTGTGCAACAGTGGCAGCTGCAGATGGAGTGGTTTGTCGACTGCGGTCTTTGGACGAGCTCTCGCTTCTGCAGAAGGACGAGGAGGAGGAAGAGGGGGTGCGAACACCTACAGCCAACTGTTTCCTAGACCATTGGCTAGGCAGAACTGTCCCGAAATTGATGTCCCCTGTGGACCCTGCGTCCACCACATTCACCCAGTGTGCCGTGATGGACACGTAACGTCCCTGGCCATGCCTACTGGTCCATGCATCTGTTGTCAGGTGCACCTTTGTACTCACAGATTGCCTGAGTGCATGAACGATGCGCTCTTTAACATGCTGGTGGAGGGCTGGTATGGCTTTTCTCGAACAGAAGTGTCGACTGGGTAGCTCGTAGCGTGGTTCAGCATAGTCCATCAGGGCTTTGAAAGCTTCGCTTTTAACTAACCGGTAGGGCATCATCTCTAACGAGATTAGTCTAGCTATGTGGGGGTTCAAACCCTGTGTACGCGGATGCGAGGATAAGTATTTCCTTTTTCTAACCAGAGTATCATGTAGAGCTGGAGATCGTGGAACTAGCGGGTGTGCCGGTGGACATGGCAGAATGAGAGACGTTTGGAGACGGTATTGTTTCCGCTGGTGCCCTACATGCAGTGTTTCCTACTACGAAACTGGTGATTCCCTGACCCTGACTGCTTTGGCCTGGCAAAGAAACCTGCTCAGATACTGCAGGTGGTGCGGAAAATGGTGGCCTTACAGTGATGGCAGGGATGTAGCGTTGCTGACTAGCTTCATTGGCCGAGGGTGCTACAACCTTAAGGGACGTTTGGTAGTTAGTCCAGGCTTGCAAATGCATGGTGGTTAAATGTCTATGCATGCAACTTGTATTGTGACTTTTCAGATTCTGACCTCTGCTTAAGGTAGTTGAACACTTTTGACAGATGACTTTGCGCTGATCAATTGGATGTTGTTTAAAAACATGCCAGACTGCACTCTTTCGAGCCTCGGATCCCTTTTCAGGCATTGCAGACTGAGCTTTAACCGGATGGCCACGCTGTCCTCCAACAGGTTTTAGCTTTGCCACGCGTTTTGTCCCATCTACGGGCCCGGCAGATGGAACCTGTTGCGATGTTGATGCCTGCTGCGGCCCCTCCTCCTCCGCTTTAGAACCACTGCCGCCTGCACCCTGTTCCCCCAATGGCTGCCAATCGGGGTCAACAACTGGGTCATCTATAACCTCCTCTTCTAGCTCGTGCGCAATTTCATCCATGTCACCGTGTAAGTCGGTGGTAGAGCGTTCGTGACGGGGCAACATAGTCTCATCAGGGTCTGATTCTGGATCAGTACTCTGCGAGGGAAATGTTGTGGTCTGAGTCAAAGGACCAGCATAGTAGTCTGGCTGTGGCTGTGCATCAGTGCACTCCATGTCAGATTCAACTTGTAATGGGCATGGCCTGTTAACTGTTTCACTTTCTAAGCCAGGGACGGTATGTGTAAAGAGCTCCATGGAGTAACCCGTTGTGTCGCCTGCTGCATCCTTCTCTGTTGTTGTTTTTGCTGAAAAGGACAAGGAAGCGACTTGACCCTGACCGTGAACATCCACTAACGACGCGCTGCTTTTACATTTACCAGTTTCAAAAGAGGAGACAAAAGAGCTAGAGGCTGAGTCAGCAAGGTAAGCCAAAACTTGCTCTTGCTGCTCCGGCTTTAAAAGCGGTTTTCCTACTCCCAGAAAAGGAAGCGTTCGAGGCCTTCTGTAGCCAGACGACGAACCTGGCTCAAAAGCTCCAGACTTAGGTGCAATTTTTTTTTTCCCACGACCACCTGATGCTCCACTACCACTACCATCATTACCAGCTGACAATGAACGCCCAAGGCCACGACCTCTTCCACCAGACTTCCTCATTGTTTTAAAAACTTAACCAAAGTAACGGTATTTGTTGCTGTCAAACAACTTACACGGTGAGCTATAACTTCAGTATGATTTAGATATCCCTTTACAGGTGGGTGAGACCGCAAGGAAAATCAGGCACAATGTTACTCTGTTTTCGGTGGCACCAAATGAGAGAGATGCCACACACGCAGGACTGTCACACAAGCACAAATGTCAATATTGATCTCCCACTTTTTTTTTTTTTTCAGGGAGAATTTAGAAACCAAATAAAAAAAATGATTTTTTTTCAGGGAGAATTTAGAAACCAAATAAAAAAAAAGATTTTTTGAGGATACGTAAGGCATAATCCGCCATGTGTGCCAAAGTTCCAGTTGTCAAATCTGTGGTTGTGTTTGGTTGAGGGGCAGTTTCAGGCAAATCTACGTCACTTGTGTCCCTCAAAAAACCAGAACCCGGCCTTGACAAGCCACCAATTTCCAGTGGCCCCGGAGAAGCTTCCTCATTAACAAAATACTCATCCCCATCATCCTCCTCGTCCTCCTCCTCCTGTTCGCCCGCTACCTCGTCCTGTACACTGCCCTGACCAGACAATGGCTGACTGTCATCAAGGCTTTCCTCTTCCTCGGCTGCAGATGCCTGCTCCTTTATGTGCATCAAACTTTGCATCAGCAGACGCATTAGGGGGATGCTCATGCTTATTATGGCATTGTCTGCACTAACCAGCCTTGTGCATTCCTCAAAACACTGAAGGACTTGACACATGTCTTGTATCTTCGACCACTGCACACCTGACAACTCCATGTCTGCCATCCTACTGCCTGCCCGTGTATGTGTATCCTCCCACAAAAACATAACAGCCCGCCTCTGTTCGCACAGTCTCTGAAGCATGTGCAGTGTTGAGTTCCACCTTGTTGCAACGTCTATGATTAGGCGATGCTGGGGAAGGTTCAAAGACCGCTGATAGGTCTGCATACGGCTGGAGTGTACGGGCGAACGGCGGATATGTGAGCAAAGTCCGCGCACTTTGAGGAGCAGGCCGGATAACCCCGGATAACTTTTCAGGAAGCACTGCACCACCAGGTTTAAGGTGTGAGCCAGGCAAGGAATGTGTTTCAGTTGGGAAAGGGAGATGGCAGCCATGAAATTCCTTCCATTATCACTCTCTACCTTGCCTGCCTCAAGATCTACTGTGCCCAGCCACGACTGCGTTTCTGTCTGCAAGAACTCGGACAGAACTTCCGCGGTGTGTCTGTTGTCACCCAAACACTTCATAGCCAATACAGCCTGCTGACGCTTGCCAGTAGCTGGCCCATAATGGGACAACTGGTGTGCAACAGTGGCAGCTGCAGATGGAGTGGTTTGTCGACTGCGGTCTTTGGACGAGCTCTCGCTTCTGCAGAAGGACGAGGAGGAGGAAGAGGGGGTGCGAACACCTACAGCCAACTGTTTCCTAGACCGTGGGCTAGGCAGAACTGTCCCGAAATTGATGTCCCCTGTGGACCCTGCGTCCACCACATTCACCCAGTGTGCCGTGATGGACACGTAACGTCCCTGGCCATGCCTACTGGTCCATGCATCTGTTGTCAGGTGCACCTTTGTACTCACAGATTGCCTGAGTGCATGAACGATGCGCTCTTTAACATGCTGGTGGAGGGCTGGTAAGGCTTTTCTCGAACAGAAGTGTCGACTGGGTAGCTCGTAGCGTGGTTCAGCATAGTCCATCAGGGCTTTGAAAGCTTCGCTTTTAACTAACCGGTAGGGCATCATCTCTAACGAGATTAGTCTAGCTATGTGGGGGTTCAAACCCTGTGTACGCGGATGCGAGGATAAGTATTTCCTTTTTCTAACCAGAGTCTCATGTAGAGCTGGAGATCGTGGAACTAGCGGGTGTGCCGGTGGACATGGCAGAATGAGAGACGTTTGGAGACGGTATTGTTTCCGCTGGTGCCCTACATGCAGTGTTTCCTACTACGAAACTGGTGATTCCCTGACCCTGACTGCTTTGGCCTGGCAAAGAAACCTGCTCAGATACTGCAGGTGGTGCGGAAAATGGTGGCCTTACAGTGATGGCAGGGATGTAGCGTTGCTGACTAGCTTCATTGGCCGAGGGTGCTACAACCTTAAGGGACGTTTGGTAGTTAGTCCAGGCTTGCAAATGCATGGTGGTTAAATGTCTATGCATGCAACTTGTATTGTGACTTTTCAGATTCTGACCTCTGCTTAAGGTAGTTGAACACTTTTGACAGATGACTTTGCGCTGATCAATTGGATGTTGTTTAAAAAAATGCCAGACTGCACTCTTTCGAGCCTCGGATCCCTTTTCAGGCATTGCAGACTGAGCTTTAACCGGATGGCCACGCTGTCCTCCAACAGGTTTTGGCTTTGCCACGCGTTTTGTCCCATCTACGGGCCCGGCAGATGGAACCTGTTGCGATGTTGATGCCTGCTGCGGCCCCTCCTCCTCCGCTTTAGAACCACTGCCGCCTGCACCCTGTTCCCCCAATGGCTGCCAATCGGGGTCAACAACTGGGTCATCTATAACCTCCTCTTCTAGCTCGTGCGCAATTTCATCCATGTCACCGTGTAAGTCGGTGGTAGAGCGTTCGTGACGGGGCAACATAGTCTCATCAGGGTCTGATTCTGGATCAGTACTCTGCGAGGGAAATGTTGTGGTCTGAGTCAAAGGACCAGCATAGTAGTCTGGCTGTGGCTGTGCATCAGTGCACTCCATGTCAGATTCAACTTGTAATGGGCATGGCCTGTTAACTGTTTCACTTTCTAAGCCAGGGACGGTATGTGTAAAGAGCTCCATGGAGTAACCCGTTGTGTCGCCTGCTGCATCCTTCTCTGTTGTTGTTTTTGCTGAAAAGGACAAGGAAGCGACTTGACCCTGACCGTGAACATCCACTAACGACGCGCTGCTTTTACATTTACCAGTTTCAAAAGAGGAGACAAAAGAGCTAGAGGCTGAGTCAGCAAGGTAAGCCAAAACTTGCTCTTGCTGCTCCGGCTTTAAAAGCGGTTTTCCTACTCCCAGAAAAGGAAGCGTTCGAGGCCTTCTGTAGCCAGACGACGAACCTGGCTCAAAAGCTCCAGACTTAGGTGCAATTTTTTTTTTCCCACGACCACCTGATGCTCCACTACCACTACCATCATTACCAGCTGACAATGAACGCCCAAGGCCACGACCTCTTCCACCAGACTTCCTCATTGTTTTAAAAACTTAACCAAAGTAACGGTATTTGTTGCTGTCAAACAACTTACACGGTGAGCTATAACTTCAGTATGATTTAGATATCCCTTTACAGGTGGGTGAGACCGCAAGGAAAATCAGGCACAATGTTACTCTGTTTTCAGTGGCACCAAATGAGAGAGATGCCACACACGCAGGACTGTCACACAAGCACAAATGTCAATATTGATCTCCCACTTTTTTTTTTTTTCAGGGAGAATTTAGAAACCAAATAAAAAAAATGATTTTTTTTCAGGGAGAATTTAGAAACCAAATAAAAAAAATGATTTTTTCAGGGAGAAGTTAGAAACCAAATAAAAAAAAAAAATAGGCTTTCTATGGCACACTATTTGAGAGAGAGAGATGGCACACCCAGGAGTCAAGACTGGCACACAAGCAGAATGGCCAATATTAATCTCCCACTGATTTTTTTTTATTTTTTCAGGGAGAATTTAGAAACCAAATAAAAAAAAATAGGCTTTCTATGGCCCACTATTTGAGAGACAGAGATGGCACACCCAGGAGTCAAGACTGGCACACAAGCAGAAAGGCCAATATTAATCTCCCACTGATTTTTTTTTTATTTTTACAGGGAGACTTTAGAAACCAAATTAAAAAAAATGATTTTTTCAGGGAGAATTTAGAAACCAAATAAAAAAAAAATAGGCTTTCTATGGCCCACTATTTGAGAGAGAGAGAGAGATGGCACACCCAGGAGTCAAGACTGGCACACAAGCAGAAAGGCCAATATTAATCTCCACTGATTTTTTTTTTATTTTTTCAGGGAGAATTTAGAAACCAAAAAAAAAAAAGGCTTTCTATGGCCCACTATTTGAGAGACAGAGATGGCACACCCAGGAGTCAGGAATGGCACACAAGCAGAAAGGCCAATATTAATCTCCCACTGATTTTTTTAAATTTTTTTCAGGGAGAATTTAGAAACCAAACATAGTAACATAGTTAGTAAGGCCGAAAAAAGACATTTGTCCATCCAGTTCAGCCTATATTCCATCATAATAAATCCCCAGATCTACGTCCTTCTACAGAACCTAATAATTGTATGATACAATATTGTTCTGCTCCAGGAAGACATCCAGGCCTCTCTTGAACCCCTCGACTGAGTTCGCCATCACCACCTCCTCAGGCAAGCAATTCCAGATTCTCACTGCCCTAACAGTAAAGAATCCTCTTCTATGTTGGTGGAAAAACCTTCTCTCCTCCAGACGCAAAGAATGCCCCCTTGTGCCCGTCACCTTCCTTGGTATAAACAGATCCTCAGAGAGATATTTGTATTGTCCCCTTATATACTTATACATGGTTATTAGATCGCCCCTCAGTCGTCTTTTTTCTAGACTAAATAATCCTAATTTCGCTAATCTATCTGGGTATTGTAGTTCTCCCATCCCCTTTATTAATTTTGTTGCCCTCCTTTGTACTCTCTCTAGTTCCATTATATCCTTCCTGAGCATATCCTTTCTATGGCCCACTATTTGAGAGAGAGAGATGGCACACCCAGGAGTCAGGAGTGGCACACAAGCAGAAAGGCCAATATTAATCTCCCACTGATTTTTTTAAATTTTTTCAGGGAGAATTTAGAAACCAAATAAAAAATAAATAAATAGGCTTTCTATGGCCCACTATTTGAGAGAGAGATGGCACACTCAGGACTGGCACACAAGCCCAAAGGCCAATATTAATCTCCCACTGTTTTTTTTTATCAGGGAGAATTTATAAACCCCACAAAAAAAATACAGAAAAATAAAAAGGCTTTCTATGGCCCACTATGTGAGAGAGATGGCACACACAGGGATGGCACTCTAGCAGAAATGCCAATCTTAATTTCCCACAACTTATTTTTTTAGGGAGAATAAAAAAAACAAAAAAAACAGGGACTGTCCTACAATTACTATCTCCCTGCAGTAATCTCAGCCAGGTATGGCAGGCAGCAATAAGGAGTGGACTGATGCACAAATTAAATCAAAAGTGTGGACAAACAAACAAGATAGCTGTGCAGAAAGGAAGGAACAACAGGATTTGTGCTTTGAAAAAAGCAGTTGGTTTGCACAGCGGCGTACACACAGCAATGCAGCTATCAGGGAGCCTTCTAGGGCAGCCCAATGAGCTACAGCGCTGAGGAAAAAAAAATGTAGCTTCCACTGTCCCTGCAAACAAAAGGTGGTGTTGGACAGTGGAAATCGCTACAGCACAAGCGGTTTGGGGGTTAATGGATCCTGCCTAACGCTATCCCTGCTTCTGACGAAGCGGCAGCAACCTCTCCCTAGGCTCAGATCAGCAGCAGTAAGATGGCGGTCGGCGGGAACGCCTCTTTATAGCCCCTGTGACGCCGCAGACAGCAAGCCAATAACTGCAATGCCCTTCTCTAAGATGGTGGGGACCAGGACCTATGTCATCACGCTGCCCACACTCTGCATCCACCTTCATTGGCTGAGAAATGGCGCTTTTTGCGTCATTGAAACGCGACTTTGGTGCGAAAGTCGCGTACCGCATGGCCGACCCCACACAGGGGTCGGGTTTCATGAAACCCGACTTTGCCAAAAGTCGGCGATTTTGAAAATGAACGATCCGTTTTGCTCAACCCTAGCCACCAGATTTCGTCCATTGTCACACACTACCATGCATGGCTGGAGATTCGCTGGCACAAACCACACATCGCTCTCCTGCTTGATGGCATTCCAGAGCTCCTGCGCTGTGTGGCTTCGATTCCCCAAAGAAACTAATTTCAGTACGGCCTGTTGATGTTTGGCCACGGCTGTGCTCATGTCGGTCATAATAGGTAAACGTTCACGGGTCCATGTGGAGGTGGACTGTGACGGATCCTGCAGGGATGATTCTGAGGAACTTGTGTATGAGGAGGAGTCAATGCGTACAGACTGGATTCCTGCAATCCTTGGAGTGGGCAGGACACGTCCTGCGCCACTCGCACGATCTGTACCCGGCTCAACAACATTAACCCAATGGGCAGTGAGGGAAAGTTATCGCCCCTGTCCATGTTGACTGGTCCATGCATCGGTGGTGAGGTGGACCTTGCTACTGACGGCGTTCAGTAGCGCATGTTTTATGTGTCCCTCCACATGATTGTGCAGGGCAGGGATGGCTTGCCTGCGGAAATAAAAGTTGGGAACATTGTACTGTAGGACTGCCAATGCCATCAAGTCACGGAAGCTGTCAGTCTCCACCAGTCTGAATGAGAGCATTTCCAGTGACAGAAGTTTGGTAATGCCTGCATTCAGAGCCTGTGCTCGGGGGTGGTTTGCCGACAATGGCCGCCTTTTCTCCCATGCCTTTACTACCGATGGCTGTAGACTAGGCTGGGAGTGTGAGGATGACTGGGAACGTGGTGCTGTGGGTGGAATTACAGTGGGTCTCTGGACAACAGTGCCAGAGGTTCTTCCATGGCGATCCTGGGAGAAAGCCGAACCAGCTGTGTGTGAGCTGGAGGAAGAGACCACACGAGCTGAAGAGGTGGTAGCTGCCGCTGTTGGTTGGCCTAGGTCTTCAGTGTGTTTTTGGAACTCCACCGCGTGCCTGGTCCGCACATGTTTCCACATATTTGTGGTATTGAGGTTGCTGACATTTTTCCCTCTTTTTACTTTATGATGACACAGCTTGCATTTGACAAAACAAATGTCATCTGCAACTGTGTCAAAAAAGGACCAGGCACTGCAAGTCTTGGGAGCGCCCTTTTTGGCTTTGGAAAGAGACAGGCTCCTAACTGGTGCCAAAGTGGAGGCTACAGGCTCCGCAGTCTTCCCCCTCCCTCTCCCTCTTTGGCCCGTTTGGGGAATCTCTTCCTCAGAGCTGCTCCCACCACCTTCCTGTTCCTCACGCCACGATGGGTCAAGGACCTCATCATCTACACTACCCTCTGCCACCAACTGCTCCTCCTGGGTAGTCTCGGCAGCACAGTACGCACCAGAAAGCGGCACCTGAGTCTCATCATCAGATGCGTACTGCGGTGTGGTCACCGGAGGCACTGGCCCACCCGCCTCTTCAGAGTCAGAGAGACAAAGCTCTTGGGCATCACTGCACACTGCCTCTTCTTCCATTTCTCCAATGCTGCTTGGCTGGCCCTCTGTTTCCAAGCCAAGAGATTCAGAGAACAGAAGTAGAGACGGCTCCTGTCCTGGGCTCTCTGACTGCCTGGGCAATTTGGCAGGTGGTGAAGAGACAGATGGCTGCTCTCCAGTACTCTTGTGCCTGAGAGGATGTGGCACTAATTGAAGTCGATGCGTTAGCTGCTATCCATCCGACAACGGCTTCAGTTTGATCTTCACGTAGCAGCGGTGTACGGCGCTCTCCTACAAAGCTGCGCATGAAGGACTGTTCCCTGCTGAAACTGGGTGATGATGAGTCACCGGTGCCCGCAGCAGGCACAGAATCCCCACGTCCTCTCCCTGCTCTGCGCCCACGCCCACGTGCCTTACTCCCTGCCCTCTTCATCTTGGTTGACAAGATAAGAAAAGATAAGCAGAAAAGTACTAAAGGCTTATTGTGCTTATTCCTGAACAGCTCCTCTTAAGAGGTATAAGAAACACTAATTTTCTAAAGTGTGGACTAGACTTTATTATGAGCTAATGTGGCCTACTGTTATGTCTGCTAATGAAAGGTGTAATGAAGGCAATCCAGAGACACAGTGTGCCTAGCGATCAGAGCGCACACAGTGATCTGACAAATACCCAAAAACAAAAGAACGAGCTCTGAGACGTGGAAACTCTGTAGACCACACACCTGATCCTATCCTAAACACAACTAAAAGCGGCTGTGGATTGCGCCTAGCAACTACCTATGCAACTCGGCACAGCCTAAGAAACTAGCTAGCCTGAAGATAGAAAAATAGGCCTGACTTGCCCCCAGAGAAATACCCCAAAGGAAAAGGCAGCCCCCCACATATAATGACTGTGAGTTTGATGAAAAGACAAAACGTAGGGATGAAATAGATTCAGCAAAGTGGGGCCCGATAATCTTAGACAGAGCGAGGATAGTAAAGCGAACTTTGCAGTCTACAAAAAACCCTAAAGCAAAAACCACACAAAGGGGGCAAAAAAGACCCACCGTGCCGAACTAACGGCACGGCGGTACACCCTTTGCTTCTCAGAGCTACCAGCAAAACAAAAGACAAGCTGGACAGAAAAAAAGCAACAAATAGCAAAAAAGCACTCAGCTATACAGAGCAGCAGGCCACAGGAACAATCAGGAGAAGCTCAGATCCAACACTGGAACATTGACAAGGAGCAGGGATAGCAGCATCAGGCGGAGTTAAGTAACGAAGCAATTAACGAGCTCACCAGAACACCTGAGGGAGGAAGCCCAGAAGCTGCAGTACCACTTGTGACCACAGGAGTGAATTCAGCCACAGAATTCACAACAGTACCCCCCCCCTTGAGGAGGGGTCACCGAACCCTCACCAGAGCCCCCAGGCCGACCAGAATGAGCCGCATGAAAGGCACGAACAAGATCGGGAGCATGAACATCAGAGGCAAAAACCCAGGAATTATCTTCCTGAGCATAACCCTTCCATTTAACCAGATACTGGAGTTTCCGTCTAGAAACACGAGAATCCAAAATCTTCTCCACAATATACTCCAATTCCCCCTCCACCAAAACCGGGGCAGGAGGCTCAACAGATGGAACCATAGGTGCCACGTATCTCCGCAACAACGACCTATGGAATACATTATGTATGGAAAAGGAGTCTGGGAGGGTCAAACGAAAAGACACAGGATTGAGAACCTCAGAAATCCTATACGGACCAATAAAACAAGGTTTAAATTTAGGAGAGGAAACCTTCATAGGAATATGACGAGAAGATAACCAAACCAGATCCCCAACACGAAGTCGGGGACCCACACGGCGTCTGCGATTAGCGAAAAGTTGAGCCTTTTCCTGGGACAAGGTCAAATTGTCCACTACCTGAGTCCAGATCTGCTGCAACCTGTCCACCACAGAATCCACACCAGGACAGTCCGAAGACTCAACCTGTCCTGAAGAGAAACGAGGATGGAACCCAGAATTGCAAAAAAATGGAGAAACCAAGGTAGCCGAGCTGGCCCGATTATTAAGGGCGAACTCAGCCAACGGCAAAAAGGACACCCAATCATCCTGGTCAGCAGAAACAAAACATCTCAGATATGTTTCCAAGGTCTGATTGGTTCGTTCGGTCTGGCCATTAGTCTGAGGATGGAAAGCCAAGGAAAAGGATAGGTCAATGCCCATCCTACCACAAAAGGCTCGCCAAAACCTTGAAACAAACTGGGAACCTCTGTCAGAAACAATATTCTCAGGAATGCCATGCAACCGAACCACATGCTGAAAGAACAAAGGTACCAAATCAGAGGAGGAAGGCAATTTAGCCAAGGGCACCAGATGGACCATTTTAGAAAAGCGATCACAGACCACCCAAATGACTGACATCTTTTGAGAAACGGGAAGGTCAGAAATGAAATCCATCGAAATATGTGTCCAAGGCCTCTTTGGGACCGGCAAGGGCAAAAGCAACCCACTGGCACGAGAACAGCAGGGCTTAGCCCTAGCACAAATCCCACAGGACTGCACAAAAGTACGTACATCCCGTGACAGAGATGGCCACCAGAAGGATCTAGCCACTAACTCTCTGGTACCAAAGATTCCAGGATGACCAGCCAACACCGAACAATGAAGTTCAGAGATAAGTTTATTAGTCCACCTATCAGGGACGAACAGTTTCTCCGCTGGACAACGATCAGGTTTATTCGCCTGAAATTTTTGCAGCACCCGCCGCAAATCAGGGGAGATGGCAGACACAATGACACCTTCCTTGAGGATACCCGCTGGCTCAGATAAACCCGGAGAGTCGGGCACAAAACTCCTAGACAGAGCATCCGCCTTCACATTTTTAGAGCCCGGAAGGTACGAAATCACAAAGTCGAAGCGGGCAAAAAATAACGACCAACGGGCCTGTCTAGGATTCAAGCGCTTGGCAGACTCGAGATAAGTCAAGTTCTTATGATCAGTCAATACCACCACGCGATGCTTGGCTCCTTCAAGCCAATGGCGCCATTCCTCGAATGCCCACTTCATGGCCAGCAACTCTCGGTTGCCCACATCATAATTACGCTCAGCGGGCGAAAACTTCCTGGAAAAGATAGCACATGGTTTCATCACTGAGCAATCAGAACCTCTCTGTGACAAAACCGCCCCTGCTCCAATCTCAGAAGCATCAACCTCGACCTGGAACGGAAGAGAAACATCTGGCTGACACAACACAGGGGCAGAACAAAAACGACGCTTCAACTCCTGAAAAGCTTCCACAGCAGCAGAAGACCAATTAACCAAATCAGCACCCTTCTTGGTCAAATCGGTCAATGGTTTGGCAATGCTAGAAAAATTACAGATGAAGCGACGATAAAAATTAGCAAAGCCCAGGAACTTTTGCAGACTTTTCAGAGATGTCGGCTGAATCCAATCCTGGATGGCTTGGACCTTAACTGGATCCATCTCGATAGTAGAAGGGGTAAAGATGAACCCCAAAAATGAAACTTTCTGCACACCGAAGAGACACTTTGATCCCTTCACAAACAAAGAATTAGCACGCAGGACCTGAAAAACCATTCTGACCTGCTTCACATGAGACTCCCAATCATCTGAGAAGATCAAAATGTCATCCAAGTAAACAATCAGGAATTTATCCAGATACTCACGAAAGATGTCATGCATAAAAGACTGAAACACAGATGGAGCATTGGCAAGTCCGAACGGCATCACTAGATACTCAAAATGACCCTCGGGCGTATTGAATGCAGTTTTCCATTCATCTCCTTGCCTGATTCTCACCAGATTATACGCACCACGAAGATCTATCTTAGTTAACCAACTAGCCCCCTTAATCCGAGCAAACAAGTCAGATAACAATGGCAAGGGATACTGAAATTTAACAGTGATCTTATTAAGAAGGCGGTAATCAATACACGGTCTCAGCGAACCATCCTTCTTGGCTACAAAGAAGAACCCTGCTCCCAGTGGTGATGATGATGGGCGAATATGTCCCTTCTCCAGGGATTCCTTCACATAACTGCGCATAGCGGCGTGTTCAGGCACGGATAAATTAAATAATCGACCTTTAGGGAATTTACTACCAGGAATCAAATTGATAGCACAATCACAATCCCTATGCGGAGGTAGGGCATCGGACTTGGGCTCTTCAAATACATCCTGATAATCAGACAAGAACTCTGGGACCTCAGAAGGGGTGGATGACGAAATCGACAAAAATGGAACATCACCATGTACCCCCTGACAACCCCAGCTGGATACCGACATGGAATTCCAATCCAAGACTGGATTATGGGTTTGTAGCCATGGCAACCCCAACACGACCACATCATGCAGATTATGTAGCACCAGAAAGCGAATAACTTCCTGATGTGCAGGAGCCATGCACATGGTCAGCTGGGCCCAGTACTGAGGTTTATTCTTGGCCAAAGGTGTAGCATCAATTCCTCTCAATGGAATAGGACACCGCAAAGGCTCCAAGAAAAACCCACAACGTTTAGCATAATCCAAATCCATCAGATTCAGGGCAGCGCCTGAATCCACAAACGCCATGACAGAAAACGACGACAAAGAGCATATCAGGGTAATGGACAGAAGGAATTTGGACTGTACAGTACCAATGACGGCAGACCTAGCGGACCGCTTAGTGCGCTTAGGACAATCAGAAATAGCATGAGTGGAATCACCACAGTAGAAACACAGCCCATTCAGACGTCTATATTCCTGCCGTTCAACTCTGGTCATAGTCCTATCGCACTGCATAGGCTCAGGTTTAACCTCAGGCAATACCGCCAAATGGTGCATAGATTTACGCTCGCGCAAGCGTCGACCGATTTGAATGGCCAAAGACAAGGACTCATTCAAACCAGCAGGCATAGGAAATCCCATCATGACATCCTTAAGAGCCTCAGAGAGACCCTTTCTGAACAAAGCTGCCAGCGCAGATTCATTCCACTGAGTGAGTACTGACCATTTCCTAAATTTCTGACAATATACTTCTATATCATCCTGACCCTGGCACAAAGCCAGCAAATTTTTCTCAGCCTGATCCACTGAATTAGGCTCATCGTACAGTAATCCGAGCGCCAGGAAAAACGCATCGACACTACTCAATACAGGGTCTCCTGGCGCAAGAGAAAATGCCCAGTCTTGAGGGTCGCCACGCAAAAAAGAAATAATAATCAAAACCTGTTGAATAGGATTACCAGAAGAATGAGGTTTCAAGGCCAGAAATAGCTTACAATTATTTTTGAAACTTAGAAACTTAGTTCTATCTCCAAAAAACAAATCAGGAATAGGAATTCTTGGTTCTAACATAGATTTCCGATCAATAGCATCTTGAATCTTTTGTACATTTATAACGAGATTATCCATTGAAGAGCACAGACCCTGAATATCCATGTCCACATCTGTGTCCAGAATCACCCAAATGTCTAGGGGAAAAAAAAAAAATGAACACAGAACAGGAAAAAAAAAAAAAAATGATGTCAGAACTTTTTCTTTCCCTCTATTGAGAATCATTAGTTGGGCTCCTTGTACTGTTATGTCTGCTAATGAAAGGTGTAATGAAGGCAATCCAGAGACACAGTGTGCCTAGCGATCAGAGCGCACACAGTGATCTGACAAATACCCAAAAACAAAAGAACGAGCTCTGAGACGTGGAAACTCTGTAGACCACACACCTGATCCTATCCTAAACACAACTAAAAGCAGCTGTGGATTGCGCCTAGCAACTACCTATGCAACTCGGCACAGCCTAAGAAACTAGCTAGCCTGAAGATAGAAAAATAGGCCTGACTTGCCCCCAGAGAAATACCCCAAAGGAAAAGGCAGCCCCCCACATATAATGACTGTGAGTAAGATGAAAAGACAAAACGTAGGGATGAAATAGATTCAGCAAAGTGGGGCCCGATAATCTTAGACAGAGCGAGGATAGTAAAGCGAACTTTGCAGTCTACAAAAAACCCTAAAGCAAAAACCACGCAAAGGGGGCAAAAAAGACCCACCGTGCCGAACTAACGGCACGGCGGTACACCCTTTGCTTCTCAGAGCTACCAGCAAAACAAGAGACAAGCTGGACAGAAAAAAAGCAACAAATAGCAAAAAAGCACTCAGCTATACAGAGCAGCAGGCCACAGGAACAATCAGGAGAAGCTCAGATCCAACACTGGAACATTGACAAGGAGCAGGGATAGCAGCATCAGGCGGAGTTAAGTAACGAAGCAATTAACGAGCTCACCAGAACACCTGAGGGAGGAAGCCCAGAAGCTGCAGTACCACTTGTGACCACAGGAGTGAATTCAGCCACAGAATTCACAACAGCCTACACAACTGTAAAGTGGTGTGTTTGGTGAACTGTATTTATTTTTTATTTTTTGGGGCAGATCTGACTACAGAGCGAGTTGCACTCACACGGAGACCGTGCAGACAGCCGTAAATGGCGCTGCAAGGCCCAAAAAACCTCCTCTACGTTATCCTATGTAGTGTTTTTCCACAATGTAGCTGGATACGGGTGAAAAGCCACTAATAGGAAATTTTTAAAAAAATGTGCAGCAGGCTGCACTATTAGCAAAAAAGGACAATGTATTTTACGGTATGAGGCAGTGACGCACCCCGAGCTGAATACATCCAGCTGTGGCTGCACACAGACTACAGGGCGAGCTGCACTCACACAGAGACCGTGCAGACAGCCGTAAACGGCGCTGCAAGGCCCAAAAAATCTCCTCTACATTATCCTATGTAGTGTATTTCCACAATTTAGCTGGATACGGGTGGAAAGCCACTAAAAGGAAATTTTTGAAAAAATGTGCAGCAGGCTGCACTATTAGCAAAAAAGGACAATGGATAGAACAGTGTGAGGCAGTGTGAACCATTCTGAGCTGAATACAACCAGCTGTGGCTGCACACAGACTACAGAGTGGGCTGCACTCACACACACACACACAGAGACCTGGCAGAACGGTGTGAAAACAGCGCCGCAAGGCCAAAGCAAGGTGAACACACAGCGGTTGCTAAATTAGCCTGGGAAAAGCGCAATGAAGCAAATTGCTATCTCAACTGGCCCTCAGTCAGAACACAGCGTCCTGTCCCTAACTGAATTCACAGCAGTGTGAGCGCAAAATGGCGGCAGCGTTTTTTATAGTGCATCATGACAACATTTCAGCAGCCAATCACAGCCTTGCCAGTAGTTACATGCCCACCATGCTGAACAGGATGTGCCCACACTTGCAATCATTCCTCATTGGCTGAATTTGTGCGCAGTTTGAATTCTGGGAACTTCTGATTCCGGTATCCGATATGCGGTAAATATCGGAACTCGGTATCGGAATTCCAATACCGCAAATATCGGCCGATACCCAATACTTACAATATCGGAATGCTCAACACTACCCATGAGACAAACAAACCATGGCATGATACACTCCTAATAAAAATATTTAGTGTAAGACACACTTCCAGAGGCCCAGAAAAGCTGTTATCATATGAAATTTTGTTTGGGTCTAGTCCCAGGTTAGGGGTATTCTGCCCTCAGCACCTGACTATGCAATATGATACTTTGTCTGCATATATAATTGAACTGACCAAAAAACTTGCTAATATCCATTCTTGAGTTTTCTCTTCATTGCTAGATCCAGATTCAGTATCTGGAAGCCAGGAGACTGGGTGTTGGTGAAAAAGTTTGTAAGGAGAACACTCAATCCCAGATTTGATGGTCCTTTCCAAGTGCTGCTGATGACACCAACTTCTGTGAAACTGGAGGGAAGACTCTCTTGGATCCACGCATCACATTGCAAGAAAGCTCCCATACCACATACCAGAAGATACACCCAAGCCGGAATGATGCTGTTGATGCCCTGCCTGACCAGAGAGATGACCTGCCTTATAAAGAATACACACCACTCACTATGGATGCTGTTGACTATCAGACTATGATAACAATGCCATGAAACCCCCGTTAGGGACAGATCTCCTGACCGCCCATTCGAGAAAAGTCTGTACGGGGGGGGGGGGGGTGTATAAACTAGGCATGCGTCAGCTCACTGGCAGCACAAAAGAGTTCCAGTGCTTTGGGACAGGAGGATAGGGGAAGTGATATCTAAGGCAGGGATTGTGATGGAAATATATATATTTCATATAGATCTCACTTGCATATTCCCTATTCACTTGCATGCTAATATTTACTAACAGCTCATATATACATTATAATCAATTGCTTAAAACGGCCGCAGCGCACACAGGGATAGATTTATCCTAACCAAATTTTCATAACACTTATGGGGGTTCTGGTGGTCTTGCACCTCAGGGGCTCTGCCAATGTAACATAGCACCCTCAACCAAGTGCAGCAAAATTTGCACTGTAATGTGGCCTTTCTTCACTTCTGAGCTTTGTACTGTGCCTCAAAAGTATTTTTTTTTTACCACATATGAGGTATCCATGAACTCAGGAGAAATTGCACAACAAATTTTGGTGTCCATTTTCTCCTTTTACCCTTGCGAAAGTACAACATTTTGAGATAAAAAGATTTTTGCTGGAAAAATGTGATTTTTTATTTTCAAAAACAAACGTTATAAACTTCAGTGAAGCACCTGGGGGTTATGGGTTCTAATTAGTGTTGAGCATTCCGATACCTCAAGTATCGGGTATCGGCCGATATTTGCGGTATCGGAATTCCGATACTGAATTCCGATACTTCCCGCGTATCGGATACCGGAATCGGAAGTTCCCAGAATTCAAATTGAACGCAGCAGCCAATGAGGAATGAATGAAAGTGTGGGCACATCCTGTTTAGCATGGTGGGCATGTAAGTACTGGCAAGGCTTGGATTGGCTGCTGAAATGATGTCACTCTGCACTATAAAAAAGCGCTGCCGCCATTTTGCGCTCACTCTGCTGTGATTTCAGTTAGGGACAGGACGCTGTGTTCTAACTGAGGGCCAGTTGAGCTAGCTAATTGCTTTATTTTCCTTTCCAAAGGCTAATTTAGCAAAACGCTGTGTGTTCTTCACTGTTCACCTTGCTCTTGCCTTGCAGCGCTGTTTTAACAGCGTTCTGCAAGGTCTCTGTGTGTGTGTGTGTGCAGCTCACTCTGTAGTCTGTGTGCAGCCATATACCCGGTTGTATTCAGCTCAGGGGGGGTTCACACTGCCTCACACAGTTGTTCTTTTTTGCTCTTAGTGCAGCCTGCTGCACATTTTTTCTCAAATTTCCTATTAGTGTTTTTCCACCAGTCTCCAGCTCTATTGTGGAAAAACACTACATAGGATAACCTAGAGGGGGGTTTTTGGGCCTTGCAGCGCCGTTTACGGCTGTCTGCACGGTCTCCGTGTGAGCCCAGCTCGCCCTGTAGTCTGTGTGCAGCCATAGCCGGTTGGATTCAGCTCAGGGTTCGTTACTGGCTCATACCTTGAGAAAAATTTTCCTTTTTTTCAAATAGTGCAGCCTGTTTAAAATTTGAAAAAAAAAATTCCTATTAGTGTCTTTCCACTCGTATCCAGCTAAATAGTGGAAAAACACTATATAGGATAACCTAGAGGAGGGTTTTTTGGCCTTGCAGCGCCGTTTACGGCTGTCTGCACGGTCTCCGTGTGAGCCCAGCTCGCCCTGTAGTCTGTGTGCAGCCATAGCCGGTTGGATTCAGCTCAGGGTTCGTTACTGGCTCATACCTTGAGAAAAATTTTCCTTTTTTTCAAATAGTGCAGCCTGTTTAAAATTTGAAAAAAAAAATTCCTATTAGTGTCTTTCCACTCGTATCCAGCTAAATAGTGGAAAAACACTATATAGGATAACCTAGAGGAGGGTTTTTTGGCCTTGCAGCGCCGTTTACGGCTGTCTGCACGGTCTCCGTGTGAGCCCAGCTCGCCCTGTAGTCTGTGTGCAGCCATAGCCGGTTGGATTCAGCTCAGGGTTCGTTACTGGCTCATACCTTGAGAAAAATTTTCCTTTTTTTCAAATAGTGCAGCCTGTTTAAAATTTGAAAAAAAAAATTCCTATTAGTGTCTTTCCACTCGTATCCAGCTAAATAGTGGAAAAACACTATATAGGATAACCTAGAGGAGGGTTTTTTGGCCTTGCAGCGCCGTTTACGGCTGTCTGCACGGTCTCCGTGTGAGCCCAGCTCGCCCTGTAGTCTGTGTGCAGCCATAGCCGGTTGGATTCAGCTCAGGGTGCGTTACTGCCTCATACCTTGAAAAACAATTTCCTTTTTTTCAAATAGTGCAGCCAGTTTAAAATTTGAAAAAAAAAATTCCTATTAGTGTCTTTCCACTTGTATCCAGCTAAATAGTGGAAAAACACTATATAGGATAACCTAGAGGAGGGTTTCTTGGCCTTGCAGCGCCGTTTACGGCTGTCTGCACGGTCTCCGTGTGATTTAAACTAGCTCTGTAGCCCGATCTGCACCAAAAAAAAGGTTAAGTTCACCAAACACAACTTACACTTGTGTAGGCCACATTTGAAAAATAATAAAGTTTAGTCCACAATTTACAACATTAGTGTTTCTTACACCTGTTAGGAGGAGCATTACAGGAATAAGCACACTAAGGCCTTAGTACTTTTCTGCTTATCTTTATCTGTCAACCAAGATGAAGAGGGCAGGGAGTAAGGCACGTGGGCGTGGGCGCGGAGCAGGGAGAGGAGCAGGGAGAGGACGTGGTGATTCTGTGCCTGCTGCGGGCGCCGGTGACTCGTCGTCACTCAGTTTCAGCAGGGAACAGTCCTTCATGCGCAGCTTTGTCGGAGAGCGCCGTGCACCGCTGCTGCGTGAAGACCAAATTGAAGCCGTTGTCGGGTGGATGGCAGCTAACGCCTCGGCATCGACTTCAGTTAGTGCCACATCCTCTCAGGCACAGAGCACTGGAGAGCAGCCATCTGTCTCTTCACCACCTGCCAAATTGGCCAGGCAGTCAGAGAGCCCAGGACAGGAGCCGTCTCTACTTCTGTTCTCTGAATCTCTTGGCTTGGAAACAGGGGGCCAGCCAAGCAGCATTGGAGAAATGGAAGAAGAGGCAGTGTGCAGTGATGCCCAACACCTTTTTCTCTCTGACTCTGAAGAGGCAGGTGGGCCAGTGCCTCCGGTGACCACAGCGCAGTACGCATCTGATGATGAAACTCAGGTGCCGCTTTCTCGTGCGTACTGTGCTGCTGAGACTACCCAGGAGGAGCAGTTGGTGGCAGAGGGTAGTGGAGATGATGAGGTCCTTGACCCATCGTGGCGTGAGGAACAGGAAGGTGGTGGGAGCAGCTCAGAGGAAGAGCTTCCTCTTACGGGCCAAAGAGGGAGAGGGAGGGGGAAGACTGCGGAGCCTGTAGCCTCCACTTTGGCACCCGTTAGGAGCCTGTCTCTTTCCAAAGCCAAAAAGGGCGCTCCCAAGACTTGCAGTGCCTGGTCCTTTTTTGACACAGTTGCAGATGACATTTGTTTTGTCAAATGCAAGCTGTGTCATCATAAAGTAAAAAGAGGGAAAAATGTCAGCAACCTCAATACCACAAATATGTGGAAACATGTGCGGACCAGGCACGCGGTGGAGTTACAGAAACACACTGAAGATGTAGGCCAACCAACAGCGGCAGCTACCACCTCTTCAGCTCGTGTTGCCTCTTCCTCCAGCTCACGCACAGCTGGTTTGGCTTCCTCCCAGAGACCTTGTGTAATTCCACCCACAGCACCACCTTCCCAGTCATCCTCACACTCCCAGTCTACTCTACAGCCATCGGTAGTACAGGCATGGGAGAAAAGGCGGGCATTCTCGGCCAACCACCCCCGAGCACAGGCTCTGAATGCAGGCATTGCCAAACTGTTGTCCCTGGAAATGCTCTCGTTCAGGCTGGTGGAGACTGACAGCTTCCGTGACTTGATGGCATTGGCAGTCCCACAGTACAAGGTGCCCAGCCGCTTTTACTTCAGCAGGCAGGCTGTCCCTGCCCTGCACAGGCATGTTGAGGCAAACATAAAACATGCGCTACTGAACGCCGTCAGTAGCAAGGTCCACCTCACCACCGATGCGTGGACCAGTCAGCATGGACAGGGGCGATATGTTTCCCTCACTGCCCATTGGGTTAATGTTGTTGAGCCAGGTACAGATCGTGCGAGTGGCGCAGGACGTGTCCTGCCCACTCCAAGGATTGCAGGAATCCAGTCTGTACGCATCGACTCCTCCTCTTACACCAGTTCCTCTGATTCCTCTCTGCAGGATCCGTCACAGTCCACCCCCACATGGACCCGTGAACGTTTACCTATGACCGACATGAGCACAGCCGTGGCCAAACGTCAGCAGGCCGTCTTGAAACTAGTTTCATTGGGGCATCGAAGCCACACAGCGCAGGAGCTCTGGAATGCCATAAAGCAGGAGAGCGATGTGTGGTTACTGCCAGCGAATCTCCAGCCAGGCATGGTAGTGTGTGACAATGGCCGAAATCTGGTGGCAGCTTTGGCCCTTGGCAACCTCACTCACATCCCATGTCTGGCACATGTGCTCAATTTGGTTGTGCAGAGTTTTCTGAGGGACTATCCGGATCTTGATGCCCTGCTGCACAAGGTCCGCCTAGAG